>NW_020185339.1:3772134-4005083 GCF_003031525.2 Neophocaena asiaeorientalis asiaeorientalis | reverse complement strand
GTTGTGGCCTCTCCCGTTACGGAGCACAGGCTCCGGACGCGCAGGCTCGGAGGCCATGGCCCCCGGGCCCAGCCGCTCCGCGGCATGTGGGATCCTCCCGGACCGGGGCACGAACCCGTGTCCCCTGCATCGGCAGGCGGACTCTCAACCACTGCACCACCAGGGAAGCCCCACTTCTTTTTTTTTTAAATACATCTTTATAGGAGTATAATTGCTTCACAATGTTGTGTTACTTTCTGTTGTGCAACAAAGTGAATCAGCCATATGCATACATATATCCCCATATCCCCTCCCTCTTGAGCCTCCCTCCCACTCTCCCTATCCCACCCCTCTAGGTGGACACAAAGCACCGAGCTGATCTCCCTGCGCTATGCAGCTGCTTCCCACTAGCTATCTATTTTACATTTGGTAGTGTATATATGTCGATGCTTCGTTACTTCTGTCACCCAAGCAACAAAATTCCCTAGAAGTGATCTTTTTCTTATCTCATTTTTTCTCTATACCTAATTGCAGTAATAAAAATACTTTTATAGGTATGCAACATTTTTGAAGCAATTTCACATTTTTAAAAACTTTATCATGACCTTTGAGAGTATGGTGTCTTTGTCATTATACATGTTATGGGTGAAAAAACTAAGAATTTGAGATATTAGGGTTGACTAAGTTCTCATAGGCCCCAAACGATTGTGATCTAGGTCTTCCACCCCCAATTCCAGTGCTATTGCTTCCATTTTTTTTAATTACTTAGTCAATTTCACTCACCCTTCTAGATTCCAACTCCATAAGAAGAGATCATTTTTCACCATTTTATTCTTGTCACCCAAGACACTATCTGGCACTCAGTAGGTACCCCAAACATGTCGAATAAATGAATTTCAGCTATTGTTATCTTAATAATCTTAGCAATAATGCTATATAACTTTACTGATTAAAATGACTTTTCAAATTGTCTTCACATTACAAGATACAGCACAGAGTGAGGTTAAGAGCACAGGGTAATTTTCCTTAATAGAGGTTAGGCTATTCCCTTAACTCTTGGAGCCTCCAATCTGGAGTCTTAACTTCTGATATCACAACCAGGGGAATGGCAGAAATAGGAGAAAATGTCACAAAAGTATTGGCTTCTTCTTATTCCCTGTGCCTCCTACTTTTCCAAACACAGAAAAATGGTTCTCACACTTGATAAGGAATTATTCAGCTGCACATAAGAAAAATGCAGAAACAGCACAAAATGTCAGAACTTAACATCCCAAGTCTGTGACTCAATAGGAAGAGACTATGAAGAATTATCTTCCGGAATAAGTGACTTAACTAAAAAATGTAACTAGTTTCTACGTTGTCTGACCATTGAGTCCAAGGACGTTGTCTTCGGTCTCTTCATTTAAAAAGTGAAATCGTATTGAACACAGCCTATAATTATCACTGCTTGGGGTAGAATAAGAAGATCTTATGTTTCCATCTAGTTTTTCAGGCCCTAACTATAAAGGCTAAAACCAGAGCTGACTGTCACCCCAAAGGCAATTTAAGGTTGGAAGGAGTCCTTCCAGAGCTCTGGGAGGGGAAGGAAAGGAAAGGGAAAGGGAAGGGATATTTAAAAAATTAAATAAATAAATAAATTAAAGAATTTAAATAGGAGAAAAAATAAATCTCTGCTACAGCTGTGCTTTATTTCCTTCATAAGAAATGGTCTTAGCCTTGACATAGCCTTATGCTTTAAATAACTAATGTTCATCAAGTAGCTAATATAAGGTTATATGCTTCACACGCACGGTATCATTTGATCGAATTCTCACCAAAATTCCATAAGGCAACCATTGTTATCTTAAAGAAATCAAGACCTAGTATTACCCATCCACACATAAATAGAAATTAACTTAGCTAAGACTTGAGGGGGCATCTTTGGAATTTAGGGGCCCTGCACTTCACCCTTATCTTGTACTGCCTCCTCAACCACCATACTTGTGTGTATTGGACCATGGGCAAACTGCAACTAAACATTCTGTTCCTTGGTTTGTATCTTGGTTGCTACCTTTCTCATCTGAATCCTATGAAAGAACTTATTTGGAGTCAGTGGATACCGAGAATGCTAATGAAAAAGCTATGACCACACATTGTAGAACAGGAGCCTTAACAGAGGCATCTTGGAGTGGCACGTTGAATCCTGGAATATCAAATAGCTATAGTGTGAGTCTTATTTCCACTAAAACTATTTTTCAAGAGACATTATTACTTTTAGTGCATCCCCATTCTCAGTCCCACCCCTTACCTTATAGGTACTACTGCTCCACCGTGGAACAGGGGTACGGAATTCAGATCTTGGTTGCCACCCTCCAAAAAGAGATAGCCAAGGAAGGAATCTGAGCACCCTCCAGCCACCCCCTTCCAGCTCCCAAACTGTCATTCAACCTTAGTAAAAGAGAGGAAAGAGATTTACCTGCTGCTATTGAGGCTGAAGCCTGAAAGTCATGTATAACCTTTGAAGGACTGTAATGGTTTTAATCACAGGAATAGCACCTTTTTGACAGGCAGGAGGGAGAAAAGAGCTGAACCAGTCTGCAAACATTAACCAAGCTATTTTGGAGCAATGGCTATTGCCTTTGAAATCTTTCATCATGGGTCTATACTTAGAATTCAGATGAGCCTGGGGGAGGGGAATGGAGCAGTGTTAATCCCCAGTTGTTCTGAAGTTGTCCTGTAAGCAGGTTAGCGTCTAAACTGCCCCAGATTGAAGTGTTCGATGCTTTGTTTAAATTATTGGATTCTATGTATTTTGTTTTAACCTGTTCTGCATATAGGTTGTCACATCATTCTGGGGGTGACACTTCTCAGTTTTCTTTCAAACTAGATGTTCTAGAGAGCACTGGCTGTAATCACGTTGAGAGACTGATGCTCCATGACAGCTAAAAGTTGGATTGAGTTTCAGGAGCTTCTATATATAAAGCTGGGGCGACTTAAGTCACCGCACTAATTAAATGCCATCTGGGTGGCTCCTCTGGGTTTTTGAGCCCATCACCCCGTTCAGACCGAGTCAGAGGCCAAGGAGGAGAACATGATGATGGACCTTTTTGAAACTGGCTCCTATTTCTTCTACTTGGATGGGGAAAATGTTACCCTGCAGCCGTTAGAAGTGGCAGAGGGCTCTCCTTTGTATCCAGGGAGTGATGGTACCCTGTCCCCCTGCCAGGACCAAATGCCCCCGGAAGCTGGGAGCGACAGCAGCGGAGAGGAACATGTCCTGGCGCCCCCAGGCCTGCAGCCTCCTCACTGCCCCGGCCAATGCCTGATCTGGGCTTGCAAGACCTGCAAGAGAAAATCTGCCCCCACTGACCGGCGGAAGGCCGCCACCCTGCGCGAGAGGAGGCGGCTAAAGAAAATCAACGAGGCCTTCGAGGCACTGAAGCGGCGGACTGTGGCCAACCCCAACCAGAGACTGCCCAAGGTGGAGATTCTGCGGAGCGCCATCAACTACATTGAGCGGTTGCAGGACCTGCTGCACCGGCTGGATCAGCAGGACAAAATGCAGGAGCTAGGGGTGGACCCCTTCAGCTACAGACCCAAGCAAGAGAATGTAAGCCCAGATGCTGCCGGGGCCGGGAATGCATAGGCTGATTAGTCGCCCTCCTTGGGGCCTTAACCTTCAGCTGCTCGGTCTCCGTTCGCGTCCTCCTTCCTCACCCGCCCCTCCCGGTCCCTCTCAAATGAACCCCCGGTGACCCGTGAACACGGGGTGCCTGCAATAGGCAGGAAATTCGTACCCGGCCTGAGGAAACAGGGGAGACCCCCCCCTCACAAAGGGTGCCCTACCCCACCCCCGGAATTGATGTTTCTTGACTAATCTGCTGCCTCGGTTTTCCTCCAGCTTGAGGGTGCGGATTTCCTGCGCACCTGCAGCTCCCAGTGGCCAAGTGTTTCGGATCATTCCAGGGGGCTCGTGATAACTGCCAAGGAAGGTAAAGTAAAAGGGCACTGGACTGCGCTGGAGAACATCCCGGGAGGGGACTGGGGTGCTCGCTGGGGGCAGAAAGCGCTCGGAGCCCAGCAGGAGCCTGGACGGTCCCTAAGAGACCGGCGCTCCTTGCACGGGGACCAGTCCTCCCGCGCGGTCTAAGCGGCTTCGGGCGGGGCGCGGGGCGCGGGGCGGCCGGCTTCTTCCTTCCTTCGGGGTTATGTTTGTGTGTGTGTTTTCTGCGCTCAACAGGGGCAAGCATCGATTCATCGGCCTCGAGTAGCCTTCGATGTCTTTCCTCCATCGTGGACAGCATCTCCTCGGAGGAGCACAAACTCCCCTGCGCGGAGGAGGTGGTGGAGAAGTAACCCGGCGCCGGTGCTTGGGATGTCCTCCACGTAGCAGGAAGATCCCTCCCTCCCTCATTCGCCTAATCCTTTAGGTCACGTTACAGTAATATTTAGGAACCCAGACCCAGGAGCTTATGAAAGGGAAGGAGCCATATTCACAAAGAAACTTCTCGGAAACTGTTGTGCGCGCTCAGATGAAAAAGCCTTTCGGCTTTGGGCTTGTATTTGGGGAACCGCGAGTGGCTTAGATCTAGCAGTTTTGTTTTGTTTTTGTTTGGTTGGTTTTGTAATATATTTACTTTTATTACGATGATCCTTTTGTGCCATGTTCAAAAGAAGTTCATTCCTGTTTAAAGCAAAGTGGGAACGTTGCATCTAAATGTTAGTGGTATTGAATATATTTTTGTAAATAATCTTAGTACTTTCATTTTTTAATGTAAACCTAAGAAATATATTTTAAATGTGTAGTGACGTATTGTATATAAAATGTGCGAGGATCCTGATATTGTAATATTAAAATGTAAGTTTCTATATGAACAAAGTTGTTCCTAATTTGATTCAACTGAAAAAAATATGTTTGAGGCATAAATAAAGGTGAACCACATTTTAATTTAGAAATCACCCAAGCCCATTTATTTGGGCTTTTACTTATGGACTGATTTAAAGGGATAGAAAATGGGTTGTTTTCCTGTGTCTGAATTAAACTGTTCACTTTTCTATCTCATGTAGACCCCACACTTGTGGTTAGAAATGAAGACCATCCGGAAGAAATCTGCCCTTTTCCCTTTTATCAGCATCCCTTTTCTTTCTGTTTTAACTGTCCTTTACCTGGAGATCTGGGTGAGATTTACTTTCTCAAAGTTAACAACTGAATGTTCAATCGAGGAAAATCTCATTGTTACAAGAAATTACCGCACAAAAATTCTGCTCATTTGCCTAAAAAAATCTTCAGCTAATTTAGCCCGAATTACTTTCCCTCTTTGAATTTACAGGCCCGGCCCTTCGTGAGGAAGCATTCATATGGTGCACCAGGGGCTGCGCTGGCTTCTGAGCCAGGTCTCTCTGGTCCCTCCCGGGTTTTCTTGAACTAGACTGGTGGCTAGAAGACTGGAATAGCCTCAAGACCTCTCGTGGCTTGGGTTTGTTTTCCAAATAGAAAGATAAAAGAAGGGGACGATCTGTCTCATGAGGTGGGGTGGGCATCTTTGAAGGAAGGTTGCTTCAAGAGAGGTAAGGGTTAAATGGCTGAGGGCAAAAGACAACAACAACACACATGAAACCTCTTAGCTGGACCAAATAGCAAAGCCCCAGAGAGGCTTGAAGCCCCAGGAGCTCCTCACCATGAGGATTTTACAACGTGTGCCAGGTTTGTTTATCCTGTAACCTCAGGAAGAAACGACCACCAAGAATCACAGTGGGAAGTGAAGCAGAGGAAAGAGGCAAGCTATTTCTTTGGAATTGCTACTTCTCTCTTACATTCCGTAAATGGTACTTTCACTCCCCCCGCCCGCCCTTAACTGCTTCCTTCCCTCTTTTTCTCTACAGCTAGTCCTCAGTTCAGAAATGTGAAAATCAAATTTAATTCAGCACTTCCCAGCCCAAACTTCATTCCCAACGCTCCAGTCTGGACCTTGTTGCCCACCGCCAGAGTTCCAGATGCCGCCACAGACCGCGCCCCCCCCCCGCAGGCATGGAGCAGTGTCTTGCTCCTTTAGCATTTCAAAAAGCTTCTTCCTGGGGATAATAGTTACTCAATTTTCTGAGTGTATAGATAATTCTACTTTCTCCTAAAATGCAGAAAGCTTCATAGAGGAAACTGATCTTGACATATAATCCCTCTCAAAAGTGTGAGAGAAGTAGGTGGGAGTGTTAGTGGATGCAAACTGCTGAACCTCTGTGCGCCGTAAACTGGATTGAATCTTCGCTGCTACAGTGTAAACGTGGAACTATCACTGCTCCTCTCTTTTTCCCGTTTCCTCATTTATAAAATAATGGGGATGACTATAATAGTGTGTAACTCCTGGGGTTCTGAAGATTCACTGAGATAAAGTTCTTAACCAAAACAGGACACAAAAATAAACACTAAATGTCAGCTGTTTTTATTTTGCATTAGTAAATCTAAATTGACCATCAAGAGGCTTTTCTTCCGCCAAAAGCCACAGTTCCATGAGATTTAGTTTTCTAGCTTTTTTGCAGGCTCTGGCTGAGAAAGTATTAATAACAATGAGACCAGCAGTAAAATGAATGAGCCATTACTAACACTTTACCTGTTTACTCATATAACCCTACGAAAACCTGTAAAGGGGTCCTTTTGTTATCTCTTACGAGAAAAGGATACTTTGGAACAGAGAGGAGTTCTTGCAGTTTTAAGTACAGAGCCAGGATTTGGAGCCAGTCAACATCAGTGGCTTCAAGCTCGCTCTCAGAATTGCTTATGCATCCTGAAAGAGAAGCCCTTGAGAAATGAGGAGCATTTAAGGACTGCAGAATAACTTGGCTGTATTTGACAATTGTTTTCCAAAAGCTCTTTCTCAAGAGTGATTTAGCTAGTAAAACTCCAAATTAGAGGAGTCATTTAATTAAAAGATACGTGGTCAAGCATTGCAAATTATCTAATCGGAACACATGTAACTGAAGATGGCTTAATGGCGTGTATATCCATTAATCATGCTTATTATGTATCTATGATTTTCTTCCTGAGAATCGATAACGATTTCCTAAAAATGTATATGTACACGCACACCCCTATATTTTGGAAAATCAGATTCACGCCACAACTGAAATCAGATGTCATAAGTGACCAGGTGAACTCATTTACTTTATAACTGTGCATATATTTATAATAAGATTTGTGTTATAGTCTGCTCATCAGCAGAAAGCTTTTATCAATTCACGGACTTTAATTGCTGATAGTTTTTATTCAGTCTTTGTAAATCAAATCCTCTCTATCTCTCTTGGCGGGGTAACTTGAGAAACTGTTTGGAATAAGTTTGCCTATAGAAGTCTCTTCATTAAATAGAGCAAGTATTTCCCAAAGACTTCATGCGACCTCCACTGCTATAGCTGACATGTTAGGCTTTCCAATGAAATCCTTGGTGTGTTTGCAATTTAAATGTTTTTATTTGATATTAATGATGATAAGCTTGACTAAGGCCAAAGCCAAAACAAACAGGGCTGTGGAAGCAGAAAATCAAGATGTTAATAACTTGGTAAAGATAAGCAATTTGAGATTAAAACTGAGCCTCTTTCCAGAGGCAGGCATGAAGTTATCAAGTATAAAATAACGAGTGACTTTCTCTTTTATGTTACTATAGAAATAATTTGTAGAATGTCAAATGTCAGCTTTCTGAAACTAACTTTAATCATCACACCTGGATCATTGAGTTTCAAGCCTGAACGTAGTGGAAATCCACTTATGTCTAACGGACTCATTTTTTTTTCAGACTCTTTCATATGTTTTTAGGGTGGAGGTGTGGTGCTAAAATTCAATGTTCCCAAGTCCTCTTGAGACTGGCAGAGAAGTCCTGGGCTGCTAAAGTGACCTCTATCCCTATTAAGACATTTCTTAACTCAAAGTTACAATTTACCCATCTGTGCTTTTCTCTCAGTAATATTTTATCCCTTTTATTCATCTCAAAACCTTCCTCCTACAACACCTTAACTGGAAGAAGTATTTTAAAAAAATTTTTAGTTTAAACTTTGAATATCTCATTTCCTACTCTAATGCATTATTAGTAAATTAGCAATAACATGGCATTTCCTCAAAGAGCTAAGCGATCAAGACATTTCCCCAACAGACTCCTCCAGTCACTCCCTTAAAGTCAGAAGAAGTGTTGCAAAAGATGACCCTCCTTCCTAGAGGTTTCATTCTGAAAAGCAATTTTTTGCAAGCCTAGTTCAGAGTCAGCCTGTGAGACGGGATGCCTATGCCATGTGCTGGAACAAAGATAACGCTGCAAGGACTGGCTACTTTCTCTACTCTCAAGGCTGCTAAAAGTCCTTACTCAGGCCTTTGATCTCTCCTGGGAGTCTTCGAATTCAAGCAGAGGCCAATGTCTTCCTCAGCTGTCTTCTCCACAAATTCTTCCAGCAGCTTTGGCAGGTACTAATGTGTTTACTTAGGTGTGCCTGGTTCCCAGAGCTAACATCGGTTTGAAATTGTTTAGCACGTTGTTACGTCAGATATAATAAGCAAACATTTCAAGGACAACTCCCTTGGTCCAGGAGTTGATAAGGGTCTCAGGTAGGGGCAGAAATGAATTGAAATGAACTTATCTTCCTATGTATATTTGATTTCTCCTGCTAAGAGAAGCATGGAGAATTTTCAATTGTGCAGAATTCCTAGGGTGGGCAAATTTTACTAAAAAAGGAAGCTCTAAGCATCATTTTGCTGGTGTGGTCTGTCCATCAACACTAGGATTGTTGCCATAATGGTTAAACTAAAATACGTTCTCTTTAAAAAAAAAAAAAAAACTTGATGATTACTTAAAGGTCTTTGCAATTAATACCTGCTTACAAGTCTAAATTGTAAGAAAATTAAGCATGTGTTTATTTTTATTCAGAATGTAAAATGACACAAAAATTTAAAAACATTATATCTGTTGACACTTCACCAGAACCTTGGTGGGCATTCATTTATAACACCCAGCTGGGCTGAGTTTTCCTCCCATCATCTGACTACTGTGATACTTTCCTAGCAGACAGTCAGTGTTGGAATATCATTTCTAACAACCCGTTTACATATTAGACAATCGTGAGTTTTCTCTGCATGGAAGACATCCACTTCTCTGGAGAAATAGTGGAAAACAGTATTTTCATTCCTTTCTATGAGAAGCAAAAGCCAATCTAGTCTGATTTTGAGAAGAAGAGGCCACCCAGATGAGCACTGTAAACGACCTATTTTTAAAAAAGTAAATTTTAACTGTTTTCATACTTCTCTGTTCAATTTTCCCACTCAAAAAAAATTTTTTTTTCCTCTGTCTCGTTCACTCAGTTTCGCATTTTCCCCACCCAGGGTCTTTCTTGGGAAAAGAGCAGGGGAATCTCTCCCGAATTAGGGGAGCCCAGCCATCTTTGAGGCACTGGCTCCCTGCCTTCTTTGTATCCTGCCTCCCATTTTTTGATCTCTTTCTCTTCTCGCCCCTGACAGAGGTCTAAAAGTTTTGTTTCGTTTTTTTAACTTTGGTGCTCTGAGATCCTATTTTCAGCACTCGGGTCCCAAGGGTCCTCAACCCTGGACCCTGTTTCCCCCCTAGCAAGTCCCATTAAGCCGCCGGGCGCTTGTGTTTTCTCGGCTTCTTTAGTTCCACTCACCCGCGGCACTCTGGTAAATTTGTTTGAGATCACCTTACCAAAGACAGCCCTAACCTCTGAGAACCACCGTTCCTGACAGAGCTTCCTGAGTGACAGCGTCTTCCCAGCCCGGGAGCCGAGGGAAAGCTGTTGGGGACCGGCGTTTGCGAGTTTCTGCTCTGGAGCGTTAAGGACGCGCAGTGAGAACAAATTGATTCAAGAAAAAAACAAACGAAATTCACCTCTAGGAGCACAAACTCTCCACGGGGAAGCCTAGTTTCCAATTCTGTGTGACCGGGGGCAAATGACTTACTCCTTGAGCTTGGTTACCTTCTTTTAATAATGGGTCCACTTACAGTTGCCACAAAATTGTTGTAAGTCATAAACGAGTGAATACATGGAAAGGGTTGGGAAGAGTGCTTGGCAAATAGAAAATTCTTAATAATTGTTTGCTCCACACATGCAACGCTGAGCAGTTTGGGTACAAAGCACATTAGGTGCCCGGTGGAAAGAAATCAGCTGAAAGGCAAGGTAACTTCTATCTTCCGCTTAAAGTTTATTTGTGCCCAAATCTTAAATCTGCACACAACTCAGTTTAGCTTCAACCAATGTGTGAACTTCTGGACTCTCTAGGCAAAGAAAATGGTACTATTGCTGCTGACCAGAACCCTCTAGGCAAAGAAAATGGTACTATTGCTGCTGACCAGAACCCTCTAGGCAAAGAAAATGGTACTATTGCTGCTGACCAGAACCCTCTAGGCAAAGAAAATGGTACTATTGCTGCTGACCAGAACCTGTGGGACTTGGCTGAGAACTCCCAGATGAGAATATCTACCCACTACTGTGTTTCAGAGGTAGCAATGTGCTTGGTTTGGAATGTTTCCACCCACCTGGATGAGTCCTTTAGGAACTTAATTCTTTTATCTGGTGTAGCCCTGGGTACCTATTCATTTCAAAGGCAGCCACTTGTTAATAGTCCTAAATAAGGTACAGATAAATTTCCCACAGGCCTACTAAGCAGCCCGTTGGAATGAAAGGGCCTGATTTTCGAGGGTGGATGTTGATGGTGGTGGTGGTAGTGTCTTTGTCTTAGAGATGACAGAACTTGGAAGAGAGGACTGCGGCGGGGATGTCTGTAGCAAACCTTGGTGACTGACACTCTCCCACCTCTGGTTTCTGGGACCTTCACTTTGGAGTACAGATTTCACCTGAAAAAGTTAATACTTCTCTGGCTCCTGCAGACAGGGATCTGCCTGCCAGGGCTGCTTTTGGAAAATAATTTTAGGAAAAAGTAATAGAAAAGAAAGCTCCCTCAGCCCCCAATACGTTCAGAGTCACAACAGTTACTGGACTGTATGACCCAAGATCAAGGTGAGAACTCTCTCTCCTCTTTGAATGAGGCTACAAGGCCTGACCCCAAACCTCAGAATACTTGTTTAGGCCTGAAGTAAGAGCTTTTCCCATATATAAACAGCAAGCCCCCCACCAACCCCCCACAAGTGATTTGGTGGTGGGTTAGGTAAGGGTGGAGGAGGATTGACAAAAGCTGATTAATAGGTTCATTGTCACTTAAATGGAAGCCCTCCCCTCTCGCCTTCTAGCCACCAAAGTTTCAAAGACCCTGCTGTGATTGCTTTTCTGGAAGGCTTTTGTCGCCAAAGTGTGTGAAGTTTCTCGGATTGGAGGAGTTGGAAATTTTACACGAGCCAAGAAGGATTGCTGTGCCGGCAGCTGGGACGCATCTGTAACGGTGTTAGTTTGCCTGAAAGCAGAAAATTAGCGACCCCAAAGCCCTGCTTGGCTGTTTAGTCTGTAGAAACGACAGGGCGGAGCAGAAAGAGAGGGAGAAGGGAGACGCACCCCTGGAAAGAAGTTCGCCGTCTAAAACTGGGCTTCTTAGAATACAAATCTCAAGAGGCGCAGTCAGTGCGTACCTTCCGCCGGCTCAGGGCCCATCAAAGGTCTGGCGCAAAAGAGAAGGCGCTCGGCAAACATGCGCATAAGCGGGAAAGAGAGGAAGGGAGGTGTGTTCCTGGCCACCTGGCCCTCCTGTGCCCACGCCTTTTGAATAAGCATAGTGAGAGAACTCAGAGCGGGCTCTGTCTTGGGGAAAAGGAACCTTCCCCTCCCCGCTTACCCCCGATAACACAGAGCCTACAGAATGGCAATATGATGAGAAACAAAACAGATTAAAACAAAAATCTAGATCCACTCCATTACTGAAAGTGCCACTTCAAGCTCTTAGCAACCGATATTTGGCCTACTGGCTGAAAAAATGCCTGACAGAACTAAAGTTCATGAAAAAGAGAAACATCTGAAAATAAAGTGATCCCTCATGTCCCGGACTGGGAAGGCAGGTCCGCTTTTGGTGTCAGCTGAAGTAGGGAGTTCTATTTACTAATTATCTTTTTTTAATGTGACAGCAATCGTGCAAAGTTGGATTTCCTTCGTTTCTTTTGTCTGTGACACCCTTTAAGTGTCCCTTGGTTTAGGTAATCTAGAGTGTGCAAGTAAGTGGGTTGGGGAGCCATCCATCACCCCCGCCCCAGCAGAAATGCAGTAAAACCATTAGCGTCAAAAGGGGCAGTAAACATCAAGTTGTCTCTAGAGGAAAGGCGGAGGTTTGCCCAGACAGCCCCGGCGGGGGTTGCAGTGGGATATGCTAATAGTGCGGGGCCACTGGGGCCGGCCTCCCTTCCCCAAGAATATATAAAGATCCTCAACCCCAGCGCGGCTGACCCAGGCCGCCAGGCGTCTGCCCTTGTTAATTACCGGAGAAACCGACCAGGGAGCTCCGCCCGGGACTCGCCTGCCCGCAGCGGCGCCAGGCTCCGGTTTCTCCCCTATCTCGCTGCTGCCCAGGTGCACCTCCTTCCTCTCCGCAGAAGATGGACATGATGGATGGCTGCCAGTTCTCGCCTTCTGAGTACTTCTACGATGGCTCCTGCATCCCGTCCCCCGAGGGCGAGTTCGGGGACGAGTTTGAGCCGCGAGTGGCTGCTTTCGGGGCGCACAAAGCAGACCTGCAGGGCTCAGACGAGGATGAGCACGTGCGAGCACCTACGGGCCACCACCAGGCCGGCCACTGCCTCATGTGGGCCTGCAAAGCATGCAAGAGGAAGTCCACCACCATGGATCGGAGGAAGGCGGCCACCATGCGTGAGCGGAGACGCCTGAAGAAGGTCAACCAGGCTTTCGAGACGCTCAAGCGGTGCACCACGACCAACCCCAACCAGAGGCTGCCCAAGGTGGAGATCCTCAGGAATGCCATCCGCTACATTGAGAGCCTGCAGGAGCTGCTGAGGGAACAGGTGGAAAACTACTACAGCCTGCCAGGGCAGAGCTGCTCTGAGCCCACCAGCCCCACCTCCAGCTGCTCTGACGGCATGGTAAGAGAGAGCTCTGCACCTACTAGGCCCTTCCAATCTTTTACAAAAACCTTTACATCTCATTTAGGCCAGGTGTAGCGACCAAACAGCCAGTAGTTATTGGTGGATAGTTGGGGGTGGGAATGGGGAGGCAGGTGCTGAAAGAGAAGAGAGGTGCCGCATTTAGACAGATGCCAGGAAACAGGTAGCTGCGGACCAGGAGTTTAGTTTGACTTCCTACCAAGTTCTAAGTGTACATCGTAGGAAGAGGCTGTCACATGAGATAGGTGGCTGTGAATGATCAATCAGATGTTTTCTCTACAACTCGGTTTATTTCCAATATATACCACCAGTGGCCCCTGCCATACACTAACATCTAAAGGCAACTGTGTGAGGCTTCCACTGTCCCGCAGTTTGTAACTTAAGAGAGAGATGCCCGTGTGGCCCGAGTCCCTGCTCTGCTGAGGCCTGGCTGGAAGATGTTGATGCATTCTTTACAGAGGGCGTTTGCGCCAACGCTGCCAGGTTTTAATGTGTTTTTGCCCTGGGAAAGTGCTCTCTCTCTCTGAATTAGTGTGGCTTCCTTCTACTCCAATCCATTTTGCATGGTTAACCCAATGCACATGGCTGCTGAATTCCACCCACCCTCTTCCTTTTGCTGCCTCTGTCCTCTTCTCCAAGCACAGAGATTGACCTCAGTGCCCTTGCAATTTGGTCAGGCTAGCCCTTCCTAAATCAAGGCAATGAAGGTATTTGACAGTGGTCAGTTTATGGAGCTGGTGGGCAAGCACTGCCTCACCCTACGTCAGAGCATCTTTTGCCAAGACCTGAAAACAAATGCCTTCTTTTGTATCTTTTATTATAGCCCGAATGTAACAGCCCTGTCTGGTCCAGAAAAAGCAGCAGTTTTGACAGCGTCTACTGTCCTGATGTACCAAATGGTAAGAATTGATGACCTCAGAGGAGTTTAAAAACCAGTTCAACTTCACAATTCAGCCTATCAAAGCAGAGTCTGTTCTTCCATGCGGTATTGGGAAGAGGATAGAATGGTATTTATGGCGTTTTGGGACACAGCAAAATAAACACACATCTTCTGCTCAAAATCCCCCTAACAGATACATCCATGCACACACACAGACATAGGAGCTCTTGCTTGAAATATTACCTGGGTGCTTCTCCACTCTCCACCTTCATCCCCATGAATTGCTAGATATTTGTTGCAAATTTCTACATCAGGCTTTCTGTGACCACCTGACCTCTGGGTTTCAAAGGAGCTGACCTGCTGCTTAAGAGGCAACATAAGCAAGGATTTTTTTTTAATGGTTTTCTCTTTGTACCCTTAGTATATGCCACAGATAAAAGCTCCTTATCCAGCTTGGACTGCTTATCCAGCATAGTGGATCGGATCACCAACTCAGAGCAACCTGGATTGCCTCTCCAGGACCCAGCATCTCTCTCCCCAGTTGCCAGCACGGATTCTCAGCCTGCAACTCAAGGGGCCTCTAATTCCAGGCTCATCTATCATGTGCTATGAACTAAAAATCTAGTCTAGATCAGTTCTGCCAGGAGGGCCTATTACACAGGAGGAAAGAGGCCAAAAAAGTCCAAAAGCAAGACAACCTGTAAATAAACATTTCCTTGCAGTTGTAAATTTGTAAATATTATCTTGCCACTTTATAAGAAAGTGTATTTAACTAAAAAGTCACTATTGCAATTAATACTTTCTTTTCTTCTTTTCCTTTGTCTTGCTTTAGATATATAGTTCCAGAGATACTATTTCTTATAGGGGGCAGTTCATCAAAGGTAGCTTGTTGCAATGCTTAACTTATATTTTTTTATAAATATTGCTTATCAAAATATTACATCTGATGTTTAGAGCTTTATTATTTTTTCTTTAAAACTTTAGAATAGCTGTAAATCAGTTATAGGGAGTTTTAAATATATTTAACTTTTTTGCTTGTCTCTTTAATCCTTTGATTATATTGTGTAAAATAAAAATATAACAATACTGCCTAATGGTATATATTTTGATCTTATAAGAAATGCATCTTTTTAATGTAAGCACAAAATAGTATTTTGTGGATGATTTCAAGATATAAGAGATTTTGGAAATTCCACCACAAATAAAATTGTTTAAATGAAGAAACATTTTGGTTTATGATTTTGGTGAAAGAACCCCCTAATGGAGTTGGCAGTCATTGATATGATATTTTTTAAGTTGGGGCTGAAAATGCTGAAACAGTTGGTTTTGTGGATAAATCTGAATATTTACCATCTCATGGACTCACCTTAGGTCCTGTTGGTGTCATAGATGAAAATACCACATTTCTATTTTAAGCATACTTCAAGGGAGCCTACTAACTAAAATTTTTCTTTTACCTTAATGTTGCACCATATAATGTCAAACTGTGTGTGTATGTGGGGGAAACATAGAAGTTATTCAGGACAAGAAAATACTTTTAAACAAAAAGAATGTACAACATTACATCATTTTAATATCTACAGTACATTAGAAATCATGAGTTAGGTCATATATATCTACTTGCCTGAAAACATCTTGATACATTAGTATATTAATATTGTCAATAAAATATTTAAAGGTATTGAGCGTTTTTTTGTATTATTAAAGTGCTGGCATAAGAAAATTTACACAAACCATAGTAAAGTGAAGCAGACTGCAACTGCCCTCCTCCTTTTCAAAGCCTTTTTGATTTTATTAATCATACGTTATGCTTCTGTGTTGTGTGTGCGTGATGGACATGTGTCTTTTATTGTTCATTATTTAAATCTCCTTTAGAATGAATTGAGATGAAAACAGAACAAGTAAGTGGAAAATCAGATAGCCAATCATTGGAATAATTCTCACAAGGTTACCACTGAGAGAGATAAAAAGGGAAATATCCTTGAAGCATCTAAATTGGCTGTTCACAGAGAGCAAATAAAGATAATGATCTTCTCTTCTAATTTGTAAATTAGTTCAAAATTTCTAAGTTTGTAGTTACATATATTCACCAGCCAAAGCATATGGACTCTTTGCTGGAGGTTGGCAGTTGTACTGTTTTTAGGAAGGTTTCCCCTTCTTTTCTTTTGCTTGTCCAGTCACCAGGCTTAAAAGAATAGATATTATTCCATAAAGGAAAGGAAAGAAGAGGGGGTGGGTTCAAAAAATATTGTAGCCACTGTCACTCTGTTAGCATCATGCCCTGATATGGGATGCTGACTTTACTACACAGGTAAGTCTTTCTTTATCCATGATTGGACAGTGTGAGGATTTGAAGTGAAAAGAATTCAGGAGGGCATTATAAAGATTCACATATAATTTCAACTTTAGTTTGAGTGATTCACTTTTGTTATTGTTAGACACTGTCTCCTTCTTCTACTTCTATGAAGAAGTGGGAAATTTGTTGTTGCTCTTAGTAGAATTAGAATAAAAAGAACTATCCAAAGATTGTTTTTTAAAGTTCAATTTTAAAACACATTACCATATCCATTTAATAAAAGTAAGCAGAGAATATAATGTAATTTTAAATTCAAGTGAATAAAAATTAATTTTATTTCCAAACTTCAGTTACTTCTATACTTGTAAATGTATTTGATATTCTCAGTTAATATTATAATGCCTCAAAGTATTTAGTTAAGAGTTTTTCAATGCTCTGGATATAATACAGATGGTGATAAATGTATGATTTAATACAATACTCTCCATGACAGCTTGCTTGGATTAATCTCATTTCCAATGGACTAACAGTGAAGGCTGGTGTCTACTCAGTAAACAGCTCAGCACAACACATCACATGCAGTCATATATACTTTTCTGACAAGGGCCTTTGGGAGTTGCTTGCAGTAATCCACACCCATTCCCTTCTCAAAGAAAGTAGGGGAGAAGAGGGGGAAAAGAGTGACACTGACAAAATAGTCAAGTAAGGACAGGATTTTGCCATCTCCAAAATCCCCTGGAGTGAACAAGTGGGCTGCCACTAAGCTTATATCAGACCCACCTCAGCTGGTGGAAAACATGCCACTAACAGTCAAATTTATAGGAAAACATCCCCTTTCCCATTTGCATGATGGCGAGGAGGTTCTCAGGAAAAAAGAGTCAAAAGAGACTCCTTTCTCCTCATGCCTGAGAAATGCAAGTTCACTGGGTTACAGAGGAAAACTTCATCCAGTGAGGTTATGGAAATTGGGAAGTACTATGTGGAAGCAAGTTGCTACATAAATCAAGGTGTCTTGATTGCCCCTATTTTTTTTCTCATTTGAAAAATACAAGTCAGATAAAATTACTGGCTATGTTATAGCCCTAAATTCTTCTTTAAGATGGCATTCCTACAAATACTTAATCTGACAGTGGTATTTCCTGAAATTCTCTCTTTGAGGTTACAACAGTTACTAGATTAAAGAAGTAATTTAATTCTCTGACTTTCAGAGGTGGTATTTCTGGGAATGATATTAGAGTATAGCTATTTGTAACTTTAGAAAATCCCTGCTCAAATGGCAAAGTACCCCTGAAAATGTCACCACTGAAAGTTCCCACGTTGTCACAAAAAGCACAGAACATGAAATTTATTTCTTTAACAGTTCTGATTTGATATTAGTTGACTAGTGATTTAATTGTTTAACAAGGTACATTTGCTGAGCAAAGGATCTAGAATTTAATGCGAAGTCTAAACTGGGTCTAAAATTGCTAATGTATTGCTCTCTTTTTAATTTTACTTGCCACATTGTAAAATGGAGTCAATGATAGTTTAAGATAACATTATATAATAAATAGTTACCACTAAAATTGTTATAGGCTTAAAATCTTATAGAAATAATCCTTAGTAAAGGGAAAAACAAGCCAACTCTTATCTCCTTTTATGCTACTTAATTCACTTCATTACAGACTGAGTGAACACTAATGATAAACCAGCAACTAAAAATTGAGTTTGCATTATTATGCAAATAAAGAAGTAGAAGCTTAAGGAGTTTAATAATTTTCCCAAGAACACTCTGTTTGGGCTGGCTCTTTGGGCCTTTTCACAGCACATATTCCAGGAGGCTCAGGTGGAAATCACAAGGTTCCTTATGATATAGCATGAAAAGTCCCAGAACATTGTGTCTATTGCATTACTCTGGTCAAGCAAGTTACTAAAGTCAATCCAGAATCACCGAGAAGCAAACTAAACTCCACTTTTCAGTGGAAGAAATAGTAATGAATCTGTGGCCATAGTTAATCTACCATAATGACTAGTATATACTTGCAGTCTCTATTTCTTTACCTTTCACTGATTCCACTGACCATAAACTGGCTCTGCCTCTATCACTATCCATGGTCATTACAACCTTCAAAACAGAGTGTTCCAGCCCTGGGCAAGCTTATCCTCCAGCCCTGATATCTTCCCTGATCTTCAGACCTGTATATCCAACTGATCTTTAGATTCCTATCATCTCTTGAATGTCTCAATGGTACCTCCAAGTAAACACATTCCAAGTTAGGTTCATGCTGTTCTGCCTCTCTCCCTACCTCTTAACCTGGCACCCTTTCAGTGTTGACTCTCTCAGTGAATGATATCACCAGTTATATAAACATGAAACTTGGGACATACTCCTGATACTTCAATCTCTCTTACCTCTTGTCTAATTCACTACAAAATCCTACACATTTATTCTCCTTAAATACCTCTCAATCCAAACTATGGTTATCTCTATCCAGGAATATCGAAAGACCTTCTTAACTTGTTCCCCCATAATTTCTCTGGGCCTCCCATTTCTGGAGACAGCATCCAAGTTTGCCTTTGGGGACTGTCCCTTTCCTCTTCTCGGGCCATGTGGTTCAGGTGGGACTGAGTGTACCTCCAGAAATGAGCCTGACCATGAGTGTGTCCTCTTCCTTGGCCACATGACTGTTTCATGGACGGGAGTGTGACCAAGTTGTTCACTAAGTGTCAGTCCTGGGATATTTGCTGGAACTGTAAGGAAAAAGCTCTCTTTCTGCTGAGGTTCTTATATAAGAGATGTTTTTTACTCTAGGCTGCCAGCTGCCATGTCCCTGGGAGAGGAGATCCTGCCTAAAAATAAAGCCAACACAGTAGAAATCAGATCTGTGACACCGAGTGATATATCCCTGAAAATATCATTAAGTATCTGGATCCCCAAATGCCTGAATATCTGCTCTTGGCCATGCTTTACAAGTTTGGAGCCAACAAAGATCTTTTTTCTTAAACCAGTAATAGTGGGAACTTGGTTAACTGAAACAGAAAAATCTTGCATAATGCCATTCTTTGATCTTTCCTATTTATTGCAGCCAGAGCAATCATTTCAGAATATTCATCTCATCATGTCAATCACCCCATTTTCCCTCCCAGCTTATTGCACATAGGGTATCGACAGAACAAGCCCCTTAATGTGACCGTCAAGCTTCTGCGTGTCTACCTCCTATCTACCTCGTTAGTAGTACGTCTTTCTGGTCAAGTCCTTGTTCTCTCCACTCCAGCTACATAAGAGACTTCTATCAGTCACTACATTCCCTCTTACCAAAGGAGCTTTACACATTCTGTCTGCAATGCTCTTCCTTCCTCCACTTCCCCTAGTCCATTCCCACTCCTTTCAGACCTCAATTCAGGCATCAGTTCTAAGGCAAGATTTTCTTGGACTCTTTCACAGTATCAAGTCCTCGTATCCTACGATTTCAAAATACCATATACCTCTTTTCTGTAGCATGTCTCAGAATTGCAATTGTGCGTTAATTAGTGTGATGACTAACATTTGTCTCCTCCACCATGAGAGCAAGGACCTGTCTTGCTCAACCCTGGACTATATGAGAATTGATATTGCTGAAGCTTTTGTTGTGGAGTGCACCCTTAATGTTCAAACTTTCTTATCCATAGAATTCCTTGACACTATTTTCTACTTTTCTCATAATTTTCTGTTTTATGTTAATTTCTTATACTGACCTCTCTTATTCTGGCCAATTTTCATATATTTATTTTTTAGGGTTCTGTTGTGTGTCCTCTTTTCTTTTTGGTCTACCGTGGACCTTTCCCACTTCCATAGCTTCAACTCCCACCTATCTCCTACGTAGAGATGTTTCTACTATTGCTTCAGTCTTACCTTTCCTAAGGAAAGCTGCCCCACATGCATCCTTTGATTGGCTTGGCTGGCCTTTTTAGTAACTGTTAATCAGTTAGGGATGGGTATCTGATGTGAGGGCAACCAATCAACAGACTGAACAACATTTATGAAATGCATAGCTTGATTTCAATATTGCATTGAGATAAACAGATTCTTATTATCATGAGTCAGCCTAAAAAATAGAGAAATTAAATCACCATTTAATAGTGGGAACTAAATTGAAAGGTCATGATGTTGATGGGACTGGAGAGTTTATGAAAGGCCACACACAGGCTGAAATTATGGGAGAACATGAGTTAAGGTAAACCAAAAAGCCAATTGGTAGTGGAATAGAGTGGATTCAGAGGCAGAAGAGAACACAGCGCCCACTATTTGTAGTACATATAGGTCCCTGGATAAGAGTTGAAGTTGACCACTAATTAGCTGAGGGTACTTGGGTAAATTACTTAGATTCTCAGAAGCTGTTTTTTCACTTATAAATGTGGATAATAACAGAACTCACACGACTTTTTGTGAGAGTTGCAGGACATAAGGCATAAAAAATGCTTAGCTTAGTGCCTAGTCCATAACACATACTCATACAATGATAATAAAAGAAAGCACAATGATTGAGATTTAGGATGAAGACTCATGAATGCTTGATGTGGGGATCTTTGGAATTATCTTGATTCCAAAGAAGTCCTCTTGGTTTAGTGACCATTGGCTCAAGTGATTCCCTTATTACTTTTCATGGGAGTCATATATGAGCTACCCTGAGTGGATTTGTAACTAAAAGAATCACAGTAAAACATTCTCCAAATATTAATCTGCAGATTTTTCTTCAGAAGGCCATTCATATACTCAGTGATCAATGGACTCTTTCCCCCTTGATGGCAATCTCAACATGGACAAAATTTAACTTGTCTTTTACTCCTACATATCGTATTTCATTTCGTGGCACCACATGCATAAGTACGCATGCCAAAAATTTTAGAATCATTTTTGATTCCTCCTTTTCCCTCAACAATTAATTTAGTTTGTCTGGATCATAATGCAAAAAGGAATTGTTAAAATAATAGTAGTAATAGCAGTAGAAACAACAGTGTATTTCCTCAATAAGCATAATTTTCCACACCGTAATTTATGAAATCAGTCTGAGTTTTATAGTCTTTGCCTATATTAATGGAATAGGATGCCTTTTCTCCTCAAAAAAGTTGCAAATTGGACATCTTATAATCAATGAGATTTTAGGGTAAAGTAAATGTTGACTCTAAATGAAGTTTAAGAAGGGACATTTATTCATCACTTTCTTTTATACCAGAAACTGAGTTTTACATGCCTTATTGATGTTGATCATGAGTCGATAAAAATAATTACCTCCATTCACGGAGTGACTACTATGATCCTGGAACAGTTTTTCAAGTCTGATATGCATAATATATAGCTAAGCATAAAAGCAGCTCACGGAGTTGAGTATTACCCACTCCAGGCTACAGCTGAAGAAGGGCTTACACACAGAGGGGTAAATAACATGATTAATTTAAAAGCAGAGTTTCTGTAAACTCTTCTGTTACAGACCTATGAAGCAACTAGAGTTCAGTGAAAACCTGAGGCAAGGCGAGGCTCCTGAGCAAGTATTTAACTTAGATCTTGAAAATGGTGTTTTGGTATCCTGGTTGTTTGGAATGGAGAGCGAGTAAAGAGAGCTAATTAAGAGGATACTGTAATAGCCCATGCATGAGGTGACATTTCCTTTAGCCCTTGCTGAGTCGTCCAGGCAAAGGGGGCTCTCAATGAAAGTTGTTGACTGATTGAACCACTGAGGTGGTGTCTGCATGATGCCAGACATCTGGATATAAAGACGAAAATCCAGTCATCCAGATGGTAAGGTTACATGATACGACACCATCAAACATTTAAAACTTTTAACTGATTGACTGCCTTTCTTACTTTACATCCAGATAAACAGCATTGAGTTAACTCAGCTTGAGCATGTACCGATTGCCCTTCCTTGCTTTTTCTTAGGGAATGGTTAGGTTGCCAATGCTGATGAATCACTAAAAGAGTAATGGTGGTGTACTAGACAGGTGAACATGGAAATAAATGAGAACTAGTAAATAATGAAGAAAGTGAAAGCTTCATATGATCAGAGACGCATTTTAAATACTATTTGTTGTGGTTGCCCTCTTTTTCATTCAAAGAATTTTCATTGGGTTGGGTGTCTCAAGCTTATAGCATTACAGTTCCCTAACTAACTATTATTTTTTCACATCAAAGCTAACTCCTTGAAAATATTTCGCAGACAATTAAATGTTAACACTTTCCTTCTGCGCACAGTTAAAATGAGATATAAAAACGAAGCACCGTAATATCATGTTTAGTTCACTAAAAGTAAATTATCCTCCTAAGTAACTATATTACATATAATAATGTATTTTTTTAAATCCCAATTTTGATAAAATCATACTGCTGTAATTAAGTAATGATGGTAATAGAAACATACCTTTGTTTTTTGAAAAACTGTCTCCAAGTAAACATAACTTGAAAATAAGGATATTAATTTATCATTGAAGATAATGCCTTTTAATCATATTCATTCTATGTCCAAATGCTAAGTTGACCTGCTGTAAGTGAAAGTTTGAGTAAAGCAACTGGTTAACTGGGTGTTTTGTGTGAATGATGATAAAGACATTGATTGATATGGGGTTGGCCTTTTTTTCTTTCTTGAAGAAATTACTGATTTTTAAAGTTACTTTTTGAATCACTTGGGTGGCTTTACATTTTGTGAATAGGGATAATACTCTTTTGGAAGATAAGCTTTCTACACAGGAAAGTGACAAAAAATTGAGATGATTTCCTGAATAACTAAACCCACAACTCCACTGATTTAAGCTGTCAAAACTTTTTGGAAGGATTATGAGTTTGTGGCTAAAGAATACTAAAAGTATGTGGGTTTGTCTTTTTTGTTTTTTTTTTGTTTTGTTTTGCTGCTGCATTATTAGTACCCTCAATGCAGAACTGTTCTATGTATCCCTAGCACCTGGACTTGCTTCAGGCGTTTAAATGCTCATTAAATGTCTATATTCTTATATCAATCTGTATACTTGTGCAGAAACTCTACTGGAGGAATTCAAACTTCTTCCCATATCTAATTGTAGCTCAGGACAACTATCCCGCTTTAAGTGTTATAATCTCTTTCAGAAAGACAGGATATATGATATGAATAGTCTCATACAAATTTAGAACCAATTCAACATGAAGAAATGAGTATCTGCTACAAAGACAGCTCTTTACAGTCACAGGCTTAATAATAGAGCTAGAAATAATTGCATAAGAACAGTCTGCCAACATTTGAGTGGCAGAAAGAAATTTTTATAAAGTTACATGAAGAATTTTGAAAGTCTCTCAGGCTTGCTATGCTGGATGGATAAATGTCTTTTATATTGACATACTGCCAACTCAAAGCATCTAAAAGCCTTTCAGAATTACATATAAACACAAATCATTTCACCCACCTCTGGGCTGGAATGTGACAGCTGGTTAAAGTAAGCATAGCAACACCACACAACAATGTCAAACAGGATGAATGGCTTAACCAATCAAAAATAGAGCATCAAAGTAAAACTGCTCAAATTAGACTTCTGGCCCGGCAGAAAGGTTAAATGTTCTGTACTGGTATAAAGTCTCTAGTATACTTAATGACCACGAAAGTCGTGTTAGTATAACCAACTGAATTCAAGACGTGATTCAACAGCTCAAGAGTTCTTTAGTACTATCACATGGAGACGTTTGTGGTTTTCTGATCCAACATAAAGAATGTAGAAAGCTATGTATATAGTACTTAAGGGAATGACCTGTGAAGTAAGAGTGACCTTGGTCAAGTCACAAGTTCCCAGCTTATAAGCTGATCAAACTACTTTCCCTCTCTGTGCTTTATTTTCCTCAGTCATAACAGAATTCTTAATAACCATTTCCACAAGATATTTTTAGGGTTAGTTATATATATGTGTATCAAGCTCTGAAATCAATTTTTAGTACATAGAACACACACCATACATGGAACAAATTATTTTGCCTATTAATGGTCAGCAAAATTCATACAAAATGTCAGGGAGGGGATTTTGAGAATTATTTCCTAATACACTAAATTATTCTTAACCTAGGGATCTGACAAGTTGTTGACCCAAGAGGTTGTTTGGTTTAACTTAAGACATTACAGTAGTAGTGATAGATTAAATACCATAGCTAGAAGTTATATTTAGGTGGAACTAGAGAAAAGATAAGCATACTAATTATTTTTCCTTTTTTTTCTGCCTAGCAATAAATACTTAATCAAAATTCCAAGATGAATTGTTTCCAGCTCAGTTTGACAAACTCTAGAATGTTCACACAGATATTACTGTTTAAACAGGAAGTTATATAATGCTGTAATATTAAAGTTATTTAAATAAATTACTTAAAATCATTGTTCCTTTTATTTTGGTTAATGTACAAGTTCTAATAAAATCTTATCTTCAACTCCAGAGACTATATCTTCTCCATTCCATCTCTTTTCTAAACTTTGGCCTTCATTCTTTGAATGAATAAATAAAGATATAACTTTAAAATGTTTTCACAATATAAATTAAATTCTGAAATATGAACATATAATACAAAATACAAAAGTGCTACAAAAACTAGTTCTTAACAATCCTTAGAGAAAAATATCTGAGTTCTATACTGAAATCATATACCAGTGATTGGTGTTAAGTGATCTACAGTCATACTACAACGATATGCTCTTCAATCTATCTAGGTTAATATGGCTATTTCACCATATGTGAGAATATCATTTTTAATCCTTACTCGAGTATGGTAGGCAAAATCATCCCTTTTAAAATCAATGTATAACAAAAGTAGAGCGGCAAGACTTAAAGCTCACTGAAACTAAAATACATAGGATTCTAATTATTAGTATAATCCTCTCCGGAGGTTAATTCCTAAAATCATGGCTATTAAGTTTCATGTGTTATATTTACTGTGGCACTTGGGAACATTGACAGAGGGTTGAGTATCTCCGGTATGCCCATCCTAGCTTTACTCACTGAGCCATATCACTTGCTGGTAAGCCATATAAAAGACTTCTATTTTTACGGGTGGTATTTTTTCAATTATTTTATGTATTAGCTCCCAGTAAATGTTCAGTCAAAAGTAATGACATTTTATAGAATTTTGCAAACTCCTCCACGCAGTACTTGTACTACATATTCCTATGTATTAACGCACAAAGAATGACAGTGTGTTTGGATGAGGGAACTATACATTTAATTGCTTCATTATTTTTTCCTTTTGAGTTTTTTCCAAGTTTTCTAAATGGACACTTTGATAAAGAAAACAAAACAGTGCACAACTTATACAAACTCTTCTTATATCAACATTATCCAACCTGTAATTTCCTCTTTAGAGAGTTAGTTGACTTTTGAAAGCAGCCCTAATGTTTCATGTGCTGTTTGCACACGGATACATCTACTCTCATTAGGTATGACCAAAAGAAGAAAGGGTTGGGATGGGTTGGGAGAGAATGAAGGTGTATATGAGGGGTACTACCAGACTAACTAAAAACCCATTAAGCTCATACAGAACTCTGACAAAAGGCTTTGCAAATGCTAATTGGAGTATATGTCTTTCCCTACTGCCCCTGTGACCATTCAGACCACCCCCTAAAAAATTATTCCTCCCCACAAGGACATTTGCTTTGAGAAAGACCATGCTAATTTAAAGACACAGAAAAATAATGATTTCAATCTAAGAGCTCATCCCAAGTCTATTTCAGGGCCAAGAATAGGTGCTAATAATTACAATTCCAGTATCTCTGCTTCTCAATAATTAGCCTTTAAATGCAATTATTTGTTGTAGCTTACTGCAGTATAATAGCTTATGTTAATCCCTTTGCATAATTTGTATTACTTTTTATAATTATAAGACAAGTCTCATTCCTATAGCCAATAGTTTAATCAACATTTAGATGTATGTTTATTACCAGTACATCCCTCATATTTTTTACTTTCAGTAGACAGAGCCATCTCTCCCTGAAAAAAACAGGTGGTCAGAGTCATCTGGAGAATAGGCCAGAAGTCCTAGGAAAATACTAGATTTTCTGAAGACTGGAAATGAGGGACTTGTAATTCTTTAATAATCCACAAAATAATATGAAGATGCATAATTTATGTTACTTTTCCTAACAGATTTACAGAAAATTTTCTAATAAAAATGATGGGCTGGCTATAAGTTGGTGATAAAGAAGAGAAGCTGAAAGAAGAAATGTTTTCATGGGAACTTCCTGATGTAAAATATAGGGGATTATCAGGAATGAAATTGCATGGCTTCCATAGGAAATCTGACCAGAGGAGGGAAGAGACACAGAGGCACCTGGAACACATTTCTTTATTGTTCTTCTCCCCCTCCAAATCCCTTTCTAGGTTTTTACTCTTGATTTTTACTATAGTGGCATATACCTTCATATTTCAAATATTCTCTCAGTGAATTATGAACCCCAAATAGCTGTGAGTAATGTCTGTAATGCTTGCCTTCTAAAGGACTTAAGCTGAGCTGCATAGTTTATAGCTGGTAAACTGGGAGTCAATCTTTCACTGCAGTGATGTATTCATTGCACTAAGAACTATTTCCATTGTAAATTAATTCTTGAAATGTTGGACCATAAATGTCATCAGCATCATTACCCAATCTGCTACCAGAAGCAGTGACTCAGTCAGTCTGCTGCAGGTGCTGGCTTCTAAAAGCAAGGTGCTCCAAACCAAACACATTAAACCATGACTCGATTCTTAAGGGCAACTGTTTTCAAAGGCCTCTTTGCATTATGCTGCTTGGCAAAGAGATTAATGGATGCCATTTCTGATATGCAACTGGCTTCAGGGTTTTTCTTTTGCCCTTTTAGAAGGAGGTAACTTCCAGTGCCTCTTAACAAATATATTTCCCAAATGTTCCTTCTTTAGAAGGCTCCGCTAGTTCAATCAGAATTCACCCTCTTTATGCCTTTGTTTGGAATATATGGACTTAAAATATAACCAGTTGTCAGGTCTTTATTGAGTCATCAGTGTGCAGAGAACTTATGTAGAGGCATAAAAGAATCAGGCAATACAGGGCTGCCCGTGAGGAGCTTAGGTTTTTGTAGGGTGAGAAGCAACCCTACCATGAAGAAAATCAGGCAACAAATAATACATAAAGCCAATTTCAGGTATTAGTTACTAGGGGCCCTCATTGTACATTTTGCAGTGTTTACTAGGGAAAAAATGTTCTTGGAGAAACCAGAGTAACATGAAAGTTTACATTTTGGGCAGATTTTGTTGAATAGTACATCATTTGGAATATTAAACTGATTTCACAATTGCTCTGCAGAGTAGACAGGATTTTAAAGGTAGTTTTCTTGTTTGTTTTTAGAAGATGTTCTTTCTTTTCAGACTGTTCAGGTTAATTCAGTGGAGTGTGCACAAAATCTAAAGCTCAGGATGCATCAATCTGGTGAAAAACCTTTGGTGCTGTCGAAGAAAACTGTTATTTCTTTAATCTTCTGATTTTGTAACCCAGGTAAGCACTAAAGAAGTGTTCTGTTCCTTTAAGAACTCGGTTGGAAAATGTTAAAAACCCTTCACCTGAGGAAAAAAAAGTGATTTAGAGAGAGGTCAGTGAATACATGGAAGTACTGGGAGGCGAGGTGGGGTGCCTGAAGAGGGGTAAATGTAAGTAAAGTGAAGAAAAAAAGTCATTCATCTGAAAGCAAAAGTCTGATTGAATAATTCTAAATTGGTGTTCAATCAGTTTAAGTAATGAGTGGCCAATTGGAGTTCCTCAACTCCTGACATCTATTTATGTCTTACCTCCTAAAGGACTTTAATTCACTGCCTTGTTTTAATAACAGGTATTTACTGAGAATTTACCTAAGGACAGTCACTGCAATCATTCCTCTACATGCATTATTTTACAGGTTATGAAACCATGTGAGGTTAGATTAAGAACTTTACTCAAATGTTAGGCTAGCATTCAAGCCCAATATGTACGACAGAATAATTCTTTTTTCCTATAGTTAGATTATTCACATTCAAAAGAAGGCAGAGTAAACCTAATTATATCTCTGCTAAAGAATCTGCATTTTATCCTTTTTTTTTCCTTCCACCTTTCCCAGTTCTGACCTCTTCCTCTTTATCACCTCCATCCCATCTCATCAATTCTTAATTTTAAGGTCAACATAAATGCTATGTCAGTGCTACTTGAGCTGTGCACATCATCAATAAACACAGTAAAATAAGTTCAAAGGAAGAATTAGCTGTTCTGGTCACTTTTTTCTAAGAGGTTAACACTATTCAAGTGTTAAAAAAAATTTTATGAGCCCTTCCAAAATAAACAAATTGTGGTACCTAATTTCAAGAGGCTTACAATCACATGTGGAGGAAAGAAACAGACATTTTTTGCCTTTAAGCTTCAATCTGACTCTGACACTGATCTTCAAGCACTAGTTACTGAGCTCACCGATGAACGACATTGTAGGAAAAGGAAGCGCACGAGACCCTTTCATCACTCTATCAATCAAAAATATTTACTGAGCTGTTTCTTAAAAATTCAAATGTAAATGATGAAAGGCAATTGGATATATATGTTTGAAGTTTAAATAAAGGACTGGGATGGAAGTAAAACTTTCAGATTTTAAATTAGCTAAATATTCCTTGAAGCAATGAACATATTGGAAGGAGTGTAGAATGAAGAGAAGATGATTAAGAAGGATCCTTAAGACTGCCAATATTTAAATGAATCAGGGAAAGGAAGACAAATTGGTGAAGGAGGCTGGGAAAGTGCAGTCTGACAAGTCTGAGAAAATGAGTAAAGCGTTATATGGAAGCCAACGGTCCAAATATAATACATGCGGTTGCTGTTGTATGTTTAGTTTTGTGGCAATTAACAGTGTCAGTTGATCTTGATTTGATGGAGGAGTGAAGATGGGGTTATTTATTACCAAAGCTTGTGTTCTATAATGCCTTATAAAGTGGGTGGCAGGGGAGTGAGCAGCACAGGACTCTAAGAAAAAGAGTCAGACTTCTGGTTTCAGCTCTAACATGGAAAAACTTTGGAAGTCATCCACCTGTCCTTTATTTGCATAGATATGAGGCCTGTGTATAAAACTTAAATATTATACAAATTACTAGAGCCAATAAGAATTCAGGCAGATGGCTAACTGTAAGATCAATATCTGAAAAGTTCTTATTTCTTGGGAGAAATTTTTAAAACTTTATTGAAAAATATTCAGAAATATCTGAATAAAAAGAAAGGTATACTATATCCATAAATAGGGGAATGGGATATTTTACTCATGTCAATTTTCATCAAATTTAATCTTTAAATCCAGTATACTTTCATTGGGGAATATGATGAGATAACTCTAACATTTATGTTGAATGACCAGGATACAACTGAAGAAGCCAAAGGTGGGGTACTTGTTCCACCTAATATTAATATTTACTATAAAAGTTATAGTAATTAGGCAGTTTGATACTGATTCAGGGACAAATAGAGCAGTGGGGCAGAGGAAGAGGATAAAGAGCCCCCAAATAAATAGACCCACCCGTATGTGGACACTTTATGAATTATAGTGGTGGTATTTGAAATTCATTGGTGAAATTATGGCTCTTCAACAAATTGTGCCTGGACATTTTACTATCCTAAGAAAAAAAGAAAGAGAGAGAGGAAGGGAAGGAGGGAGGAAAGGAGGGAGGGAGGGAGGAAGGAAGGAAGGAAGGAAGGGAGGAAGGGAGGGAGGGAGGGAGGGAGGGAGACTTTTAGGTGGAATGTAAATGTGAAAAGCAAAACTTTTAGAAGAATATCTTTATGATGTTCAGGTGGATTTCTAACATAAGACACAGCACAAAACACAAAAAGAAAAAAATGATAAATTCTTCTACATTAATATTTTAAGTATTATTCATCAAAAAACGTAATAAAAAAGTGAAAATATAAGCCACAAATAAGAAGGTTTTACAACACATCAACCAACAAAGGATTGTATCTAATATACATATATAGGTGTATATATGTATATTAAAATATTTAAATAAATAATGAAAAAGTTAAAAACTGGGCAAAATATGTAACCCAGAAAATCATAAGAAAGGAAACTGGAAACCTGAATGCCCGATAAACATATAGAAAGTTGCTCGACTTAATTTGTAATCAAGGAAATACAAAATGAAACTATAATTGGCTCTCATTTTATGCATAGCAGATTGGCAAATGTTGAAAAAGCTGACAATCCCAGGTGTTGGGAAGGATGTGGAATAATGGGAGCTCTTAAATGCTGTTGGCGGGAGTGTAAATTAGAACAAATATTTGATAATCACTTGTCCCTTAACTAATAATTTTAATCATGTACATGGCTGTGACAAAACAATTTCATTCCTAAATATATAAACCCTAGGGCAGAAGTCTTCTGACTGAGTTACTTATATATCTCAAAGTATACAAAGACTTTCCAAGATATTTCAAAGGAATAGGGTTTCAGGTGCTCAATTCCCATATGCACACTTGCTTAAAACTGGTGTAAATGAGAACACATCTCAGCAAGTTTCTAATGTGTTCTTCTCCATCTCCCCTCTCAAACAATCTTTCTTCCATTTTATGAGTCAAAGATAATCCTCTCGGGCTTCCCTGGTGGCGCAGTGGTTGAAAGTCCACCTGCTGATGCAGGGGACGCGGGTTCGTGCCCCGGTCCGGGAGGATCCCACATGCCACGAGCGGCTGGGTCCGTGAGCCATGGCCGCTGAGCCTGTGCGTGCGGAGTCTGTGCTCCGCGACGCGAGAGGCCATGGCGGTGAGAGGCCCGCGTACCGAGAGAGAAAAAAAAAAAAAAAAAAAGATAATCCTCTCACCCATCCTGAACCTTACTAGGGTACATTGACCCCAGGTGCAAAAATCACCAGGATGCCAAACAATGGAACAAATTTAAATATTGGTGTATGTATTAGGAAGGTGAATGGCTATAATGACTAACATAGCCTTTTGATGACAAGTAGTTTCTAATCATCCCCTTTTACTTATTTAATGGAGGACCTAATCAAGGTATTTACTAATAGGTCATTAAAAATAGTGTTTTATTGTAGAGCCCTATGTGATTTTGACATATAACTCAGAAACAATTCAATGAACTAAATGACATTAGTTATTAGTCAGCTATCTTCTTCCGTTCATACTTACTGATGTGAATAAGATTTCTTAGTGCTTATTTTTATGAAAAAATGGATCTGAACCCTGTTTTACTTTAGCGATTAGTAACAGTCATTCGATTAGTAGCATTTCATTAAGGAATATTTCCAATATAATTTTGCTTTTTATGTTTAAGAATTATCAAAACTAAACATTAGTTATTTTGATCAATTATGTAATACTACTAATTGTAAAATCACAACTTAATCCCAAAGAAATTTTTTAACACTTAGGATTTTATAGTCAGAGGAAGTTTCATTTTTTAAATTTAAATTTTATATCTACCTTTGTTGCAGGAAATTATAACAGTGAGATCAGTAAAAGACCTTGAGTCATAAAAATTATAATGTATTAAGATCATATGGGCAAAATAAATCGAAGCACAAGTTTGAAAAAAAGGGATACGTTTGTTTTGTTTTGTTTTTTGCGGTACGCGGGCCTCTCACTGTTGTGGCCTCTCCCGTTGCGGAGCACAGGCTCCGGACGCGCAGGCTCAGCGGCCATGGCCCACGGGCCCAGCCGCTCTGCGGCATGTGGGACCTTCCCGGACCGGGGCACGAACCCGTGTCCCCTGCATCGGCAGGTGGACTCTCAACCACTGCGCCACCAGGGAAGCCCAGGGATATGTTTTAAACTTAATGTATTTTAAGTGGAATAAAAATATGAAGTACAGTGCAAAATATCAGATCATATTATATGTCGTAAGAGTATCATTTCTTTAAAATGCTATTTCAGTTACACGTGTGTGTGTACAACATGTGTGTAGGAATGTGTAGGTATCTATGTGTATAATGAATCATGATATGTAAAAATAATTTTCATGAGAGTAACAGCAAAAATCATCCCAACTCAGGTCATTCTGATGCAGCAAGCCACATAATCAGAAACAATAACCTAGGAGCAGTAAGGCTGAAAGAGTAAAACTTTAAGACTTTGTCCTACCAAATAGATATCTTAATGTATATGCACGTATATGTGTATGTATGTATAAAATTATTTAAGATCTCAAAATACATATTTGGGAATCAACCTGAACTCTTGAGAAAGAACTGATAGCAAGGAACATAGTTTTCAGGAGGCTGTGGGGTACAGGACACATTCAGTAGCCAGAAGAACCCTGAATCGTAGAGATAAATTTCAGGAGAAAGAAACAAACACACACATATACCACAGTAGTGTGAATTAGGTTGATAGGGAGAAGAAACCACTAAAGTAAACAGATCTAGACCATACAAGAACATAGACACCTGGGTGAGGGCTGAGCTTGGGGAGACTCTTACACTATAAAAACCTGATGAAGATCTATTCTTTTACATCTTAGGTTAGGAAGTTGGCATCTCCAGAAGTAGATCTCAAAATGGGGATCTGTGTGCAAGTAGTTTACTAAAGAAGTGTTCCCAGAAAAATCTGGTAAGAGAGTGAGAGAATCAGAACAGGGAAGAGGAAGAAGCCAAGAAAGGATATGATTTCAGACAAAGCTCCAGTAACAGCCTGTTGTCACCGGGATCTCTGGAATGTAAATTTTGTCTTAGAATTTGTCCTCTCTGTAGGCAAAGGATCTGGGCTTTCATATTTAAGTATCAAGTCAGTCATGGCCTAAGGGCCCTGCTGGTGACCTCCTAGGAACTTCCTGCTCTCTGCACTTACAGGGAAAGTAGCTCTAGACAGGGTCAGCACTTTGTGTGGAAACAAGGCACACAGAACCTGGAGATGAGCACAGAGATGAAATCAAAGGGATGTGAGGGGACTGGGCAGAGCAACAGTGATAGTGTGCACTACCCTTTGGAACAGTTTTCTCTCAGTAGGAGACAATGCTATGGAAAGGGCCAGTTAGGGTCTATCAGAAGGGTAAAGTGAGCCATAGGAAGGTTCCCAGGGGTTCCTAGGGAAAATAAATAAAAATACAATCAACCACCCCCCCCCAATAAAATAATTTTTAAAAATATGAGAATGGGAACTGGGCTAGTTTAAGGATATATTATTCCAATCTTCTATATTTTCTTTAACGTTGTAGGAATGAAATAACTTTGGCATGCCAGTCATAATACATAAATATGATTTAATTACAATGCACTTTATAAGCTTTAAGAAGGAACTATTTGGCATAATTTAGAGGGCAAGGGGAGGATATGGGGAAGAATATATTTCCTGAGTTTAGCCTGAGCTCATGCTATGATAAATCTGCCAGTTTGCTGACTGTATCTCTAGCTACTAGAAAAGAAGACATCCAGGAAACGTATGTAAGTACAAATGTAGGTTTTTTTCAGGTTTATTGAGGTAAAATTGACAATAAAAATTGTTTATATTTAAGGTATACTGCTTGATGTTTTAATATATGTATATATTGTGAAATGATCACCAAAATCAAGATAATTAACGTATCTGTCAATCCATCACCTCACACAGTTACCATTTTCTTTTTTCTTGTGGTGAAAATCTACCTTTTAGATTTCAAGTTTACAAATATTTCTTGGCTGCTTTCAGCACCAGGTGAGAGAAACGCAAGTCTGGAATTTATGTCTTTATAAGGAGGCAGATATAAAAATGAAATACCAGTAGGAATTATAAGCCAATAAAGAGGAAGATGTGAGTAATGGTACATATTAGAGTAAACAGCATTTTGATTAAAAGGTTTAAAAACTCATTTTCTTTGGAATAATCAACTGTGATTTTAAAGGTTGGCCCTTCTAACCATCTATCAGCTAGAAATGTTTTAACCTCAACTTTCAATGGTTAAATAAATAGGATAATATAGTGGTCAAAGAATAGGACCTGGACATGAATTTTGTAGATTCAAACATAGATAATAAATTTATGCAAATTATCTAATTTCTCTGTGCCTCAGCATCCTCATCTAAAAGTGGGGATAATAATGGTGTCTATATGTAGTTGTGAGAATTAAAGTTAATACATGTAAAGTACCTGAAGTATACATGTACATAAAAGGGTACCTGAAATACAGTACCCTTTATACCTTTATATACCTACAGTACCTTTATATACCTACAGTATATAAAGAAATAACTTAAAATTTGTCTTATATAAATAAAACCATAGAGATGGTTTTATTTTTATATATTTTTATTAATCCCTAGAATAAGTTACCAAAGGAGGTTCCTTCAGCCCCTACAACAACCCAGGCTTTACTTCTGGAATGGGATAATAAATTCTGTGCCTACTCATTTTTTATGCAAGTGGAATACCACGTATTTATTTTTATGTTTTCTACCTTGCTTAAAACAAAATTCAGTCATCTTTCCATATCAGCACTGTAGGTCTCCCTCATGCTCTTTAAAATCAGTAGAGTATTCCATTATATGACTATACCATTATTTACTTTACACTCTCCAAACTGATGAGCATTTGGGTTGTTTACAAACAACACTGCAATGTATATCCTTGTATATAGATCTTTGGATATTTATATGAATATATTTGGATGGTAAAATTAAGAGTTAAAGGATTTGATGTGACCCTACTCTGTATAGACTACTACCGTAAGGATTAAGAGGAATTCAGGAAGATGAGAAAAATGATAGAACATGTTAAAACTAGAAATTTAAATATATCTCACATGATTTAGAACATTCTGTGGTTAAATCTAAGTAAATTGTGTGCTAAAAACTGGGACTGAATATTTTAAATTCGATTTGACTAATCCTATAAGGAAATCCACCATAGACAAGTTTTTCCTGTGTATATAGAGCTTCTGATCAGCTTTTCAGAGCCGAGCTTTTCAACATGAGTAGACAACCAAGAATAAGCAGATGTACAATGAAAGAAAACATAATAAATAGAAACTAAAATTTTGGAGGAAACAGACACTGTGCAGAGAGAAAAAAAACCCTCCAAGAATCTATAAAAATATCTCCATGGGCAATCATTAAACAAATATTTAAGGGCCTACTATGTGCCAGGCACTAGGGCTTCAGTAGTAAGTAGAACAGACAAAAGGCTACACCTTGTGATGCTTAGAAATTATTGTATCGTGAAATAAGAAATAACCCTACAAAAGGAATATTTGGAGAGCAAAAGAGGTCATGGAAATATAAAATACGAAATATTCAAGAGAAGGATTGAACAATAAAGTTAAAGCTACCTCCTAAAAAGTAGAAAAAACAGAGCAAATAGAAAAGATTAGAAATTTTATTGGACCAGGCCAAGTGTTTTAACATCCAAATAATAAGAATTCTAAGAAAGAATAAAGAAAGCGGTGGAAAGGAATAATGAAAAAACTTCGAAATATTCCCCAGAAATAAAGAACAGGGTTCGTCAGGTTGAATTAACCATTAGTGCACAATGAGTGAATACTCGGCCAAATCAAATAACATCAGTATGCAGTTTCAGAAGATCAAGGACAAAGAGAAGGTTCTGAAACCTTCCAAGAGAACTCAGATTTATACATACGATCAAGATCTGAAAGGCAATAAACATCTTAGGAGCAATGCTGAAAGATTGAAGGCAGAAGAACAATACCTTCACAATTCTGTACAAAAGTTTTTTCAATCTAGACTTTTTTCAATTAAGTGTGAAGGTAGAAAAAGGGCAATTTTAGTAGATAGGCATAGCTTCAAAAAAATTTACCTTCTTTCAGAAAGTTTCTAAAGGATGCATTTCACAAGTAGAAAGGAGTTCTACTTGTTCAAAGAACAAGCGAAACAAAATCCATGAAACGGGAAAGCAAACACAAGAATGGGTTAATGGGAAATTTCAAGGGGACAGCTGTTCATCTGGCCAATCAGACTGGAGCAAGACAGAATTCACCAGAATAAATATCTTCAGGAAGAGAAAACTGGAGAATACCTTCTGTTTTTAAATATATAGAGAAGTAATAACGTGGGAATGAGTGAGGAGATGAACTTAATATAAATGTACAAAAAACTCACACAAGAACAAAAGAAAACAAAAATGAATTCTATGGAAAACAAAACATTGTGCAGAAGGGGAAGAATAACCCATATGATATATGGCCCCTCTGTGAGTAGCACTTATAGAACCCCAAGACCTAAGACTAGGAGTAATCTGGAATGAGGATGACATCATAGGCTGGTTGGTGGATTTTAATTCAGATACTTGAGGTCAGTTCCCAACTGATTTTGACCACAAAATGTCAAAGGTTTTTTAGTTGATTGGGTGGACTGAAAAAATATGGCCACAATATTTTGCTGCATATCAACCGTGGGCTGATCTTGTGGCTTGCTTTAGCAAATAAAATGTCGTGTAAGTGACACTGTATAGGTTCTTGAACCTAGAACCCATGAAGTCTTGCAGCTGTCCCCTTCCCACACTTGGAACTCTTGAGACTCTGTAAAGAAGCTCAACCAAGCCTTCTTGAGATAAAAGAGTACATAGAGAGAAAGACCCTGCCATTCCAGCTGCTCCAGCCAAGCACAATCCCCCAGCAACACACCAACTGAACACAGCCCCATGAGGAAGCTCAGGTGAGACCAGCAGAAGAGCCATCCAACCAACTGGCAGAATCATGAAAATAATAAACTTTTGTGGTTTCCAGCTACTACATTTGGGGGCACATTGCTCTGCAGTAGACAATGGATATAGCATATTGTATTTACTTGCCACTTCCAGTAGTACCTCTTCCCTCCCCAGCTCAATTTTATCAATCTTACCCTGAATATTACTTGCTGTTGCTTTTCCCAAGACATTTCCTAATGTAGGAAATATTTCCATTATTAAAACTGTAAAAAAACTGTTTGTTGTTTGGTTCCACATTCCCTCCTAACATATACTCAGCACCTACTGTGGATCAGGATATATATATATTTTTAACATGAGGTCTAGCCTCTGACTTCATTTCTGGCCATTACCTCATTCCGTCACTTGACCTAGTTGCAATCCTCCAACTGTGACATTTATCTCATGTCTCTTAGTCTTGAACAAGACACCGTTCCCTCTCTCCGGAGTACTCTTCCTTCCTAATCAGCCTCGCAAATGCTTACCTAGACACGTGGTAATACTGCCTTTTCTTTGCAAAGTTTAAAAATTTGCAGTGTGGGATCCTCAGTGACCAGGTCTAATTTGTTTGTATGCAGCGTATTCAAAGCTTCTTTATTTTCATCTCCCACTAGAATCTGCGCTTCTTATGTTGTGATTCTGCACTAAATGACAAAGCCTCCACTTTCTCCCGGGCCCAAGCATAGTGATTGTTCCCACTGCTTTTCATTGTATTATTTTTTAGGCGTGTGAAACCAGCATGCTTCGGAAGGTTTTCACCTGATCTCCACATTGGTTCAATTAAAGAATCTTCTTCAGCAGATTCCCGAACTGATGCTGCTTTCGAAATACTGAAGCTTGTATCCCAGGGTCCAATAAAGACCAATACCTCTGCTATGTGCTCCCCAAGACACTGTCTTCCTGAAGCTTTTGAAGGTTCCAGATCTTCCTTGTGCATATTTTTTTTACTGAGCTGCTATATTTTATTTCCCTTTAATATTCTCCTACTCTGCTTAGAAGAGTTAAGTCCAGCTTTTACAGTTAACCTGATTCTTAAGTTGCTCCCTTTCCTAGTTGAGACAGGTGGAACTAACCCTGTTGGCCAAACTTGAATGTCTCGTTCTTTCCTTTCCTATCTTTGTTTTCTGGCTCAGACTTATCTTTCTTACATATTTCTCTAGATTTTGTCTCCTTGGTGTCTGCTTTAGACAGAAATATCAAGTTTAAGGGGCTGCTAAAAGCTTCCATAATTCAAACAAATTATGTCCCCCTTTATTTTCCCCAAGTCAGATAATCTCACCCAGGAGATGTTCTTCTATCAGGCAAATATTCAGATCAGGCATGGACGCTGTTCTTGTCCTGCCCAGCTTCCTTTAGGGTCTCATCTCGTCTGTGCCTTCCCTAGGATTCGTGACGTTAAAACTCCCTGGATCATAGCCCTTCAAGGCAGAGGCAGTATATGCAGGCCTGTTGACAATAACTCTCACCTTGAAAGTTTACCAAGTGATTCTTGAGTCTCTATGTCAATGTCCCTGGTTTTATTTTCTCAGTAGGTCCAAATCCTCTACATTAGAACTGTTTGATAACAGCTATTCAAGGCGGGGGACTCCAGGTGTACTCACTTTGTGCAGCTTTACTTGAACTAACTGTGCCATTCAAAGTCAGGAATTTCCTGAATCCTGCCCTTTGTTCAGCGTTTTTTTTTTTTTTTTTTTGCGGTACGTGGGCCTCTCACTGTTGTGGCCTCTACCGTTGCGGAGCACAGGCTCCAGACGCGCAGGCTCAGCGGCCATGGCTCATGGGTGCAGCCGCTCCGTGGCATGTGGGATCTTCCCGGACTGGGGCACGAACCCGTGTCCCCTGTATCGGCAGGCGGACTCTCAACCACTGCGCCACCAGGGAAGCCCTTGTGCAGTATTTTAACCTGCTCTTTAAGATCTTACTTCTCTTCCTCTATTAGATGTTATTGGATCCTAGTTACTCTTTGTGAATAATGGAAATAATTCCTTTCTTTTATATGTTCTCTTTAAAAGAAATGAGACCTGGAAGCATTTTCTATTTTTATATCTGTTTATTGTAGCCTTGAAGACCATATCTGTCTCGAATATCATCTACGGTCTTAAAATTAAAGAATGCTTTCTCTTCCTCAAGTTTACTTATTTGCTTTCCTTTATTTATTTGTATTCTTCTCTTGCTCCTTTCTGAGTGTATGGCTGAAACCTGTTTTTCCAAACCATTTCTTGATTTCTTGGGAACTGTGATTCCAAGAAATATGTTGTTCCAGGTAGAAGCCTCTTTAATTACTTTCATAACCTTTAGTTTTGCAAAATTTCTTTGGGTTGTTTTCTGCCTCCAACCAAGAAGAAGGAATATTCTCTTTATGGTAAGGAACTACCTAATTTTACTTTTTTGCATAATTACCCAAACTGGCCAACCTAATACAAATAAAATCAGAGTTTGGGCCTCTGTGATTTAAAACTAAGGTTAGAACGTCTGTAATGAACAAAGCTCCAGCCATTTTGAGACCATGTAGTGATGGTAGTGGAGGGTGTACATGCAGGAACATGCAGACAAGGAACATTAATCGAAGATGTTAGCTCTTCGTCTGCCAGGAATGCAGTTTAAGACAACAAAAAGAAGGATGGAATTTTGGGCAGCTGACCTAGCACTGTCTGTTCAGGCCTGGCACTAATAATTTAAAGTCTGAAATTCATTAGTGTAGTTCACTTGGAACTCAACGGTCTCTGCTGTTCAAAGTCCCAATCTGAAGGCCTGGCTGAAAAAACAGAGCATAAGCAGCAAATGTTTCTCTCCCTGTCGATGTGCAAAAAAGAACAAGTGCATTTTTCTGTCTCTTTTGCAGTGCCATGACAGAACACTATTTACAATCAAGCTACAGCAGCTTGCATTCTAGAGCCCAAGCGGCCAACATCTGCCAAGGCCATTACGGCCCATTTTTGCTGAGATACAGTCAATTTGCCTGAGGATAAAGCCACCTTAAGTTGTGATGACCTGTCAAGGTCAAAATAACCACATAGCTTGCACTCACAAAATCCTAAGTTCTAAAGCCACTCACCTAAATCATGTCAGTTTAAAGTCAATTATGTAACCGTTAAAGCATGCCATGGTGGTACAAATTTGACTATTAGCTAGATTTTTAAAAAATGAACACTTGATTAAGTAAACCACCACCACAAATTCAAGCTCCAGTTATATTACCAGAAGCCTAAGAGCAGACCATAATACATTCTCTGGAGGCAAACAGATTCCAAAGGGAATCCAGAAGGTGCCAGGCCATGCATGCTTAGTTCCTTCCCTCAAAGTCTCCAAACAGCAAAGTCACGCCTCCCTCATAAGAGGCCTGGAATTTTATTGTAGGACAGTCACACTATACTGCTAGTTCTCAACTGAGGGCAATTTTGCCCCAGTGGCAATAACTGGAGAAATTTTTGATTGTCAAAATTGGAGAGGTGTTACTGGCATCTAGTGGGCAAAGGCCAGGGATGCTGCTAACCATCCCACAAAGCACAGGAAAGCTCTTACAATAAAGATTTTTCAGGCTCAAAATGTCAGTGGTGCTAAAGCTGAGAAATATGCTCCATATAGAAATATAAAAGTTGGGAAATGATATTTCCCTCTAACGTCAAACTTGTCATCTCACCAACAGTACACACGAGGGAGGCAGACATGATTCTCCACAGATAGCAGAGCACTGGTAGGAAGGGGAAAGATATGAGAATATAAAATGACAACTATCCTTTTCAAAATTATGTGTGTGTGCTCACATTTGGAATTATTAAGAGTAACTACAAGGCAATATTTTAGGTGATTTAAATTCCAACATTTCTAAACCTATAAAAATATAAATTTTTATTTATATTAAAATTCTCCACGATGGTTAATTAATATTTCTGTAGTGATACATTTGAAGGAGTAAGTCACATCCTCTACTTGAGACATCCAGTCGGAGCCCTAGTCAGGGGAAAGAGAATAAACCTCGACATGACTCTGAGCCTTGCAAAGACATCAGGGAGCCTGTATCCCCAGTTGGAAGATTGCAAAAAAAGTACTATTCAGATTCTGACAGCCCTGCTGGGAATAAAGTAGAACTTATTACAATTATTATTATTTATCTTTCAAGTGGCAATAGAATTCTCTCTGCTCTGTAGAACATAAAGGAACACATGACTCGGCAAATTCTTCATCATGAGTTCTCTGGTGTCTGTATTTTCCCCTTTTGTGTGGCATAACCGGGAAGACAGAGTTGCTTGATTCCTACCATATCATTAACTCTAAATCACTTCTGAAACGAGAGCCCTGCGAGGAGGATTTAGATGACGGCACATCGAAGAATAAACGCAGTCTAAAAATATTTGGTTTAAAACCTCATTCACAATGTGCCAAGTGTGATTTTCTTTGACGTGCTCTTTTGTCTGCCTTTGCAAAACTATAATCAGAATAATTTCCCACTCATGTTCAATGGGGAAGAGCGTGGGGATTTCGTGACCCAGCTGGCAAATTTATAGAAATTGAGGGAAGTCCGGTTCAAAGAACTCTAGAATCATAAAATGCTAGAGTGAAGAGAAAGCAACAGTCATCAAAACTAACTTTCCTATTTTTAAAAACACAGAAACTGAGACCCCAGATGGAAGTATCTCTTGCTGAAGATCACATTGTTCATTAACGGAAGGGCCAAATGCCCTAAACAGTCCTTTATTTACTCTGTGACACTTTCTCATCTACTGCATTTTTTCATCAACTATTCACTGAACAATATCGTTATAGGCCCTCTGAATCAGAGAACATCGTTACAGGCCCAAAACTGAATCAGAGAACTCTTATAGAGCTAACAGCTGAGTAAGAGGACGGACTTGTTTATCCAGAACTGCAAGAGCAGACATTAAGTGATACATGAGAGATACAGGCACTAAAACAGAAAATCAGAGAAATGAAACTCTAACTCCTACAGAAACTAGATAGATAATGTAAGAGAAAGAGTCTGTGTGGGAATAAAGGGATTAGCGAGGACTGGGGCAAACAGAGACTCCAGGGAGTATTGTCAGCTCTACCTAATTATCACCAAGAAAGAACGCGGGCCCATTTTCTTTCTTCAAGAGAAACTAAGAATCTCAATTTTTATGTAAACTTGTCATATTTTTTTTTAACTCTTTAAATTTATTTATTTATTTTACTTATTTTTGGCTGTGTTGGGTCTTCGTTTCTGTGCGAGGGCTTTCTCTAGTTGCGCCAAGCGGGGGCCACTCTTCATCACGGCGCGCCGGCCTCTCACTATCGCGGCCTCTCTTGTTGCGGAGCACAGGCTCCAGATGCGCAGGCTCAGTAGCTGTGGCTCATGGGCCCAGTTGCTCCGCGGCATGTGGGATCTTCCCAGACCAGGGCTCGAACCCGTGTCCCCTACATTGGCAGGCAGATTCTCAACCACTGCGCCACCAGGGAAGCCCCTAAAATTGTCATATTTTTAAATGGTGTCAACTAAATGAAATTGTGTTAAAATTCCTAACTTCGTATGTGCATTGTAGGGAAAGGGAGGAATGATAAGGAAAAAGGAGAAAAGGGATGAACTAGAAATGATTAAAGGCTGTGGGGCTGAGATGGCCATTCAAGTAGGATGCTAAACGTCATGCAGGTTTACAGCTGACCCTGTCCCAGCAATCCCTCTCCTTAGGATCCTGTTATATTCCATATGAGTTTTGTGGTTTTGTTTTAGAGTGAAGTAATTGTTGAACCATCTATTTTGGATGTCTTTTCATTACCTCAATAATAACGCACATTTTCTGACTCTAACAGGATTCATATGTACCCTGGACACTAGCATTTGCATTCTTCTTACAGATTGAGATGTGAAACATCTCTGCAGCTTTTGTGCCACTCCTTTGAACCTTAGGTGGGCAGTGAATCTCTTTTGTGACAAGTTCCTACTGAAACTACAAAACAGATGGGAGTTGGCTAGAAATCATAAAGAACAGAGAGAAGCCAGCCATGAATTACAATTGCCAAGAAATCCTCCAAAGTTATTCTGTATTAACTAGCATGGAATATAATGAAGACCCAGAAGACTGAAGAATAATTGAGATTTTTGTTTTTGCCAAAGAGTAGTGAATGCTTTTTGACAGATATTAAGCACCAGTTTTCCTTCTCCTAAGATAGAGATGGATGATTTCCTTTCAGACACACAGTAGTTAGGGTATAGGATGGGGTAATGGTTGGTACTCATGTCCTTTCTGCCACCCATGACAGGAATTTCTGTGCCACTAAACTGTGAAGTGTGGTGCAGTAATGGCTCCACATAGAAGACATAAATTCTGTCCTTTAAGACATTTAAAATAGAATATGTGTAGGAATTAATGCTATTTCAGCCATGTATTGATGTAGCAGGAGACAGAAATGTATTGATCTTAAATCAAGGCAAGGAAAGCACAGAGTAACTCATTATGGATGATTTTTTACTTTCCATAATTATTCTGTTTCTCAATGAAGAAACCATACAACCACTGGGGGAAACGTTTACCGAGTACTTACTATGCGCAGGGTATTGTCTCTTTCCTGGGATTTGTCTGATGAACAATGTAGTTCTCAACATCTACCATGTTCCATTTTAGCCTCTCAGCCTTGGAAACGCTGTTTCTTCTTTGTGAAACATGATTCCCTTCTACTTGTTCTTCAGATCTCAGCTTAAAGGATCTCTTCTCTAGGAAGCCTTTCCTGCCCCTACGAGGCTGGATTAATAGCTCTTTCCTATGCACGCTCATAAAAGCCTGTGCACATCTCTATTACAGCCCTGGACTTCCTGTCTCCTCTCTAGACTGTAACTACAGGCAGTTTTATTCAACCGTATAGCATTCTTACTTCTCAGAGTTCTTAGTATACCCCACTCACTCAATGAATGATTGTTGCAGGAATGAATACATGAGTGAACGAAGGAATGAACAAACATGAATGAATGGATGGATGGATGAATGAAATATACTCCAGAACATAGAGGGAATGACTTACTTCATCAGGAAAGACTTTACAGAGAAGACAGAAATACTTGTTGGGACTTTAAGCATTCTTTAATTAATTTAGTAAAGTTTTCTTGAGGGACTTAGTGCCATATGCTTTTCTAGGTAATGGGAATACAGTCCAGAACAAAAACGTCAAGGTCTCTACTGTCAGAGCTTACAGAGTAGGGCTAAAGAGACTATAAACAACAGACTAATAAACAAATAAATGATAAATAAATAATAAGTAAATAAAAACATTTTAGGTAGTGATAAATGCTTTGATGAAAATAAAACAGTATTATATGAAAGGGCATGAATAAGGGCAAAAATGAGTACAACTTTTCCAGAGTTTAACTTAATCAAAACTCTTTATAATTTTGTTAACTGATTCTGTTCAACTCTCAAGCTTGCAGCTTACTCGAGGTGTTAAAGCTGTCTTCTGGAAGGCACATTGCTCTGGTTGGGCAAGATCTTCAGCACCTTGCTGCTCCTTGCTCTCCTACTTCAAAGTTTCTGCCCTTTTCTACTCCACAATCAACAACACCCCTTCCTCTTACTCAGTTAAGCCTAAAATCAAACTCCAAATCTCTGAGCAAACAAGCTGTTCCCCTTTCTGTCTCCCTAGCCAAATGATCCAAGAAGAAGACAAGAAAATAAAGGAGAAAGTGGTGTCTTATGTTTGGGCTTTAGAGTTTTAAAAAAATGTGTTGTGGGGCTGGCGGTCAGCAGGCACTGAGGGAAAACTGTCTTCCTCTTAAATGGGATAAACAACACTGCGGCTGTCCACACGGATACGTAATAGATCTCTGGGTGGCACGAGATGAATGGCAACCCAAAATTCTTCTGCAAACCTACTTAACAATAATCAAGGAATTTACATGCTGGTCAACCTAGAATACATATTACAATTTAAAACATCTAATGAAAGCGCTGAAGTGTCAACAGAGTTGTCAAAATTCTCTCTTTGAATGTGAGCATGTTCAATTCAGGCATTTCATGACTCATACCCATAAGCATTGTGGTTATGTTCTATAATAATCCCAAAACTCATTATAAGAACTATGGATGAGTCAAATTCCACTCACATTTATTTCTTAGTAAGTTGTGCTCTTCCAAAAAGTAATGCATAGATTTTAGATACTCAGACTAACAACAGGTCATATTTGTTGACTGAAACATCACTGAGCATGGATTATAAAATCTATTATTCTAGCTTCTGCATCACTAAGGCAAAAAATTCAGTTTCATGGTAAATTTAAGATGCCCATATCACATGCAGAATTTCTCAATATAACATGCTGCTTCCAAGTTGGATTTTTTAAGTGAAAAAATAAGCACTTTAAGAAAGCTGTACTGGGCTTTCCTGGTGGTGCAGTGGTTAAGAATCCGCCTGCCAATGCAGGGGACATGGGTTCGAGCCCTGGTCCAGGAAGATCCCACATGCCGCAGAGCAACTAAGCTTGTGCACCACGACTACTGAGCCTGCGCTCTAGAGCCCACTAACCACAACTATTGAGCCCACATGCCACAACCACTGAAGCCCGTGCCCCTAGAGCCTGTGCTCCGCAACAAGACAAGCCACCACAATAAACCCGCGCACTGCAACAAAGAGGAGCCCCCGCTCGCCGAAACTAGAGAAAGCCTGCGCACAGCAACGAAGACCCAATGCAGCCAAAATTAAATAAATAAATTTATATATATATAAAAAGAAAAGCCATGCTAAGAGATTAGATCTTAAAAGTTCTCATCACTAGAAAAAAAAATTGTAACCACGTATGGGGACTGATGTTAGACTTACTGTGCTGATGATTTTGCTATACACAAATACTGAATCATTATGTTGCTCCCCTGAAACTAATACAATGTTATATGTCAATTACACCTCAATAAGAAAGGAAGAAAAGAAAACAATGCAAAAAGGGGAGTAAATGAAAGCTGTGCTGTTCCACTAAAATACAATGACAAGTATTTTCCATTTATTGATTCACTCAACAAATATTAATAAAAACCTACTATGTAACCTTGCATTGTGCTAATTACTGGAATGAAATGGAATGTACTTTCTAATTAGGAAGATATTAAATAATTATTCAGATAAAAGTTAAATTACAAAGGATACAATGGTTACCAAGAAAAAACATACGGTGCTTTAAAAGCAAGAGATAGGGATCCTGATATAGTTTAGAAAGTCAGGAAGGCTTCCCTGAGGAAGAAATAAATGATATGAGATTTAAGGGAATTAACTGAGTGATTAGAGGGTAGCTGGGGTGTGGGATTAGGGAAGAGATTTCCAAGCAGAGGAACTGCATACAAAGCCCCTGCACCAAACTGGGTTCCATCAAAAGGGCCAGTGTGGATGAAAAGGATCATTTTGAGATGAAACTAGAGAGGTATGTTGAAGCCAGACCTTGTAGGATCCTGGTAACCACTTTAGATATATTGGTCTTTGATTTAAGAACAACAGGAAGCCCTTGATGCATTTGAAGCAGAAGAATGATAATATGGTTTGTCATGGGTCATGTTTGAAATAATTTTTTAAGTATGCCTCATCCTACATTTTAAAAGAATGAATAAAAACCTGTTTTGCTGTGCTTAAAGTGGTAAACAAGCTTTCCCACCAAAAGTGTTCTTCTGCTTGTAAACATGTTTTTCTCACTAGTTGTTAAAGTTGTAAACATGTATACTCCATTTTGGGTAAGCATAGAGCACTTCCGTTAAAGAAGATAAACACCTGCTGTGCCTCAAAGACGCAAACATATTTTGAAAAGTAAAAAAAGAAAGTTCTGGAATATATTCATAAGGAGTGACAGAACTTGCAAAAACATTATATAATCAATGATGTAATGGCTTATGTAACTTTGGGTCTAACCAATCAAAATGAGGCTGATACAACTGCAAACCAATCGAATATGAGGCCCTTCCAGAGTGCCCAGTTTCCCCAATTAGCTTATAGGTCTCCTGGCCAGACTGTGAGGCACATTGAATCGCCAAGTCCTCGAGAGCGTGCAGAGCTGCCTGCAAACTGCCATGTGCAGACCATTAGGTAAGTCTTGCAAGTGACACCATGAGACACACCTGCTGGGAGTGAGCAGTGGCTAAGCTAGAGAGAAAGACTGTCAGTCACTGGACAGATAGCTTATGTCCTCTACCCCCATTCCATTTTGCTTGCTTGCAGATGTTTCTTAGCTTCTTTACAAAATAAAAAAAGTGAAAGCCTTTTGAGCTAAGCGGTATTTATCTGCAGTTTCTCTTGGTCTTGTCAACTCATCAAATCCCCAAACCTAGGTCCTTGTTTGGACCTGAGGTATATTTCCATAGACTGCAAAAGGCATGCCTTTAGAAAATCTCTTTTAGACTAGATGAAGAACTGCCTCCCTGGACACCCTTTCCTTGTTTTGCTAGTTTTTCTTCATCTCCCTGATCTAAAAATGTTGTTGTGACTCAGGCATCAGTGTCTTATATTGCTATAATTATTCCCTTAGTGAAATCATTCAATCTCATGGCTTTACATATTATCAAATGGTGAAGGCTCCCAAACTTATATCTCTAGTCTAGCTTTTTCTCTCTGAACTATAGACTCATAAATCCAACTGTCTGATGAACCACTCTACTTAAATGTTTAATAGGCATCTCAAACTGCACATGAACAGAACTGAATTTTTTATCTTCCTCATGCAGTAAATGACAATACATTATTTCAGCTACTCAGGCAAAAAAAAAAAAACCCCAAACAAACAGCAACAACAAAAAACTTTTGTGTAATCTCTGCCTCTCTTTATTTCATGCACTATAATGATTTATCAAAAAATCCTGTTGGCTCCACCTTCTAAATATACCGAAAACCAAAGAACTTCTTATCACCTCTATTGCTACCATGTTGGTTTAAATTACCACTTTCTCACACAAGATTATTGTGAGACTCACTTACCTAGTCTCTGCTCCTGCCTTGCCCTTTTCAGTCTATTCTCAACATAGTAATCAGAAAATTCCTAATGAAGCATACATCTGATCACATTATTCCTCTGCTCAAATACTTCAATAATTTCTCATATAATTCAGCACAAGGATCTACATAGTCCTTGAAGAGGTATTTCCATGTCACTTCTCTGCTCTCACCTGTACTGCTCGTTCCCCTCCTTGCTGCTTATTGCACACATTCGTTCACTCCTACCTCGGGACTTGAGCTTACTCTTTCTGTACCTGGAATACTCTTCCTCCAAATACCCATGTGGCTCATATCCTCACTTCCTTTAGGTCTTAAATCAAATGTCACCTTCTCTGAACACAGAGGTGTTCCTTGACATCCCCCGTCCTTGCACATGTCTTACCCCTCATTTCCTGCTTTATTTTTCTCCTGTAATTATTACCATCCAACATAATCTATATTTTACTCATTTATCTTGTTTATTATTTGTCTCTACCATTACAACATAAGCTCCTGAGGACATTTTTTTGTCCATTATATTTTCCCTTATTATCTCCAATGGCCTAGAAAATTGCCAGACCCTTAGCTGCTGCTCAATGAATCCATGCTGAACAAAAGAATTCGGGTTCAGGGCATGATGAGTAAAAGTGTGGTGAATGCATTCAATAAAGTACTAGGCAGCAGGCAGAAGTACTTAATTAGATGTACAAATAGCATCATGGATAAATTTTAAGAGCATAGTGTTGAATAAAGAAAAAATAAGATAGAGAGTATAATCTCTTGCATTATGACATTTACACAGTTTCTAAGCCCATTGCGCTGAAATAGTATCATATTTATTAACAAGTATATATACCTACATGAATAAGCAGAATGAGAGAAAAGAATGGTGATGGGAAGTACAGGGAGAAAAAAATATGAAATAAGAGAAGAACATTGCATGGACGGATGACGACAGTGTGCCATGAGCTGAGAAATATGAGTCACCCAATTCTTGACACCTGGGGTCCCTAAATAACCACACACACCAACAGGAATCACTCTTACTGTAAAGAATGACTTTTAGGGGGCAAAAGCCAATGTAAAATATCTAGTTACGAATCCATAGTGATTGTCCACGTGAGATACGGTGGTTGGTAGATTGGACTAGAATAAAAGTGGAGATGAGAAGAAGTGGATGCATTTAAAAGATACTGGGGAGGTAGGGACTTCCCTGCTGGCACAGTGGTTAAGAATCCCCCTGCCAATGAAGGGGACATGGGTTCGATCCCTGGTCCAGGAAGATCCCACATGCCACAGAGCAAGCCCGTGTGCCACAACTACTGAACCTGCACCCTAGAGCCCACTAGCCACAACTACTGAGGCCGCGTGCCACAATTACTGAAGCCTGCACACCTAGAGCCCATGCTCTGCAACAAGAGAAGCCACCGCAATGAGAAGCCCACGCACTGCAACGAAGAGTAAACCCCGCTCACTGCAACTAGAGAAAGTTCGCATGCAGAAACAAAGACCCAACGCAGCCAAAAATAAAATAAATAAAACAAATTAAAAAAAAAAAGATACTGGGGAGGTAAAAATCTATAGGGTCTGATGCTGGATTGGCTATTGCATGAGGAAAGATAGGGAGATTTCAAAGATAATTCCTAGGTTTCTGATTCTGATGTTATCATTTGCTAAAAAAGCAAATATTAGCATAGGAATTTCCTCATCATTTTTGATCTGTTTCTATATTTATAATTTTTATCATCTACTTGAAATACATTCAGATAGTAGTGTTCATGAAGCTAACACTATAGTATATTTTATCGATAGATGCTTGAATTACGTCTTATGGAATTCATACTTCATATTTTCTGATTCATTTCAACTTCAGATAAAATGATGAATTAAATGAGTCCAGTTAGCACTTTAGATTACGGGACGTTACTATATTAAAAAAATAATCATTAAAGCTCCAGGATTCAGGGCTTTGTACTTTGCAAAGCATTACTTAAACAAATTGAGGTAGTGACAAATGAAGAGCACAGAGTCTGATAACATAAAATGAAACCCACAGCAATTATTTGCAGTTGGTTGAGGTCAATTTAGTTGAAGCACCTTGCGAGAGATAAACACACACACATATTTAAACTGAAATTTAAAAGTGACTGTCTCTAAGTATTGAAATTAATCATTCTTATTCTCATCTTTCTATTGCACCCTATACCTTTATGATAGCACTTAGCACTTTCTGCCGTGAATTATAATTATTGGTGTTGTATGCCTGTGCCTCCTACTCAATTATAACCTTTTACTGGGAAAAGAAAATACCTCATTTTTTGTATCCTACTTGCCACCCACACATTGCTTAGTGCATAATGATCACTCAATATATGTTTGTTGAATTTAGTTTTTTATATATATATATATATTTTTTTTTTTTTTTTTTTTTTTTTGCGGTACGCGGGTCTCTCACTGTTGTGGCCTCTCCCGTTGCAGAGCACAGGCTCCGGACGTGCAGGCTCAGCGGCCATGGCTCACGGGCCCAGCCACTCCGCTGCATGTGGGATCCTCCCGGACCGGGGCACAAAACCGTGTCCCCTGCATCGGCAGGCGGACTCTCAACCACTGCGCCACCAGGGAAGCCCGATTGAATTTAGTTATCTTTTAAATTATCCATTTTAACTTCTGCTGAGACATTTTCTTTTAATAGACTGGATCCGAGCCAGTTTTCCTAAGGAAATGAAAATGACTTTATAAGCGTGAGCTTATATTTGATGAACCTGACTGCTAGACCCTGAAGCATTGTAAAATACATTTTGAAACTCCATTCAAAGAATTTGTCATGTTCTTTTCTCTTAGATTTTCCCCCCATTCTTGTTACTCTTACTGTTCTGACCCAATTATACTCCTGGCATCTGAAAAGCAACTCTTCGGCAAGAAATGATGATAGAAATCTGTGTTAACAGAGGTTTGAATTTTGCCAATCTCACATAAAAGAGGAAAACAAGTGAATTTATACGTGAAAGTGCTTAGAACAGTGACCAATAAATCTTCAATGTATCTTAATTCCTCTCTATACACTACTTCTCTCCCCCTACTCTAATTCAGTCGTTCAGCAAATATTGAGTATTTGTGGTAGTTGGGACACATCCATCAATCAAACAAACCAAAATACCTGCTACTGTGGAGCTTACATTCAAGTGGAGGGAAATAGACAAAATAAAATAAGCAGCATAAAAGATGCAGGGGAGGGGGAGTGAATATAAACACACATGTATGTTGTTGGAGGTGATGAGTACTAAGGAACAAAAGGTTAAGTAGAACAGGGTATTATGGGCTGGAGATGTGGAGGGGTGTGGACAGGCAGGTTGCAATATTAATTTGAGTGGTAAGAGTAGACCACATTGTGAAAATAAGACCTGAACACAGCTTTGAAGGATCTGCAGGAATTAGTCAAACAGGGGAGGGTATTCTGGGCACAGAGAACAGCTAGCTCAAAGGCCTGAAGGTGGCCATGCCTGATATTTTTGAGGAACAGCATAGAGGCCAATGTGATGGGAGGGGAATGAGCTAATGGTAGGACTTGAGACAGAGAAGTGAGAGCTGGGTTACAGGAAGCCTTGAAGGACATTTTAAGTACCTTGGCCTTTATTCCTGGTGAAGAGTCATTACAGAGTTCTAAGCAGAGGAGTGACACTATCTGACTTTTATTTTTAAAGGATCTGGATGCTGTGCTGAGAATAGATTGGGGGTGGGTATGTGGAATCAGGGAGACCAGTTAGGAAGTTATTACAGTAATTCAAGTGAGAGATGGTGTCTGGGACCAGGATGATGGCAATGGAATTAGTGAAAAGCAGTCAGCTTCTGGATACATTTTGAAGGTCGAGGCAACAGAATTATCTAACAAACGGGAAGTAGGATGTGAGAGAAAAAGTGGAGTTGGGGGTCACTCCAATGCATATGCCTTAAAAAAAAGTGGCAGGTTGGAGCTGCCACAAATTAAGATGAGAGGGTACTGAATGGGGGGTGAGGTAGTCAGAAGTTCAATTCGGATGTACTAGATTTGAGATGTCTATTAGTCATTTGAGAACTTACCTTTGAACTTCTTGGTTGAAAAAGAGCTTTGAGACTACAGTAAATAGAGTATTTGTCTGTCTAATCAATAACGTGTCTTTACAAATTAAGAGGTTCATTTGTGGAAAGGATTGGATGTCTTGCATAGGGCTACACAGCATGACAATTGTTGTCACAAACAGTTGTTCTTTCAAACTTCAACCTAGTCATGGTCAGATTGCATAACCATAGCCATGGTCAGAATCCTCTGGCCTACTGAAGGGAAAATCTGTCAAGGGTAATGATTCCAGTCACCCGAGAAGGGGCTTATGGGAAACCTCCCTTGTAACAAAGACATACAACTAGCACTCATTAAGAGTTTGCATCATGCCAGACCCACTGTCCCGTGATCTCACTTAAGGCTCACAGCAGGCCCGTGCGCTAGGTCCTGTAACTTTTACCCCCATCTTACATAGAAGGAAAAGAAATTACACAGAGATTAAGCAATTTGCTAGTAAGGCACAGAGCTGGGATTTAAATCCAGCATTCTGACTTCTGAGTCTCAAGTTCTGTACCTTCTCCCTTCTCCCTTCAGCTTAAGTGTTCAAGTCCTATGAAAACGCAGTCAGTGCTCAGAAGGGTAACTTTGAAAGCCCGTCACCATGTCTTTTATGGCAATTGAGGATATGACAACAGGTGTTTTGACAGAGGGAGGAGCAATCACGTGACTACTCGGCACTCAGGGAAGATGGGTGGCTGGGGTTACAGACAGTGTAAGAGTCAAAGACCTGGGAGGGGGAAGGTTAGAACCCCCAGATTTCAAAGACAAGTTTTCCAACTTGATTCTACGAAAGACTAATTATCCGTTGGAGAAGACCTGTTTAAATAAAACCCAGGGAAGGTTTTACAACATTAAGGGATTGTAGTCATACCTCGGATATGTTGCAGGTTCAGCTCCACACCATTGCGATAAAGTGAGTCACAAAGGTTTTTGATTTTCCAGTGCATGTAAAAGGTATGTTTATACTATACTGTAGTCTACTGAGTGTGCAGTAGCATTATGTCTAAAAAAACAATGTACATACCTTAATCAAAAGATTGCTAAAAGATACTAACCATCATCTGAGCCTTCAATGAGTCATAATCTTTTTTGCAATAGTAACATTAAAGATCACTGATCACAGATCACCATAACAAATATAATTGAAAAGTTTGAAATTGCGAGAATTACCAAAATGTGACACAGAGACACGAAGTGAGCAAATGTTTTTGGAAACATGGTGCCAATATACTTGCTCATCTCAGGGTTGTCTCAGACTTTCAATTTGTAAAGAAAGCAGTATCTGCAAAGCACAATAAAGCAAAGTTCAGTAAAATGAGGTAGTCCTATATTTTAAATTAAATGAAAAATACATATCATGGTGATCTTGTGTATTAAAGAATAGTTTGTTTAAACTTGCCTAGAAACAAGAATTTTATACTGCAATTTTATTGATTTATAGTTGATGGAGTGGAGTTTAATTTAAAATGTGCCAATGACTAAACTAAACTCTTTATTGGCACTTACACATGAAGTTAAACTGAGAATTCACTTTTCTTCTTTTTGCAGCTAGCCTTGCTATGACTAGAGAGAACTTCTAGGGATGTCTCTGTCAGTAGATTAACTATGGTGACAACACACAATGTTCACCTTCTTTAGACACTTCAAGTAATTCCAGGAAGCAGGGGCGGTACATGTGGACATCTTTCCTTTTATTAGTACTTGCTCACTTTCAGAGAGGAGACCCTGCCTCTTCAATCCAAACCCACAAAGTATATGACAGTTGATAAAGTCTTTAAGTATATTGAGATGGAAAATGGCTGAGACGTTTTGTTTTAGCATATGCCTTCTGGCATCCTCTATTTTTGAAAACAAAAGCACTACTGTTTGTCAATCACTTTATGTCTTCGGCTTTATTTACGCTCCTTTTGTTGTAAGTTTTTGACATTTTCATGTTCAAGTGATCGAAGAGCCTTTATTGCAAGGCATTTGTCTGCTACCTGGTGGTCAGATGGAAAACTGCACTTTCAAGCACTAAAAAACCATGTGTGTATTTCTGAATCACATTAAAAAATAATAATAATATTTCAAATTGGCATTCAGAAGTCCATTGTCTTTCATTTTATCAGTAGGTGTGTCCTGCATTAGGTTAAATCATTGTTTTCTTAATTTCACTGAGGCTTCAAATATCCCTTTCATTATAATATCCTAACATTTATACAGAGAAATTTTTATTTGCTTCATTTCAAGTGTACAGAGCTATAGTCTGGAATATCAGTTATTAAGGAGCAAAAAAAGGAGAAAAGCAAGATTAAGGGTCATTCCTAGAATTGGGAGGGAGACTGGCGTTTCACAAGATGCTTCTGAATTGCTGGAATGGTAGGTAAGACCTAGGTTTTTCTCTGGTTTGTCTTCCTTATAACACATACACACACATGAAGAAGGCAGGCTTTTCTTGGCAGTGACTATTCATTTTTTATAATTTTCCATTTTGATATCCAGGCCCAAAGTGGTATGGCAACTGTTCAGTCTAACTCAGTACCCCTAGAAAGACAAATGCGTCAGCTTCTCTTTCCTAGGTTTTCTCTCCTATAAGTTAAGTCCCCAAATCCCCTAAAACATATGCACACCCAACAGGAGGTAGGTTTACCTACCCATCTGCAAGTAACTCTGAAAATCCATAAGCAGAAGCAGGATGACTGTGACACTAATGAGGCTTAAAGCTTGGGGCTCCTCACTTGCAGCAGCCAGCCCTGCGAGAGGCCCGAGCAAATGTTTTCACATAATCATGTGTTCCTATACGATTAGCAAAAAATAAAGCATTTTAACGTAATCCGTCAAAACCATTTTTCACTGACTGGCACTTCTTTATATTTCCCCTACAGTGGCCTTGGGCATTTTAGGTTTGGGACAAGGGCACGATGAGTTGCGGATACTCCATTTTAATTGTAATTTATAAAGCCAGTTTGGAATGTTTCAATAAAAGAAGGGAGAAATTATAAACTCTTGATGTGGATATATATGGATATTATTGTACCACTTTAAAATGTATTTAATAATGAACTGAGAGGACATATAAATTCACATGAGTGAAACATGAAAAGAAAAGGTCACAAAAATGAGTGATTGGGACTTCCCTGCTGGTGCAGTGGTTAAGAATCCACCTGCCAATGCAGGGGACATGGGTTCGATCCGTGGTCCAGGAAGATCCCACGTGCCACGGAGCAACTAAGACCGTGCACCACAACTACTGATCCTGTGCTCTAGAGCCCGTGAGCCACAACTACTGAGCCCATGCACCACAACTACTGAAGCCCGCGCACTCTAGGGCCTGCATGCCACAACTACTGAGCCCGCGTGCTGCAACTACTGATAGGCTGTGCACCTAGAGCCCATGCTCCGCAATAAGAGAAGCCACCACAATGAGAAGCCAGCACACTGCAATGAAGAGTAGTCCCCACTCACTACAACTAGAGAAAGCCTGCATGCAGCAACATGGCCAAAACAAAAATTAAAAAATGAATAAATAAATACATAAAAGAAAAACTATGACCAAAAAAAAAGAAAAGAAAAAAATGAGTGATAAAATCAATACGAATTAATCTGATATTGAGGAGTGAATTACAACAAAAAAACAAATCAGATAATATCCAAAATAGAATTTTATTAAGAGGTAAAGATAAGCTTGAATAAAAGTAATAAGTAGGCTCTTGGCTTGATAATCCAGTCAAAAGGAAGTATTCCATATGAACAGAGTGGGAAAAGATAAACTGCTTGCCGATTTGGTAAGAAATACTGAGAGAAAAAGAAAACTTTAAAAACTCGCAATGCACTACCACTACAGTGAGGACATCAGTAACAAAGTGTTTAGAGAGTGTTGACCTAAAATAAATAGACTGCCAGATATTTCTCCAGCAACAATGAGTTTATTCAGGATCAGCAGAGAATTGCAACTCAGGGTCTGCAACCATGATGAGCCACCTGAAGTCCCTGAGTAACGAGAAGGAGAACACCTTTATAGAGGGAAAACCGAAGTTGGGAGGGTAGTGGAAAACAGAGGCCATGGCTTTTCACTGGCCAAGTCCCTGCCAGGGAAGGAGAGGAGTCTTTCTTCTTCTAGGTGGGCTCTGCTATCCTCATAGGGCATGAGAGCTCCCTGTTCTGGTCTCCAGACTCTATTTAATGGAGGTTTCTCATTATTATTTTTTTACAAGAGTATTGTCAATTCAAATAGAATTAATATTAAGATAAATCATGAGCAAACACTCTCCTGAGACTTTATGACTTATATATGACAGAAGGTTTTCCAAATTTAACCATAGTCCTAAAAAATTAATTTTATGTTCCAAATATCAAGTCATGAAGTTTTAAGAAACTCTACCAAAAACAAAAAACAAAAAAAAAAATAACAACAAAGTTTAATCAACCAGTTTAGAGGAGACTGCTAAATGATCTTTCTATTTTTTCCACGGAAAATATTATTAAGTCAATGTTGTATCTCTTATTATTAAGTCAATGTTGTATCCAGAGACAATTCATATGGACTTCCCTGGGGGGCAGGTGGTTCTAGAGCCACCTGCCAATGCAGGGGACACGGGTTTGAGCCCTGGTCTGGGAAGATCCCACATGCCAGGAAGATCCCACATGCCACGGAGCAACTAAGCCCATGCGCCACAACTACTTAGCCTGTGTGCCACAACTACTGAAGCCCACATGCCTAAAGCCTGTGCTCCGCAACAAGAGAAGCCACTGCAATGAGAAGCCCATTCACTACAACCAAGAGTAGCCTCCACTCACCCCGCAACTAGAGAAAGCCCACGTGTAGCAACGAAGACCCAACGTAGTCAACAATAAATAAATAAATAAATTTACAAAAAAGAGAGAATTCATAGACAGCAAAAAGAAAAAAAAAAAAACCGAAGAAAAAGAACAAGAAAGGGAAAGTTAGAAATTATGTAACATCTGGATTTTGTGGAATTTGTCAAGTTGTGAAAATTTATAATTTCTTGTGATTTCTTTCTCACTCTAAATAAATATGCAGTTTCACCTAATTTTTATTTGCAACTTTTCTTTAAAAGCTTCATTTTCCACCTCTCCTCAGTATAAACTTCAGGTCCCTCAAAAGCAGAATTTACCCCTATACACACCTTTACTGTAACTGTTACCAATCATGGGTCCCTCCTCAATTCTTATAAAGCAATGTCTCTCTCTCTCTCTCTCTCTCTCACACACACACACACACACACACACACACACTCAATTGTGATTTAATTTCCTCTAAGAATAAAGACCATCGCTAATTATTAGAGAAATGCAAATCAAAACTACAATGAGGGGCTTCCCTGGTGGCGCAGTGGTTGAGAGTCCGCCTGCCGATGCAGGGGACACGGGTTCGTGCCCCGGTCTGGGAAGATCCCACATGCCGTGGAGCATCTGGGCCCATAAGCCATGGCCGCTGAGCCTGCGCTTTCGGAGCCTGTGCTCCGCAACGGGAGAGGCCACAACAGTGAGAGGCCCGTGTACCGCAAAAAACAAACAAACAAAAAAAACTACAATGAGGTACCACCTAATGCCAGTCAGAATGGCCATCATCAAAAAGTCTACAAATAACAAATGCTGGAGAGGATGTGGAGAAAAGGGAACCCTCTTACACTGCTGGTGGGAATGTAAATTGGTGCAGCTATTATGGAGAACAGTATGGAGGTTCCTTAAAAAACCAGAGTTGCCATATGATCCAGCAATCCCACTCCTGGGCATATATCCCGAAAAGATGAAAACTCTAATTCAAAAAGATACATGCACCCCAATGTTCACAGCAACACTATTTACAATAGCTGAGACATGGAAGCAACCTAAATTTCCATCAACAGAGGGATGGATAAAGCAGATGTGGTATATATATACAACAGAATATTATTCAGCCATAAAAAAGAACCAAATAATGCCATTTGCAGCAACATGGATGAACCTAGGGATTATGACACTAAGTGAAGTAAGTCAAAGACAAATATCATATGATATCACTTATATGTGGAATCTAAAAAAAATGATATAAATTTACTTAATGAACTTATTTACAAAACAGAAATAGACTCACAGACATAGAAAACAAACTTACGGTTACCAAAGCAGAAAGGGGAGGGAGGGATAAATTGGGAATTTGGGATTAACAGATACATACTACTATATATACAATTTTGCTGTACACCTGAAGCATTGTAAAAAACTGTACTTCAATTTTTAAAAACTGGTTAAAAAAAAAGACCCAGAGGCTTTCCAAAAGTCATTTCATTAACATAACATAAGACGCCTTTATTGTTCTCAACACAGGAAGTACCAAAGGTTTTAGGAGCTTTCTGCCACAAAGTGGGTCAAAGACCAAATACAGTCTCCCCTCTGTATTCAACAGGGATTGGTTCCAGGACCCTCAGGGATACCAAAACCCAAGGATGCTCGAGTCTCTTATATAAAACGGTATAGTATTTGCACATAAACTATGCAGCACATCCTTCTGTATACTTCAGATCATCTATAGATTATTTTAATACCTACTACAATGCAGATGTTATGAAATAGTTGAAAACAAAATGTAAATGCTAGGTAAATAGTTGCAGGCATGTGGCAAACTTAAGTGTTGCTTTTTGGAACTTTCTGGAATTATTTTTCCCAATATTTTCTATCTGAAGTTGGCCGAATCCTTGGATGCAGACCTGGAGGATATGGAAGGCTGACTGTATTTTTTATTACAAATAATATCATCCAGGGCTGTGTCACAGGACCCAGTGGTAAGGCTAGGTAAGAATCATGAGATTGGAAATATACAAAGTGCAGTGAATATTCAATTCACAAATCCCCTCAGTTTATGGCACACAAGCACACAACCTTGCACAAGGTTAGTCACGCAAAGAAGAAAGAGAAAAAGAGGTAACGAACCACTCTGAAGAGGGATCCAGGAAGCAGCGTCTCAGCATGAGAGGTGGTCTCCAGTCCAACAACTGGACTTGCGCTCATCTCGAAGTTGCCTTCTGTTCTGACAGAGCCTGCGGCAGCATCCCTCCGGAACAGCTCGCAACAGCTTAAAGTCTGGTCAAGTCGCTCCTGGTCTCTTAAGGAGGCTGCTAGTAGGGTGTAACAATTATGCCCCAAGGGGTCTTGCCTCTATGAGATCTCCTGTTTCAGTGAAGTCTTTTCACGGACGTTACCAAACAAATTTCTTGTCTAAAGCAACGCTCTAAGACACTCGCAGTCCTATATTGGACGTTTTGAAACTAATAATGGCAGTTCACACCGGCCATTGTGATTCCATTTTGAATTACTTAGCTTAAATCCTATGAGTTTCACACACGATGAGTAGAAATCATAACGCAAAAGAAATCACATCGTAATCGGCTATTGTAACAGCAGAACCAGCCCCAAACCGGCCTGGTCCTGTTTCTAACAAGATACTGAGTTGTTTTTCAGAAACAACAGAACAAAACTGCAAGTCATGCAGCCGGAGCACGCTCGGCGGAAAAAATTTTGACCTCACACACTAGCCGGAACCAAAATTTCAGGAGCCAAAGAGCCAGGACATGACCGGAACCTGAAGGCAAGAACACTTTCAGAAGTGAAGGGTCCATAGTTCCGGAAGATGTGCAGCTGAAGCCTCTTTACCGCATCTTGCCATAAATGGCCAAGTTCCAAAGCCCTGCAATGGAAACCTGCCCCGCCCGTGCTTCCGCATAGCAGCCCTCCCCCACAACGCATAAAAAGCTTGACCTCATCCCAGATGAGGGGAAGACGGATTTAAGCCTCGCCTCCTTTCTCCTTGTCGGTCGACCTCTCAAAAACCGGTGCCATAGTACTGGCTTCTGTGATCTTCTGACAGTGAGCCCTTTATTCAGTCACACTGTTACCTGATTGGTTAAATTTTGAAGCAAGTCCTTTGCTAGAATTGGACTTTGATTTAAAGGTAAGGACTCACAAAAGGATAAAATAAGTTTAAAATTAGAGTGTAACAGAATTGTGATAGGATTTTTTGGTTTGTTTCTAACCTTTTTTTTTTTTTTTCAGAATCTCTATACCTTGTGGGTTTTTTGTTTCTAACCTGTTTTTTTTTCAGCAACGTTTACTTGAATTTCCCCCTTGCAATATCATGGACAGATTCCACAACTTTCTGGTAGCTTATTTTATGGAAATTAAACCCAATTCTATTTAAAACTGCAATTTTTATGTTTGATACACAGTTCTTCTCCAGAGTGTACCTAAGCTGTGCTGTGCAAAGTGTGGTTGACAGACTCTTTTTGGTCCATGAGGTTTGCTACTGGTAAGAGGCAAAGTAAGTGAGAATAAGCATTTAGCAGCTTGTGGAGTAACTTGACATTGATGTAACATCCAAGCCCATCCAAGCCCTTCCTCTAAGTTCTACTCCGTCACATGGATACAGTGCCACTGCTGAGGCCCTTATCTGTGAATCCTGAAGGCCACAGGGAATTGGAATGAAGTGGAGATTCGTCCCCATCTTCTTCCCAGGCACCATATTCCCTTCAAGCCCTGCTGGCACAAACCCTGAAGGGGGTCCCCCTAACTTTCATCTCTTTGTTCATGTATGTCCCCACACCCCACACGTCAAAGCTCTCCTAAGAACCCTCTCGTGGCACTCAGCTGTAGAAGCAACAGCAACATCAGGGAACAATAGATTTCTGCAGCTCAGTAGCCATTCATCTGGGGAGTGAGGTTCTAGTAACTTTTTTCTTTTTTAATTAATTAATTAATTGATTGATTTTGGGGGGGCTGTGTTGGGTCTTTGTTGCTGTGCACGGGCTTTCTCTAGTTGCAGTGAGTAGGAGCTACTCTTTGTTGCGGTGCGAGGGCTTCTCATTGCGATGGCTTCTCTTGTTTTAGAGCACAGGCTCTAGGCACGCAGGCTTCAGTAGTTGTGGCTCGCAGGCTCAGTAGTTGTGGCTCGCGGACTTCAGTAGTTGTGGCCCACGGGCTCTAGAGCGCAGGCTCAGTAGTTGTGGCGCATGGGCTTAGTTGCTCCGTGGCATATGGGATCTTCCCGGACCAGGGCTCAAACCCGTGTCCCCTGTGTTAGCAGGCAGATTCTTAACCACTGTGCCACCAGGGAAGCCCCTAGTGACTTTTTTTCTTACAGTCACCTCTACTCTTTATGAGAGATTGTCTTGAAGCTCCCGTCTCTCACATGGCTTAGCCTGGTTGGGAGTGGAGGTGGAGATTGAAAGCTTTCTCTCCAAAAACTGCATTTTCTCTCTCTCTCTCTCTCTCTCTCTCTCTCTCTCTGTTGCTGTGGTGTTTGGTGGTATGAGAGAGGTTGAAGTTAGTGGGGTAATTCAACTACCTCTTAGAAAGTCCAAGGTTTTCTTTAGATTATAGGAACATATGATAAATTCTGATTTCAGCTTCAGGCCTTAGCCATCATTCTGAACAATAGAAAAACAAATTCTCTCAACATCCTGTTATATCTGCCTCAGTGGATTACATTCTGTTTGAGAGGAAAAGGTTGAAACCACCTGTGATGGTTAATCTTATGTGTCAACTTGACTCGGCTAAGAGATGCCCAGAGACCTGGTAAAATGTTTCTGGGTGTGTCTATGAGGGTGTTTCTGGAAGGGATTAGCATTTGAATCAGTAGACTGAGTAAACGTCACTCTCACCCGTGCAGATGGGTAGTCATCCAATCCATTAAGGGCCAGAAATAGAACAAAAAGGCAGAGGAAGGGTGAAATTACTCTTTGCTTGAGTTGGGACATCCATCTTCTCCTGCCCTCTGATATAGACGCTCCTGGTTCCAGTTGGCAGGTGGCGGATCATGGGACTTCTCAGCCTCCATAGTCACAGGAGCCAATTCCCATAATAAATCTCCTCTTATATACATCTATCTGTTTATCCTTTTGGTTCTGTTTCTCTGGAGAACCCCAACTAACACATCATCCTATTAGCTGTCGCCTTCTACATGGGCAGCTGGGAACCCAAGCAGCAACTATGCAGAGTAGTCTGACTTCTGAGGAGGGACAGCAACCCAGAGTTCAGGGAATTCCTGACTTTGGACTCAGTTGTTTCCTTTTCTAATAGTAAGCCACATCTAGACTTCCATATGCAGGTAGTCTATTTCTCTGAAATAAAAGATGTTGTCTAAAGCAACGCTCTAAGACACTCGCAGTCCTATATTGGACGTTTTGAAACTAATAATGGCAGTTCACACCGGCCATTGTGATTCCATTTTGAATTACTTAGCTTAAATCCTATGAGTTTCACACACGATGTAAAATGTGTTTATATATGTGAAGCTCTTAGAACAGTGCTTGGAACATGGTAAGCACTTAATAAATGTTAATTGTTAACTATAACTTTGCCTACTGAGGATTCTTTACCAATCATCTTATTTCAGTAAAAGTACTCTTGTGGACTGATTGCAAAAATGGCTGTTTTCTGTCTCTCTGTGTATGCGTGCCCTTTGCAATGAACTTCTCCTTTCAAAACATAGAGACTTGGGCTTCTCTGGTGGTGCAGCGGTTGGGAGTCCGCCTGCCGATGCAGGGAACATGGGTTCATGCCCCGGTCCGGGAAGATCCCACATGCCGTGGAGCGGCTGGGCCCGTGAGCCATGGTCGCTGAGCCTGCACGTCCGGAGCCTGTGCTCTGCAACAGGAGAGGCCACAACAGTGAGAGGCCCGCATACCGCAAAAAAACCCCACAAAAAACATAGAGACTTCACCCCCAGTCCTTGAACCTGGGCTGGCCTTGTGACTTGCTTTGGTCAATAGAATGTTGTGGAGGTGACATTGTGTCAGTTTAACTCTCAAAAGGCTTTGTGGACTTTTGCTCTCTCTTGAATTCTTTCCCTTTGCCATGGGAACAAGCCCAAACTATCCTGCTGGAGGATAGGACACCATGTGGAGGATTGCTGAGGCACCTCAGTTGGGAGTCAGCCAACCAAGAAGCTGAGCTGCTGAGCTGATTCAGGGCGATTGATTATGGATACTTGGCGAAGCCCAGGCGGCCAAACCCACAAGGACTTCCTGTCTGAGCCCAGCCTAAATTGATGAGTTTCAGAATTAAGAACTAATACATGATTCCTGTTTTAAGCCAAGATTTGGGGTAGTGCTCCTCCTCTAGTCAATGTCTATCTCAAAGCTATTCCAGACTCCTTCCATACCTATCAAATCCCACTCAGATTTTACCACCCATTTCAACTGGTATCTCTTCTAAGAAGATTTTTCTAGTTTCTCTGTATTATCTCACCTGTAATTGACCCCCTTTTTGATATGTGTCCATTTTGTGGTTCATTTCCTAGCTTGCCTTGAGTAGAACTATTAGTGTGTTACTCTTTTTTGGATTCCCTGCAGCTAACAAATGATACTCAGTAGACATGAGGTTGTGACCGGGGCTAGCCAATCATGCCACCTTTTCCCATAGTGATTTGCCTCAGGTGGTGAGCACCAGAGCCAAGCAGGGCCATTCAGAGACTGCCTGTACGATATAGACTCTGAGAATAAGAGTCTAGTTTTCTTTTTAGACTAAGAGCTATAAGGATATATGCCTGGTACTGCAAGGACTGAGGGAGAAACAGACAAGGGAGAGAAACTGACTAGCAGGGAGAACAAGGGCCACAGACAAAAAGAGGAGAGACAAGTAGAGCTGAGAAAGAGAGAGGAGGTGAAAACTCTATCAACACTGAGATCCCAGATCTGGCCTGCTTTGGCGATAGTGAATTCTCTTTTTCACTCAAGCTCTATTCAGTCTTGTTTTTGTTACTTGCAACAAAATGGAATCCTCCCAGTCATCCTGTGAGTTGAAGAAGGTCAATAAGAACCATCATCCTAGGGCTTTATCATTTCTAGGTAGGTAGACAACATCTTGTTTTGTCTAAATTGGGGCACTTCTGAGAGTTGAAGGGGGTGCTGTAATTATTCTGAGAAAACAGGTGTTAGCTGAGACCGTCCCTGGGTTTCCTAGAAAAAACAAATGAGCCTGGATCTGCAAAGCTGAGGAGCAGATACTAGAAACTTGTTACAAAAAATTCAGGTATAGACCATTTATGGGTCTCCTTCTATGGCAGCCAGTCAGCCTCTCACTCTTATAGCCCTTTTAGATACAACAATGCATTTAATGAACAGAAGCCCATAGGAAGCACGGTTTATGAGACAGGTAGCAATTAAACTCACTGAAACTATGTTGCATTCATGTGGGATATTTCTTGAAGTTCTGTTTGTAATCATTCTAACTTAAAGAATGGAAAAAAGTGCATTTCTTTGTCTATGTATGGGAATGTTCCTTTAGGATATTGTGGTTTGTTTTCCTTAGGTTGGGGGGAGGGATTAAATTAATATGTTTAAATTAAACATTGAGCATGTTTGTTATATAAATGTCATACTCATAAAACAATGTGTTGGCAACACAAAATAACACAATGTGTGGCTAAGGCTAGTGAAATGTTTTGATTTCAATTAACTTTTATTTTTCCGGGTAAGTTAAGGAGTTGAGACAATAGTAATTACTCTCCCAATCCCCCATTCCAAATGCAGCGGTTTGCGGGGGGAGGGGGAGGTCTAATGAAGAGTGGGTAGTTCTGTGTTCTGTTGGAGAGTAGCCATAGGGAGGACCATTAATACAGGACTGGAGTCCAGTTGAAAGCAGTATTATGGTGCCCATTTTGTTTGTTTGGCTGTTGACTTGCAACCCAGTTTTTTTGTTTGTTTGTTTTTGCGGTACGCAGGCCTCTCACCGTTGTGACCTCTCCCCGTTGTGGCCTCTCCCGCGGCGGAGCACAGGCTCCGGACGCGCAGGCTCAGCGGCCATGGCTCACGGGCCCAGCCGCTCCGCGGCATGTGGGATCTTCCCGGACCCGGGCACGAACCCGTGTCCCCTGCATCGGCAGGCGGACTCTCAACCACTGCGCCACCAGGGAAGCCCGAAAACCAGTTTTATCCTTCATCATTTCTCCCGCGGAATAAGTAACCAAATATGTGGGGATAAACCAGCAGTAAATCATTGTGTGTGTGTGTGTGTGTGTGGAGGGGGTGGTGGTGGTGATGGTCATCCAAAATGTTTACATCGACCTCCACATTCATCCTGAGAATAAAAATCAGATCAGAAAAACCTAGGAAATAAGTGATAAGGATTACCACTTTTATCGTTACTTTTTTTTTTAATCAAAATACTCAATGATTAAGGCTTTATTCTCTTTAAAAGTATCTGGTGTTGAGTTCTCAATTCAGATGAACTTCACTGGTGAGCTACTGAGAACTGAGACCCCCAAAATAATCCGGAAGCCATTCTGTGAAGTTGACAAGTGAAAGGTAATTCCTTTTATGAAATATTAAGCACCCACGCCATATGTAATTACTAATTGCAGGAGAAATCAAGATGATAAAGACACAAATGGGTATACTACAAGACAAGCTAAGAAAAGAGCTAAGGAGGGGTACAGATACCACAGTGGGATTTGATGATGGTTAATATCAGGCCTGGAAAAATTAGAAAAAGCTTCTTGGAAGAAGGACCATCTGAAATGGGCCTTAAAAGTTGAGGATTTTTTTTTTGCAGGAGAAGGAGAGAGGCATTTCAGAAATAATCAAAAGCTCAGGGGAAGAAAAGTTTAGGAGTTTCCAGGAATAGGTAGTGGTCAACTTGGATGGCAAGATAGAGCACGGCTGAAAAAGCAGTGCTATCTAGTCCGGAAATCCACATCTCAAACCATACTTGTGTCTAATGTTAGGATGTTAGCATAACCCCGCACATTCACACACACACACACACACCACCCCAAATATTTTGGAAGTGGTGCATCGTAATCTGATACAGTCCTGTATCTTCACCACAGAACACTGCTAGTCTCTCACTGCATTTCATTTCATCTAGAAGAAAAACTTGTGACATTTTTCAGTGTCATGGAACCCCGTGACTTCTATTTCACAGTCCATGTACCAGATTTCGGTACCATCACATTTTACGTTCTGTGTTTTGCCCTTGTAGATGGAGGGGTGGCACTATAGTGTTCTTCTCCAACATCATGTTAGTGTTTTGGTTCAGAGTCTTGACTAGAAATCTTAATTTTTTTTGATGAGGGACCCCTTGGAGAATTTTGAGCAAAGGAATAGCTACAGGGGGAGTTATCAAGCATCAATGTATAGGGAAATTTATATGGGTAGACACAGTAATTGGGAAAACAGTTAAAAGCTCACAGAAGTCCTAGTAAAAAGTACTAAATTTCTGTTCATAGGTAGGAATATTGAAAATGGATAAGACAGTTGCAAGAGACTTTGTCAAAGTAGAATGTAAGAATTGATGTGAATGGCAAATGAGAAAGCCCAGTAGATTTGTACAGAGAACGGTAATATCATTAGTAAAAATAAAAGTGTCAAAAGGGAAGTAGAAGTTAAGTATCGTTTTGGACAAAAGGCTTATGAGTTTACTGTTGTATTACGTGTAAAGCTAAACTTTCCAAAATATTATTTGAAGGAGCTAATTAGCTGGTAGTAGCAAAGAATGATGAGGTAATAAAGTTTTCTTAAGAATACTCCTTGCTTCCACAAATACGAACCAGCATTTAAGTTGCATCATATGCCCATTTAACTGGGAGGGGCCAGAGGGAGAATAAATTTAAATAATGAGTATGATTCCTCTTTCTCAATTTTTGCCTTTCATATTGGTTTTAGAACCTAACCCCTCAATAGCATGACCTCACTGTATGATCTGGAATGGAGAAACACAAGGAACTTAATTCATTTTACTTAATAAATCCAAATATTCAGGTGCCTTCAGCATCTAAACATCCCTCTATATTCATGCTTTAAAAGAACTTAAATTTGAGAATGAAGACCATAATTCCAGTCTGGTATCTAATACTTTTACTTCCCAGCAGCATGTTACCACTTTGGTCAGGCTGAACCACTGCACAATTTTGTAGCTCTTTCAGAAAAATAATGAAAACAATTAGAAAGACAAGATCACATGCAATGGTGAGAAAATAGTACTATGGCCCAATCTTTCCCCATAAATGTGGAATATCCTCGATTCATCTCCCCATTGTGTATTTATTATAAGCCCTTACAGCAAGGGATTTTGTTCTTTCCGTTTTTTTTTTTTTTTTTTTTTGTAGCACCAAATAGACACAGTGGCTAACAATAAGTAATTCTCAAAAGTCATTGCAATAGTTATCACATGTCAGAAATTTTCTGGATCTGTACTTTTATCCATTTCCCTGGCTTGAAGTGTTCTTCATGAGAGTAAGCTGCAACTTAAGGTTGAGTTCTCACTCTGTTTCTGCCACTGATGTGGTTTGTTGATCATAATACTTTACTAATATCTTTTTATATACTACTTTACAATTTCAAAGAACTTTTATATAGTGACCCATTTATGTTACTGACATTTATTTTAATGTAATGGTGTCCCCCAAGCCACAGATAACGCTTAGACACATGAGCTTTTGTGTTATACTGTGTGGGTTCAAATCCCAGTTCCATCTGCTAACTGTGTGACCTTGGACAGGTCACATATCTGTGCTTCAGTTTTCTTGTCTATAAAATGGAACCTACTAAATAGAGTTGTTGAAGGGATTCAATGATATAGTCTATGAATGTACTGAGCATAGTAGTAAGAGCTAAATAAGTGTTAGTTACGAATAAATTATTACCTACCTCACTGGTAGGAGTAAGAGCTAAATAAGTGTTAGTTATGAATAAATTATTACCTACCTCACTGGGGTATAACTACGATGTTTGGGTACACTGAGCAGCATTTTTGAGTGGTGTGTTTAGAAAAGCAAGTTCACATAAGTGTGTGCAGAGTCTTTCATGATTTCCATGGGGTAAGGGATTTCATTTCTTCTATTAGCTGTGCAGAAGGATCCATTAGACAGTAACCCTAATTATTGCTAGAGCAAGTGTTGAGGAGCCCCTCACAGCAAACTCCATGGGGGTGCCGCATCTGTCTTGTTTGCCATTGTGTTTCCAAAACGTAGCATATGCTAGGTATACAATAAATATTTGTTAGATGAATAAACACATGGAAAAGTCTTAATTGCTATGTGATTAATCTTTAGCTCAGGTACATACTAAGAGTCAAATAAGAAAGGAGAAGTGATCTTTTGAAAGCAGGAAAAGATTTAGAGGTGGTGTCTCCAATTACAATGAAAGCCTTAGAGAAAAGTGGTTAATATATATTGAAGGACATATTAATAATATGCTTGATGATATGAATTTTCTTTTTAAAAAATGAAAATATTTTACAAAATTTATAAATGGAGTTCCATGTTTGGATCATCCTTGTCCTATAACTCAGGGACCTTTCATAAATAGCTAGAAAGGTTGAGTTTTATTCATTGTAAAAACTCTGAATCCCCAAACATTCCTATCTAAGTGTTCTCAAACCCTTGAAGCCTTTGAAGTAATTGATTCCAAATTCATATATCTAAAAAGTATTTATAAAGAGTCAATTCTGGTTCTAATTATGTAATTCAGAAATTATAATGCCAATCAGGATAATATAAATAGGTGAAAATTTTCAAATTATCAGAAGGCAAAATTCATTTTTTTGTCTAATTTCATTCATTTATTTAGTTGTCCACTCATTCAACAAATATTAATTGAGCGCCTCTACTGTGCTGGCATTATCCCAGATCCTAGGGATACAGCAGTCCACAAGGCGGTTATAGCCCTTTCTCAGGGATTTTATGATCTAGAGAGGGATGAGATGGGTAGGACTACCCCATGTTTCAGGAGATTTTGCCTTACGTTGGCCTCCCTGAATCTTCAGAGCATTGATTTCTACTTCATGATGCTGTTAAAGCTGGTCTTACTAACAGGCTGTATCTGTGTGATAAACACAAACTAGCCAAAAGATGAGAAATTCAAGCATTATTCACACATCCACAAATATCTATAGATGTTAAAAATAATGTAGACAAAGTATTCCAACGTCTCAGAGTCCTATGGGCACAGTTGAGTAAAATGAACTGAGATCAGATCAGTTTGATTTGTCATGGTTGAAAACTGCATTTGTAAATTGGTATAATCCATCTCCAGCCAAGTTCTTCAGAGACAGCCCTGAATTCTTAAAAAGCTCCTGAATGACAGATTTTGTATTAAGATCTTAGCATTGTCTTAGAAGATAGTCGTAGTTCACATAACTAGAGAATTCCCTATTGATTACATGATTGAGGAAGTACAAAATCTGTTATTCTTTCCAAAGTCAATTGTAATTTAAGCTCATTATCTCCCTGTGGAGGTTCTACTTCAAATGGCAACAGAATCAAAATGTAAATGCCTCAGTGAAAAGGTGTAAGGATTCTTTTACTGAACTATGCTGTGTATTTTGCCTTCAAAATCACAGCAGGAAAGAGTTTAGAAAAATCTGGCCACCAATTAGGTCAAGGGAAAGAATTAAAATTCAGCAGGATCACTGATGAACAGTCACAACAGAGTTTTCCCCAACTTTTAATATCTCATTTGTTTATAGTAAAGCTTCATGTAAGAGCAACATGATATGTCTTTATTTTAATATGATTTTGGACTTGTCAGTGGCTCTAATATGATCAGTAATAATAAAAGGCATTAATACAAGTTGTAGTAACTTTCTTCCTTTTCCCTCTGGCTTCAGTGAACCTTTAGACAACCACAAGCAGCCTCTCTAAGTCTACTGGCTACTTTTGACGAAAGTAGCTACTTTTGACGAAAACTTTAGGGGAAGGCTTACATTTCAACAACTAGATTTTACTGAAGAAAACTGGCCATCTGACTGGTCATTTGTAAACAGGACTAGTGTGACATGTAATCTGTCCTTAGATGCCTTAGGTGTGATGGATTGCCCCTTCACTTGGACAAACGACTTGGCATACATTTATTAGCACAAAACATTATGCAAATGAAGCATAAAATACAAAGGTTTCCAGAAAACACAAATGTAAGCTGTCTGCCCATTTGACAGTTGCTTCTGTAACACCATGACAATGTTTATATTGCCATGAAAACATATGATAACTTAATAGTAACCAACCACTTACGGCTAAACAAAAACATACCTTAAGCTCCAAATTTATACAGTGTACTGAGATGTGTTGAAATGACCATTTCCTCATCACAAGGGTGCAATGATTTCCCTTTATGACAGTCTGTGGTATAGCCTGAATAGCTTGAATATTTTTCTGTTAAATGATAACTAAAATATATGTTTTATTAAATTTTTCTTATAAAAATGGGAACTACCTCTTTCAAACTGAATAATACTCCTGTATTCTTCATTCATTCCCTTAGTCATGCTTACCTCTTTTGTAACCCTATTTTACATAACATTCAGGGTCCTCACCCTTGCTCCACCCCCACTCCAGTTCTCTCTAGTAAAAAATGATACGTGTTCAAGAATGGGAATCTGTTACCACGGCAGGACATTGCTGAAATAGGTGCACCTCCTGGTTTCCTTACTGTTTGTCCTCTGTTGAGTGATGGGCTATGAAGAGTAGGCAGAACTTGGTATTGACAATAACACCACCCGACAGGGCAAAATGAAACATGTGGGGTAGTTCCAATTGGTTTTATTTTCAAGAAAACAGTTCCTAAAAAAAAAAAGAAAACAGTTCCTAAACTGAGCTTCATAAATTTCTAATTTGAGGGACTATCTGAAATGTGAAATTTATTGTCTCTTGGGGAATCAGTTTCTTCATTTGAGAAAACGGAATATTCAAATATTTGCCTCAAGTTTTAATGATCTCTCTAGAATGTTTCAACTGGACATTTATTCTTTCTTCAGGTACATTTGTGTGGCTAAGGTATTTAAGTGCCCAAATAATTATTGCTTCCTGCTAATTCCATAAAGTAAAATCAGACTTATGTGCCTAGATTCACCATAAGTTAAAAGTTATGATCAGTATAGATGATTTTAACAGATCATTTTATAGTAAATGATACTTTCTGAAAGATATCCCACTATTTACGTACATGAATATGTGTAATGAAGTAGGTATATTTTTACCCTAGAAGCAGCAATATCTTTTCATTCACGATATTAATATCTCTGGTTTCCATATGCCTAATTTTAAGAGGAATAATACTTTTGATCTTATATTGCCAAACATATCCAGTTTATACTTGGGAAAAATCATCTAGATTTTGTATGACTTATATTTGTATATATATATATATATATATATATATGCACATCCATAATTTAGTTTTGTAAAGCCCTAAGCTTTGAAATATCAAACAGACTTCTATGACAGCACATCCGTGTAGGTAAAAAGAGTTTAAATTTCTCCAGTTTATCAATTAAAAATATAAAATTAACAAAAAATATTGAGAGCAGGGTTATATATAAATATCACACGAGGATCAGTTCATGAAGCCGGGTCCTTTGCTAGTATTCTCTTACCAGATTCATAACACTTGGTAAGAAAATACCTAAGTTTGTAACAAATACACTCTGATAATATATATTTTGTGGAATAAAAGACATTATATTCTGTTAGAATTAATAAGAATAGATACAAGCAAGACTTAAATTAAAAACAAAAAACAGTACTAGAGTTCTCTATCCTTGCTTTTAACTAACTAAAAGTTGAGTTGAAATTGCCCACCCTATTAATGCATAAAAAAATTCATGGAAACAGAAAATAAAAAGCCAAATGCTTCTAGAACCTGAATTGAGTATAAATATAGTATAATAACTTGCCATTTTCAAGAGGGGAACAGAGGTTGAATTTGCAATTAACTGGAATTCTAATTCAGACAACTCAGCGATACAGAGTGGAACAGGTCTGGGTGAGGGGCAATGTGTAGGTTTCTTTTAAGTGGCGACAACCTTGAACTGATGCAGTTTGAACTATAGCCTAATGAGGGATTTGTTATTCTCTGGAAAAGCTATAGACCCAAGATTCACTTAACCCTGGCCCTGGTGATTTATCTGAAAGTCATGGACTTTATTCTTCTTATTCTGTTTCAGTCTGCAGACTGGAAAACCTCTCCCTTTACACACTGAGAATTCCCACTGCAGTGAATGGAAGGTCTGTGTGTGTAAAGAGCACGTGAGCAGCGGGGGTTTAGCCCCAGAGAAAGAAGGTGTCGAGTTGCCTTTGTAAAGAATTTATACACCACGTGTTCACAGTTTCTTGACAGGTATAATTATCAGTGTTGTCTTTTCCTTTACTATGTGCTGGGATTCTGAAGCACGGTTTCAAACTTGTGACTATTGGGTGTTTGATCAAGTAGCTTCAAGGACCTGAAAGGGGGGGGAAAGAGTGAAGAGAAATCAGTGATTAGTATTCAACTACAATATGCTAAAAATATCAAAGAAGCATGTGCTATGTGAGAACAGCAAGGATTATTTTGGGCGCTATCATTCATGCACAGCCTTCCACATGTGAAAAAACTGTTTGATGTCTGCAAAGGAAGTAATTATCAAATGAGGATGGAAAAGACACAGTTATTCCCTAAGATTAAAGTTTAAAAAATCAGTTTGGAAACATTTCAAATGTAAAACATTTCTTCCTCCCAATTCCAGATGACTCTCTTTTTCTTCACGAAGGCAAAGAAGAGGTAACTTTTATATATTATGACTCTTAGGGTGACTAGTGTTGCTCCTGCTGAGATACATGCAAGCAAAGCCTCTCTCTGATAGGCTGGAAGCACCAATATCCCTTCTGTAAAGCAGATAGTAGGCCTGTCTCTTCTCCTACGAGGTCAGCCAGCCTGACACAGAGTAGAACAGAGTAAGCAGATGCCCCACGTGGTCACATTTGGGGGAGCAGCCTCCCCAAACGTTCCCCCAGACCTGTCACTTTTCTACCATTATGGAGTCATTTCTGTCAGAAAGAACAGTGGTTTTCAATCTTTGTTTTTAAAGCTGCAGATATTTTTATTTCAATGAATGCAGAGCACCACATACAAAAAAAAATTTTAACGGATTGTTCTGGTTGATGTGAAAGTGTGCGTGGGGGGTAGGTTTGCCATCTGCCTACTCTGCATCAGCACTCTCCAGCCACCAAGCCTTCTAGAGAAATGCCTAAAAGCACCTTGGGCCTACAGCGTGGAACGGAAAGTCAAGCATGAGGCCACTGTGCTTCTTCAGGAGTCACCTAACAAGATATTGCATAAAAATATCACCTGCCATTAACATTCTAACTACTATACTACTGCCACTACTATTACTATTGAGTGCTCACCAATTGCCCATATTTTGTAAAGAGTTTTACATATGTTTTCTTATTTAATCTCCATAACAGACCATTTTCATGAGTCTCACATTGAATAACTTCCTTCAAGTCCCTTAGCTACCAGGTGACAGAGCTACCAAGTGACTGAGTTTTTAATCCATTAACTTATCATACAGTTACATGTCCTAAGGGAATGGGACTTAGAGCAGATGAATTTTAGTAAGAGTCTTGGGTCTCTTCATCTACCCAGAAGGGGAGTAGGCCTGAGGGATATGCCAGCAGCTGAGAGAGCACTGGGCATCCAAACTGTGCATCACTGAGATACCCACTGGGAAGAACCACCTGCACCAAATGTTCTCATTATTTCCCTCATTCCCATGATTTACAATTGAACAGATTAATGATTCATTTTTTTAAAAATAAAAGCCTCATTTTCACATTAGTTTAAATTTTGTTGATCAAATTGCTTTGCTAATTTTTCAATGAGCCACTGTGGTAGGCAGAATAATGGCCGCTGAAATATGTCCACGTTCTAATCCCCAGAACCTGTGAATACGTTAGATTCCATGGTAAGGAAAATTAAAGTTGTAGATGGAAGTAAGCTTGCTAAACAGCTGATGTTAAAATAGGGAGAGTATCCTGAATTGTCCAGGTGGGTCCAATGTAATTAGAAGTGGAAGACGGTGAGAGAAGAAAGACTCAGGGAAGGGGATGTGATGACAGAAGCAGAGGTCAGAGAGACGCAATGTGAGGACTCGACCATCACTGGTGGTTTGGAGGGTGAGGAATGGAACCAGGAGGTAAGGAATGCAGGCATCCCCTAGAAGGTGGAAAAGGCAAGGATATGAATCTTCCCCTAGAGCCTCTGAAAGCCCAGTGAGACTGTCTTAGGCTTCTGTCCTACATTATTACAAGAAAATTAATTTGTATTCTTTTAAGACATTAAATGTGTTTTGTAATTTTTAGGGCAGCAACAGGACACTAACAGAGCTGTAACGGCGAAGTACTCTGAAGCACAGGGCACTGTTTTAGAGGTCAGTGGTGAGGGTTAGCGCCTTTGCTAGTATTGCTAGTATCTACTAGTATTGCTAGTATCTAGTATTGCTAGTAGCTAGTATCTAGTATCTATCTAGTATTGCTAGTATCTAGCGCCTTTGCTAGTATTGCTAGTATTGCTAGTATCTACACTCTAAGCAGTGTAAGACTGAATTCCTGGAAAGCTCATGTGAATGTGTCTATGAGGAGGGATGGGATATAAAAGGGCAGGTGCTATTGAAGAAAGAGGTAGAGCAGCACAGCTGTTAAAAGAAAGACAACTACTGAGCCTGCACTCTAAAGCCCGCAAGCCACAACTCCTGAGCCCGTGTGCCACAACTGCTGAAGCCCGCGCGCCTAGACCCCGTGCTCCGCAACGAGAGAAGCCACCGCAATGAGGAGCCCACGCACCACAATGAAGAGTAGCCCCTGTTCGCCACAACTAGAGAAAGCCCACAGGCAGCAACGAAGACCCAATGCAGCCAAAATAAATAAAATAAAATAAATGAGATGCTTATGGGGTGGGGGACAAAATAGGTGAAGGGGATTAAGAGGTACAAGCTTCCAGTTATAAAATAAATAAATCATGGGACAATGTATAGCATAGGGAATATAGTCAATAATACTGTAATAACATTGTATGGTGGCAGGTAGTAACTAGACTTATCGTGATGATCAATTTATAATGCATATAAATGTCAAATCACTATGCTGTATGCCTAAAACTTAATAATCAAAGTCAACTACACTTCAGTAAAAAAAGAAAAAGAAAAAAAAATGCTTAAAGCTGAATAAATGTGACACTTTCTCACAAAAAGTGGGTATAGTATTAAAAAGAAACCTATATTCATATTATCTGCTTAGGTTTCTATAATGTAATTATGTAGTGATCATATTTACTACATTTAAGAAATGTAGTATAATCTTCCTGATTAACAAAGATGGAAGTGAGGGAAAAAGACAACTGAGGTTCACTTCAGGAGAAGTTTAAAATTAAAAGTAGGCATAAGACACGTTTTCCACACACTACTTGCATTCAACCTATTTTACATCTGTATGTACCACTGACCATTGCTAGTTACTTAATAACTTCTACCATCTCAGACAAAATATTATTTCTAATTTATAGAACAGAAGTTACATTTCATGTGATAAACAGTAAGACAATATCTGACAAGTATTTTTGCTTTACCTGATCTTTGCTTGACTTGTCAAACTTAAAAAAAAAAAATCAGAGATCTGTTCAAAGTAAATAGTTTCAGATCTCTTCTCAAAAGCAACCACAGTATGAGTTAGCAAGTGTAACAAATCCCATTTAATCCTTAAAAAATCTAATTAATTAAAAGTTGAACAAGAGCTAACGTAGGTCTCTTTGACTGAATCCACCATAAAATCCATGGATGACATGACAGAGTTGTACTTTGCTTGTACTTGAAATGGTCACTACAGTTTCATCTCAAGGGTCCATGATCCTGTGCACTACAAGTGCTGTCTTGGCAGGCATAGATATAAATATCATGTTCACTTAAACAGAGCTTTACCGTATCCTGTGCAACAAATAAACATGGTTTTAAATGCCTTTTACTAAAAATGTTACTCTTCGATAATGAGACAGTAGGAAATTCTCAAGTGATTTAATGAAGACTGATGGAACAGAGAAATGGAATTGAGTAAGTGGCCCAGCAGTATTTATAGCCAAGTTGTATACTTCCAAAGATGACTGAATGAGCATAAATACTGGAAGCTTTTAGTAAGACCTCAGAAGTTGGAATGACAACATACTTCTTTTAAAACATTTTAAAACAATTTTACTATGGGCCAGTGTGGTAAAACAATTTAGGCGAATTGGTACAAGTCTGTATTATTGAGAATGGAAGAAAAAATGTGTTCAGGAGAAGAGTGTCAATGTTTGAAGAATACTGGATTGTTATTATTAGCAAGAAGACCTTTGCAAGGATTCTGAAAGTACAAATGTGAAGTACCTTTATGTTTGAAACAGATTAGAGAGAAGAAGGATATGGACAAAATGACTTGTCTGTATGCATCCAGATCATTGCGTCATCCCAGCCCAAACCACCATATCTCTTGCCTGGACTCCTATATAATAGTCTCCTAACTGGTCTCTGTTTTTACTCTTACCCTGCACTAATCTATTCTCCCCATAGCAGCCAGAGTGATCTTTTTTAACACATAAATCATGTCACTCTTTTGCTTAAAAACCTTCAGTGGTTCCCACTGCAATAACATCTAACTTCCCTAAGCAGTTTAAAAAGCTCTCTATAACCTGGCCCCCATCTATCTAACTGTCCTTCTCACTCTTTATTGTGTAACTACCTCAGCTTTCTTTCTATTCCTCAAACGTCAAATAGGCTCACATCTGCCTCAGAGCTACCGTACTGGCTATTTCCTCCTCTTCTTATGCTCATTTCCTGGCTTCGCACTGTCATTCAACCTCAGCTTCAGTGTCACCTCCTTCGAGGGGTCTTCCCTGATCACCTCACAGAAGGTCATCACCTAGCCAGTCTCTATCAGAGCACACGATTTTAACTCTACAAAGTACTGGTCTCAATAGGATATTTTTTCTCTACTTGTAAATTAACTATCTCCTCCAACCAGAATGTAAACACCATGACAGCAAGGATTTTGCTCTGCTCCTGCTGTTTCTACAGCCCACTGAACAGTGCCTGGCCCATCACGGTAACAAATAAATATTTATTGTTAAATAAATGTAGTTTTTAGAATGGAATGTAATTTTAGATAAAGACACCAAACTGTGATATATATATATATAACAAAACTAGCAGGCTATAAAAGAAAGATAGTTGAATCCCCAGAACTCTCTGTGAATAAATCCCATACTCTTTTTACTTCCCCACGCAGCTTCTTTTCATGAGTGGCACAAAAATGTTGAAAATCTCTTCTCGAATTCAGTGTGTGCAAATAGTAATCTGATATTGAATGAGTTAAAACCACCATTACCCACTGTCATCTTCCCAACAACATTTGAACCTCATTTCAAATACACATTTGCAGACATCATAGCATAGAGGTATATAACAATATGAACTGTCTCTTCCAAAGGATAGCAAGGAAAATTTATGTAACTCCAGAATTTCTGATGTTGGCACATGAAATACTTGGCAAAATAAGAAGGGAAAATATTCTATTACAATAATTCTTGTAAGTGTGGTTGTGGGGAATCCATTGAAGCTATTGCAGCTTTGTATCATTCATCTAAAACATGGTGTTTTAGTGATACTTACTGTGAAGGGGTGTTTGAGGATTAGGAATGACATGTGAGAGCCTAGCACATAACAGGCTCTTCAGACATGGTGATTCTCACTCTTAACATTTTTTCTTGAATTTTCTTTAAAACATGTAGCAAAAACCTGATTTAGCATTCTCTGTCACAAAGTGGAATTTAGAAAAAGGCAGGTGTACCCTAGACACATTTTAACTGAGCACCCAGAGAGAATTTCAAAATCTCTCAGAGCATAAACACTGCCAGGTCTCTACTTCATTCTTTTCAGTGGAGCAGTTTTCTAGTAAACTGTTTCAGTTTAGTTTGTACACTGTGCAAAGGCAACTGGCCAAGGAGGTGAGGGGGGCTGGAATCTAGCCCACACTCTTGTCATATAGCCATGTGCCTGAGGATCTGGGTTTGCACAGAGGCTGCATTTCTGTAGTTTGTATAAAGGCATCATATAGTGTGTACCTGGCCTCCTAAAGAATATCATTTTTCAAAAATACCTTACATTTGCAGGGAATATGGCTGAATGACACGTAAAGTAAGCAACTGTCTTGTTTACATTTTCTGAGGTCATTTTTTTTATTTGTTTGATTTTGTTTGGATTATTAAATCTAGTAATTATGTTCCAGCTGTCTAAGAAACTATATTTTAAAAAAAAACCATGTAAGGGTATTTCCTTGTATAGAAGAAGGCACCTCTTACCTATGACATGTGGTTTTGCTGTGTTTGTTGCTGCCGCTGCTGTTGCTGTTGTTGAATTAGCAATTGTTGCTGCTGCCGACGCCGGGCTGTCCGTAGCTTTTCAAAGCGAGCCTCCATTTCTTCCAAGACTTTCGGGGTGTATCGGACCACCAGCTTGACGCTGTCCTTAGCAGCCTTGAGTAGTTCCACAGCTTTCTCATGGTGTTCTCCTTCTACACTCTGAAAAGACAGTGACATTTCTTAAAGGGGAGAGTTTCCATGTTCTTTTCTCGAGAGCCAAATGTGAAATTAGTGTCATAGTACAATCCTACTCTGAAATTTCAAAAAGATATGGCAAATGAGATGTATTGCCATTGTTATTATTTATTACATTTGTAGCTGAATCGTGGGCAGGTTAGGCTGCACTAGGGTACAGGATGGATTGAATGGAGGTTCAAGGTAGGAGGGTGAGAAACAGTGAAGAACTAAACGATAACACTAACATTTAGAATGGAATTTCTAAATTTCACCTGGAAGAGTAAATGCACTAGTCTGGACACTTTGGAAAAAATTTAAAAAGAGTAACGAATGGGGACTTTGCCTATCTGATATTAACGTTTATTAAGAATCTAGGGCTTCCCTGGTGGCACAGTGGTTGAGAATCTGCCTGCCAATGCAGGGGACACGGGTTCGAGCCCTGGCGTGGGAAGATTCCACACGCCGCGGAGCAACTAGGCCCGTGAGCCACAGCTACTGAGCCTGCGTCTGGAGCTTGTGCTCCCAACAAGAGGCCGCGATAGTGAGAGGCCCGCGCACCGCGATGAAGAGTGGCCCCCGCTTGCCCCAACTAGAGAAAGCCCTTACACAGAAACGAAGACCCAACACAGCCAAAAATAAATAAAGTAATTAAAAAAAAAAAAAAGAATCTACAATGCTTAAAGCAGTGTCTTATTGGTGTAGTAAGGAACAGTAGAACGAAACAGAGTCTAGAAGTAGATCCATCATATATAAATCTTGATTGTATGATAAATGTGAAATTTGGACCAAAGGGGAAAAGGATTGTTAAATAATGATGCTGAAACAACTAAAATAAAGCACAGGTCAGTGTTCATCATCTTGCAATGCAAAAGGAATTCTTAAGTAAAAATACCAAGAAACCCCCCCACAAAAATCAGATTTAAAGATTGTAAGTTTCTATGTCTCACACACCATGAAAGGTCAAATAACAAACTATAAAAAATATTTTCAATACACGACAATTTGTTAATATTCTTCAAATGAAGAGCTCTTACAAGTCAGTAAAGGTCTAAGCAAAATAGGCGAGAGAACTCATGGACAAATAATAATTTTTAAAATGCCCAATAAACCTATGAAAAATGTCCAAGATCCCTAATAATTAAAGAAATATAGATGAAAAAATATTTCATTTTTAATTTAAAAATGGTAAAGATGTATTTTTAAATATGGTGTATTGACAAGGACGTAGGGAAAAGGTACTTATATACTGTTAATATAACACAAACTGGTACAGTTTTTCTGGAGGGCACTATCGTTATGCACTGGATAAACCCTTTATAAATGAAGATTTTTACTTTCAGGAAAATTTACTAAGGATAAAATCAGATATACACACATACCTATAAGATAGATGTGATGTGACAGAAAACAAAAAATAAATAAATTCTTGGCTTTTGAGTTTCAGAAATACACTTTGAACGTCATGGCACAGACAATAGTTGGGGAAACTATGTTTACTATAAGTAAACTCAAAGAGGCTCCCTTTGTGTGTGTGTGTGTGTGTGTGTGTGTGTGTGTGTTATTTATTTAACATCTTTATTGGAGTATAATTGCTTTACAATGGTGTGTTAGTTTCTGCTTTATAACAAAGTGAATCAGTTATACATATACATATGTTCCCATATCTCTTCCCTCTTGCATCTCCCTCCCTCCCACCCTCCCTATCCCACCCCTCTAGATGGTCACAAAGCAACAACCTAAGTGCCCATCATTGGATGAATGGATAAAGAAGATGTGGCACATATATACAATGGAATATTACTCAGCCATAAAAAGAAACGAAATTGAGCTATTTGTAATGAGCTGGATGGACCTAGAGTCTGTCATACAGAGTGAAGTAAGTCAGAAAGAGAAAGACAAATACCGTATGCTAACACATATATATATGGAATTTAAGAAAAAAAAATGTCATGAAGAACCTAGGGGTAAGACAGGAATAAAGATACAGACCTACTAGAGAATGGACTTGAGGATATGGGGAGGGGGAAGGGTAAACTGTGACAAAGTGAGAGAGTGGCATGGACATATATACACTTCCCAACCCTTTTAAGGTTTCTCCAGGTTGGGATTAGGGAGTAGTAAAAGAGAAGAAAAGTTGTAATCAGACATAATGGAACCCTGAGAAAAGGAGGCAGTCCTTCCCTTTCAGCTGATCCCCAGGGTAGATGACATAACTCCTATTTTATAGGATCCAAGTGCAAAGGCCTTCTTGACTTGCTTCCTGGGTAAAACTCGGGGGAGAAACGTGTGATGTGACAGACAGAGAGCAAGATAGGCTTAAACACTGCCAGAATACTGAAGAGTGGCACTGAAGTGGCAGAGAAGGCCACCCAAAATTGGTTGAGATTACATTTTCACAAGCCAAGGAGAAGGGGGGCTAAAATGAATATTATCTTGAGTTACAAAAAACAATTTGCATTTCAAGCACACAAATTATATCTTGAGATTCCTAATTACGACTATTGTACAGATTTGGAGACTTAAGAATTGTGTTCCATTCTGTCATTTGCTTCAGCGAGGTGGATGTGGACTGCAGAAAAAAAATGCTTTGAACTTAGCAATGAGATAGCCATTGGTGGCTTTCAGTCATTTGAAAACCAGGCAGATACTAAGGGTTTAAGAAATGACTGTGGAGAGCCCTGGAGGCAACTTATATAACCACTCCTTTGCCAAGTCTGGGTTAAATAGAGAGCAAGGGGTTATAAATAGCTGTTGAGCCGAGTGAATTTTTATCTGTGGCGGAAGCCTAGGAAAATAGGCTTATTCACTGATTAATTTATTCCTTTAATTATTCACTCAGTCATTGACTTGGACACTCAACAGATGTTTATTAAGCATTTATTTTACCAGTCATGTTCTACTAAGTTCTCTGGAAGAACATGGACAGGGGAAAACTGACAACTTTATATAACACAAACTCTGTTTTCAGTGTGCTTGTAATTTCTTTGTAATTTGCCCCAAGGTGAATTGTTAATGTATTAACAATTAATGTATGGAATTCTCCTTTAAAAGGAAAACTGGCTGATTTGCTTGTTCATACCCTTCTCTAGTTTCTTTTCTAATATTAAAACTTACATGTTTATATGTTTTAATAACAATGGTTCACCCATTTTCTAGGCCAGATGATTAGTCTCCAGACTTCTTTTTAGCTTTTGTTCTATTTTCTTTCATTTAAAAGGGTTGGGAATTCTAGGCCGGACCTTTGGAGGCCCATTATCCCAGTTTAGGCACTCTGCCTACTATTTAGAGTTGCCACAGGAGGGCTGTGGGACTAATACATGGGACCATCAGGCTCTCACCATAGAGAATGGCTGAGAAACACGGCTGGTGTGCCATACTCAGCCCTGCAGAACTGGCAGGATTACCTCTCTCACCCCCAGCGCTGCTCTCCCCAATACAGTTAGCAACTGATAAAAAGCAGATCTCACGGGGGCTTCCTTGGTGATGCAGTGGTTGAGAGTCCGCCTGCCGATGCAGGGGACGCGGGTTTGTGCCGCGGTCCGGGAATATCCCACATGCCGCGGAGCGGCTGGGCCCGTGAGCCATGGCTGCTGAGCCTGCGCGTCCGGAAACTGTGCCCCGCAACGGGAGAGGCCACAGCAGTGAGAGGCCCGCGTACTGCAAAAAAAAAAAAAAAAAGCAGACTCCACGGTCTTTAAATCCAGAATTTTGCCTCAGTGCTCTATCTTTGGTTTAGACGGTGACTCAGATTCTTTCGGGCGCGGCAGAGTTAACAGGTCTCCTAGTCTGACTCTACCTTTTCACTCTGTCTTTCCCACCAGGGCACAGAACCCACATGGGATCTGGGTGGTGTCACACTTCTTCATTTCTACTACTAAAAATGCTCTGTTAAAAATAATACAAATCACATGATTAAGCAGTATAACAGAAACTAAGAGGTAACTCAGAGATTTGAAGAAATATAAGCATGTTTATAAGACTATCATTTCAAACACTCACTGACTTTGTTTTTAAAATTGTTTTCAGAAAAATCGTGAGGATTATTCTGGGTGGCTCTCTTCTTCCACTGGTTTTTGCCTACTTTATAAATACTTTGGGGGACATGTTTGTCTTCTTAAGCTATAATTTATCTCTGGAGTGCTTTTAGTCCTTCAGTATAACTTTTTAATAAGAATAAGGCAGTTTTCTCTCCTTTCTCTCCCTTTTAAAGTAAGAACAAAAAAGCAGACAACCTTTCCTGTTCCATGCATAGAAAAAGCTATCTGATCAGTTAGGGTATACACGCTGAGGAACAAACACCTGTCAGCAGGTATTCCCTTAGCCCTGAAAGTTTATCATTTATTCCTACTTTTGACTTAGTCTCTCTCACTCTTAATGAAACTATGCCTCATTTCAAGCTAAAATATTTAAAACATGTTTTGAAATATAATAGTTTATTTGTAAACAGTTAAGATTTCTATTACAGATATAGATATGTATACACACACACACCCTCCTGATTCAGGAATTGTCCTTTATAACAATTAGCTCAGTTTGAGCAGTCACTGAAAAGCTTATCACATAGGATGAAAACGTGGCCCTTATGTGATTTGAGGAGACCAAGGAAAACTTCCAATTTCAAAGTGAAATTCCCTCCTCTATTAAAAAACCCTGAACTTTATACTTTCCATAAGAGCTTTCTATACTTTCTAAAAGAAATTCTGTAGTTTTAGATTTCATCCTCTTGCTTTAAGAGTTTATTGTACCTATTGCAATTTGAGGAAGTCATTAGCATGGGTTAATTTAACAAGGCTTTCCAACAGACATCTGGTAAAAGTTGGATGTCATTAAGGAGGTGAGGGGTGGTGGGGAAGGCATGGGGGTATACTAGGTATCCAGGAAATTTAGACCAAAGAGAAGTGGTCTGAAAAAATTAAAGCCCCTAAAGAGAAATATTACCTACTCCACAGTAGTGCCTAGTCTGGCCACAAGCCTTTACCAAAGTAAATTAAAATGCACAGGAAGAATGGACATTCCCATCCTGAAAATCTTTCTTTCCCCTGCTAAATTTTTAAAAAACACAGATAGAAATCCAAATGAAAAGCAGAGTTCAAGTGGTTTTATTAATATTACCATATCCAAATGCATAAATACAAACTAATAAAATACTAAACTGAAGAAAAACCATAAGAACTGGATCTTCTAAAATGTTAATATATAAAGGAATATATTTTCATTCAGGAAGCTGGGAAAAATGATCTCAGTAAATAACCAGATGCATACTTGTTTCATTCATTAGTAATCTCATGTAGCAGTAGTAAGCTCCGGGAAATTTTAAAGTTAGTTACTTTGATGCAAATTTGGCAAGTCAGTGGCTGATAAATGAACCAACTTTTAAACATTGTTGCATTCTGATTTTTTAGTAGTATTTTTTCCCCCCACACAATGAGTTATCAAAATGGCTGCTATTTCTTGGTACACTCAATATCTTGGTTGATGAAGAATCCCCTCTAATAAGAGAGAACTTTGGATTACATTTGGATACATGAATTTGCTCACAATATGTGCTCTCCCCCCTGTTATAGAAAAACCAGTTGTTAAATTTTGACCTTGGCTAGACCTCAGACGGAAGAGATGCCTGCCCTGGAAAGGGATCTCAATATCTGTGCACAATCAGTTGCCCAGTGGCCCATGCCCAGGTCTTCACGTGCATGTGGTTCTTCCTCTGTGAGGATTACATGGACGTAATCCTGACCCAGCTCGCTGATAAGCTGCTTAAACACTTCGTTGGATAACCGAGAGTTGGCTATACCTCTCAGTTACCGCAGGAGTATCTAGAGCCAGGTTTATGCATAGGCTCCTAAATGCATCAGTCATTCTTTTGGATTAAGGACCAAATAATGTTATCAGGAAATAAAATGATATCAAGGATATTGAGTTATGATATGTTAGTACAATTAAGTAGCTCACAAACTCAGAATATCATACCTGCAAAGGCCCTTAGAAGCAACCTCGTTTATCTCCTTGCACCTTAACACATAAGGAAGTAAAGACCAAGAGTGGCTGTGACTTGGTCCATTTTATCAATCTGTTAGTTGCAGTGCTGGATTAGAACTCATTATTCTTAATGACTGCTCTTTCAACAGCCTCACTCTGCTTTTTTAGATTAACTAATTCAGATAATGGTGGGTCGGTTTTTACATGATTTGAAAGGACAGAAACTAATGACAAGGATGTGTCAACTCCTAGTTCTAAAGTGTATGAGTTGGCCAGTGAAGAAGCAGAATAAGACTATATGCTCACTATTAGTGGGTTATTATTCTCAACTTTGAAAAGGCCCAATATAGCCAAAGACAGACCTACTCCTTTCCCACGAAGGTAATTGTGACTGTTCATTTTGTTCTTATGATAGTTTTGCTTTTAGTCCACGAAGGTGTTTTGATATTATTTTAAGAGTGTGTGTGTCTATACACAATAAATGTGTGTGTGGGGTGTGTGTGTGTGTGTATACTCTAACATTCATTGAGCACTTATTGAGTGCAAGGCACTGTTAGCTGCTTTGTAATGGAGAGGTAATGGAGAGCTTAAGAAATTTGTCCCAAGTCCCCAGCTAGTCAGATGGAACTTAACTGAGATCTGTTTCCAGAGACTAGGCTCTTACCTACTAATCCATAGCCTTAAATAAGATAATAAAGAGAAAGTAAATAGCATATCAGTGGTTCTCCTATTCATGGGTATTTTCAGACCAGTTGTTTTTGAACCTGGATGTACACAGAAATCAACTTAAACACTTTTAAAATATAGCCTTTTAAAATATAGGCTGTATTATAAAACACTTATAAAGTTATAAAACACTTTTAAAATATAGGCTATATCCCAGACTTGCCATATCAAGGTCCACAGCAATACGAGCTAGGAACATGTGACATTATAAAACTCTGATACAGCCAGCCAGCCACTGATGTGCAGATTAGTGTTTAGACCTAGTGCCCTAGACTATAACCACCTCAAATAGTAAATGCCATCTTAAGAGTGTCTTTACTATGTTACTCCAGGAAAGAGGGCTGGATAGGTGAGGGAAATCTTACAATTTTGCCTTGGTGTAGCACTGTAGTCAGCATTTTTGGTCATTTAAAAAAAAACCATATTGACTGGATGTTTAATTCAGTATGGACTATCAAACAAAATTGAGTTATTTGCAGTGAGGTGGATGGACCTAGAGTCTGTCATACAGAGTGAAGTAAGTCAGAAAGAGAAAAACAAATACCGTATGCTAACACATATATATGGAATCTAAAAAAAAAAAAACGGTTATGAAGAACCTAGGGGCAGGACAGGAAGGAATAAAGACGAAGACGTAGAGAATGGACTTGAGGACATGGGGAGGGGGGAAGGGTAAGCTGGGACGAAGTGAGAGAGTGGCATGGACATATATACACCACCAAATGTAAAATAGATAGCTAGTGGGAAGCAGCCACATAGCACAGGGAGATCTGCTCGGTGGTTTGTGACCCCCTAGAGGGGTGGGATAGGGGGGGTGGGAGGGAGACGCAAGAGGGAAGAGATATGGGGATATATGTATACGTATAGCTGATTCACTTTGTTATAAAGCAGAAACTAACACACCATTGTAAAGCAATTATACTACAATAAAGATGTTTAAAAAAAAAAATGAACTATCTCCACACAAGTTATAGGATATATTCAGAAAAAAACCTTTATGACTCTTTGATCCTTTCCTTTTCTCAAATATGTTAATATTCTGTTCTAAATGTATTCTCTTTTCCTGAAGAAAAGTGGCAAGTATAAAAAGTATTACATTTATCCTCTGGAAAAAATATGCTAATTCTCTCCCATAGTACTTTGTTCCTGCCTAAATGCTAATATCTATTTCAGTGCACTGTAATTTATTAGTTTTCAACCATTCTGCTGTCACTAGACTGTCCGAGGGCAAGATGAGTCTTATTTATCTCTGTGCCCAGCGTCTATTTTGTGCTCAATAAATACTTAGTCAATGAATAAGCCATACACACACACACATTTATATATATATATATTTTTAACATCTTTATTGGAGTATAATTGCTTTACAGTGGTGTGTTAGTTTCTGCTTTATAACAAAGTGAATCAGCTATACGTATACATATATCCCCATATCTCCTCCCTCTTGCGTCTCCCTCCCACCCTCCCTATCCCACCCCTCTAGGTGGTCACAAAGCACCGAGCTGATCTCCCTGTGCTATGCAGCTGCTAAGGAGCCAGTACTGCCCCAGTTTGAATTTGAGCTTCTTAACTTGGCAGCTTTGTGAGCTCAGACAAGCTGCTTAGCATCCCCACGCCTCAATTTTCTCATCTGTAAAAAGGATATCATAGAGTGTCTACTTTATAGAATCATTATGGGCATTACATTTATTGATAATATACACAAGGCACTTGGAAGAGCACCTGACACTTTAAAAGGGTCCAAAAAATGTTAGCTGGTTGTTGAACTGTTTCCTGGGTGATCATGTTACTGGAGGGCTTCAGGTGCTTAAGGATAATAACAGCAACAACAAAATATAATTTGCCTTTGGAATAGGTAGAAGTTTCTTTTATATTATCTAGGAAGCCAAAGAAAATGTATTTACTAAATTAATTATGTATGGAGTTTGTTGGAAGAAGGTTTGAAACTACTTAGGTAAATCAACTGCTTCTAATCACGGTCAAGTAATTTAGAAGCATCATTTCCATACATACAGTTGATATGCTAATTACAAATGATCATCATTTATTCATGAAAAACTGCTCTCTCAGTCCCTCCACGGTGCCAGACTTTGTTAGGGAAAGGAAGAGCGTGCAGGAGATTCTCTTGATAGGAGCATGCATAATGTGAGCAAACTTGAGAGGGGAAAATCATCAAATAGCCAAACACGACAAGAGAGCAAAGAGGTTAATGGGGGAAAAAAGTGTATGTAATTACACACGTTTATCCTGTGAGAGTAGTTATACATATAAAATTTTTTGAACCATGGAAGTAGAGAATGCAGAGCACTAGCAGTCGGCCCAGGGGCAGAAAATTTAAAGCAAGCAAAAGCTTTAAGAAAAAAATCAGCACCAGAAATCACAGATCTAACATGTGGTTGATCTGAGCCCACCTTTTCAGATCCGCAGCCTAAAACTGGAAACAAATACAGCTACTACATGTCAGTTGTAATGCTTTATAGTAATTCTGCTTAACTCTCAATGTTCTGGCACCGACAGGAGGAAAAAAAAGTCCTGATGGTTGTTGGGATAAATACAACACACACACGCACACACACACACACACATACATGTATACCTACACATATACACTCAATACACATATATACACATGCACACACATGCACACACGTATACGCACACACATACATACAGCCATCTTCAAGAGTACAAATGTGAACACTAGACATCTGGAAGCAGAACAAAGCTGTGTGGAAAAATATTCCTAGAAAGTGAGATCTTTAAATCGGTCTGTTAATTTTTGAGTGGTAGGTTTCACCCGGGAAGTCGAGTTACAGGGTACACTTCCAATCATGATTCACACTGATCTGTGCTTCCAAAATACGTGCTCTGCCCACCCACACTCTCCCAAGCCATGACACTCTGTGACACAAAACCCCCCCAGGAGCAGAGCCTCTCGCAAATGTTCAGAAGCAGGAATATCAAAATTGCCGACTCTTGATATTTGCTTCCAGGTCTGGTTTGGCCTGAGAGGGGGGTTGTAGAGGTGATGATAACATACCCACCAAGAATCCCCTCCCTCATACCCATACGTGCTACTATTACAGCTCCACTTAAACATGCAAATACATCTCAGTCACTAAAATCTAGTGTGGTTCCTAATCAAATCGTCAGACCAACCCTTAGTACAGCCAGTGTAACAGGGCAGAAAGGCCAGGGATTTGGATTAGGGGGATCCCGGTCTGAGTCATAACAAATCACTGTCCAAGAGTGTGACCTTTAGAGAATGACCTCACCTCTTTGTGTCTCAGGTCTCCGATGGACACTGCCCTGGTTTTAGGACTGAAAGTCCCAGAAAATACCTCAGTCCTGGGCAAACCTAGACAGTTGGTCACTGACTAAGACGCAGGAAAATGTCAAGATTGAAGAATGCATAGTAGTGCTTGGTACGTGATATATCTTCAGTAAATGTTTGTTTTTGCAGTAGCCCTTGTGGAATTTGAATTTTCAGTGGACATGGGGGGAGCAATTTTATCAAAGAAGGATGGGTCTGTTGAACACCAAAGGGCAGCATGAGGAAAGGAAAGGGAAGGGAAGGAGGGATCTGAGTTAAGAGAAAGGTTTGGAAGAATAGGTTCGAGGGCGGGGGAGTCAATTTTGCTCACTCTGAAACCCTGCCAACACCCTAAAGACAGATCTAGTACCATGGAGCATTATCTCCTTCTGGTACTGTAGAATCCCAAGGATGATGGAGCCTGGCTTAAATGGCAAAGCTAGTTTAGGAGGAGTATCCAGATTCAGGTGAGGCTTTTAAATTGATGAACCAGGCCTGCATACCTGGACACCGGTTGGATCCCCGAGGACAAATACCAAAGCCCATCCTTCAGATAGTCTCCACTGATTTTTATGGCAGGTGGGTTATGATGTGATGCAGACAGGACCAACACTGGAAGGTTCTTTGAAAGACTTTGCAACCTAGAAAAAGGCTTAGCCTATAGGAAGTTTTTGGGAAATCTCCCTTTCACTAAGCGTGGCATACATCATCCCATCTCCTCTCCCTAGATGTCAGCTTGTATTATGCTGCAATGACATCAGGATTCTGTCAACCAGAATAGTTTTCTTTTTTCCTTCAGTATCTTACTCTAGTGATCTCAGAGAGACCGTTGTTTTCTAAGGGGTATCAATGGAGACAATAACAGGTCTCTGAAATTATTCACCCAAACCCTTCAAAGGGTACCCTTTATTATTTAACCTGTCTTAGAATCCTAGAAGCCCTACCAATTATATAAAGCCTAAAGGAGAAACACAACAAATCTAGGCAGAAGTTGTCTGAGTCCAGAGCTGTCAAATGTGTTTCCTGTACAGTGTAAAGCAGCAGGGACTTTTATGTTGCTTTGTACCATGAATAATATACAGTAATAATAGCTATAATGCTTAATTTAATTACAGAGACTCAAAATTACAGATGCCTTCTTGTAGGAGAAGGAGTGAAAATTTAAGGGATATTTCAGGTTTTACTGTCAAATATCTCACTGGCTCTACATATAAATGTCTTTTCCAATTGAAAGCACACCACAGGGGCTTCCCTGGTGGTGCAGTGGTTGAGAGTCCGCCTGCCGATGCAGGGGACGCGGGTTCGTGCCCCGGTCTGGGAGGATCCCACATGCCACAGAGCGGCTGGGCCCGTGAGCCATGGCCGCTGAGCCTGCGCGTCCGGAGCCTGTGCTCCGCAACGGGAGAGGCCACAACAGTGAGAGGCCCGCAGAATGCAAAAAAAAAAAAGAGCACACCACAGAATATTCTGTGGATTTGTCACCAGTGACTTATACTAAGATTTTTCAGGTAATTCAACAAAATAAAACTGTACTTATTTTAAATGTTCTAACTGGCTCTAATCCCCAAAGATTATTTTCACCCCTCCCCTCTGGCTCCTGCTATCACTAGCATGCAGCCACCCAAACTAGGCATCCAGGGGATGTTGTTAACTCTCCCCTCAACCCACATCCAATTAACCACGGATACTGGTTGATATTTATTCCCCATTTACCAACTCATCTCATCCTCTCCTCCCTCTTATTTCTTACCATCTTAAAATATCCTCTAGTTTCTCTCGTCTAAATTCTTCTCCAGATTCTAGCCTGAGTCACTTGGTCTTCCTGTGTCCTTGCCGACAATCTACTGAAGGGTAGAAAGAACACAGTTCTGGTAGACCCTGTCCTTGAAGGCAGGGGCTACTGAGCTACATTGATTGTTTCTTCCCAGGCAGGACCCAGCACAGTGCATAGTACCCACCCAATCTGGTGAGTGCTGGCTTTGAAGGATAGGCCCAAAGATTGCCAGCTGTATACCGCAGGGAAAGTTATTTCATTTCCTGAGGCCCAGTTCCCAACATGCAGAACAATGTGAATAACATTTCCTTTAAAGATGTCATTTAAAATTTAATGAACTACCCATGTAAAGTGCCAAGTGCTACACCTGGCCCATAGAATGCACCCAATAAATGAGGGTCCCCTTACCCCATGAATATTTCCCCATTTTCTAGAAATGAAAATAAAAGTACCCTGTGGCATGCAAAGCACTTCCATCACACAGGCAGGTCCAACTCTATTTCCTTATATTCAGCTTCAACATATGAGCACCATGCTTTGGATTTTACCACGTATTTTCGTGTTTCTGTAATCTCTCAGTTTTATTCCCTCAGACTAGATGGTTCTTCCTCCTTCTCCTGTCTTAGGAAACCTCCACTCATCATTCAAAGTCCATTCCAAATAGCACTTATTCTCTAATATGTTATTTTCTTGCTCAAAATTAAGTGTAAACACCTTACAATGGCCTGTAAGGACCTTTACTCTCCGCTCCCAGCTGGCCTCTCCAACTCCACCTTCTAAGACTCTCCCTCTCATTCAAACCCCAAATTACACTGGAGTTCTTTTTTGTATTATACATGCCTGGTTCATTCCTGCCAGGATTTTGTATGACTAGTTCCCTCTCGTAAAGTTCTCAGGTAAACGATGTTCAACTTTAATTTAGTTAGAGAGATGCAGATTAAATCCAGAATGGAATAAAAATTGTTCACTTATTTTTAAAAATTGGTAACTATTGCCGAGGATTTGGTGGAAATTTTTATTCTCATACAACTGGCAATAGAAGCTGGAGGTCAATTTGGCAGCATCTATTAAAATAAAGTGTGCCCATGTGTTCCTAACCTGGTTTGCCACCTATCAGTATTCACCCTAAAAAAACAGTCATTCATATACATAAAGATTTTCGTTGAAGCAGTGTTCACAATAACAAAATGAAACAAAACAAAAAAAACAATTGGGTAACAAGCTAAATGTCCATCAACAGGGGAACGGTTGAATGAACTCTGGTACCACATACCATGGAATACTATACAGCAGATTAAAAAACGTAAGTATGTACTGAGAAGACAAGATATCCAAGACATAGTTCTGAGAAAGCAAGTCATAGAAAAATAAGTATATATGAAAATATTAGTGTATTTTAAAAACTTAAAATAATGACTAACATTCATTGAGTGTTTACTATCAGGTACTGTTCTAAGTGCTTTAAATTTATCAAAATAGTGACTCTTCCTACATACCTGGTGAGGTATGTAACGTTATCATCCCAATTTTATATATGAGGAAACTGAAGAACAGTAAGTTTCCATGGGCGCACCATTAATGGGTAACAAATCTGTCTCCAAGCCTGGCCTCTTAATCACGGCTCTATATTGTCTCATACACTTTATATCTAAAAATAAATAAACAGGAGCCTGTGTATATGTGTGTGTGTGTGTGTGTGTGTGTGTGTGTACTTGCGTGCAGAGGAAAACACTTGGATAAATACCCACCATCATAGTGTTTCCTCAGGCGGGGAGAGGAAGGAACTGGAATGGAGTGACGATGAGGAAAATGATTAAAGAGGCTTTTAAAAAAAATCTGACCAGTTTTTTAACATTGAATTCTTTGGAAATTTTATAAGGATGCATTCACATATTTCTTGTATAACTACTGTAGCCCAGAATCAACATGAGGAAAGTGAGTCATTCTAGAATAAACTGAAGAAGGTGGGACAAAGGATAATTTTGTTTTCAAAGTGCTTTGAGGCACAGCTTTGAGGTAATTTGAGCAAAAAATAAATTATACCTGCAATTGCCTGGGCCATTTAGGTGAAATGAAGGGGTTTTAGCTACATTACCTCAGAAATTATGGACGTAGAAGTGTGGTTTGTGGGAGCTTCAAAACCCCAATTATAAGGGAAGGCCACCAAAATTCCATTCAATCATGACCGAACGCTTTTTCTCCTGGCATCGTTAATTTGCTGAAACCTGAGTTTTCCTTTCCTCCGTTAACTCTTGGTTGTTTATTTGTCCATGCTAGCTTCAGTTACATGACCTGCTAGATCATTCATGTTTAAGTGTGAATGATATAAATTGAGGATGATGTTTGACTAAGAACTGGTGAAGAAGAATTATGAAACACCGCATGTTCGAATTTTTGTTTTTCACTAATGGCTCCTAAGATGAAAAACTGCAGTGATTTCGAGGCTGACAGATGTGAGATCCCAGAGAGAGTTACGAATCAGTCGACCTAGAAATTCTTTTGAAAATGAAATGAGTTGGTTTTATATTTCTCCTTTAGTACAATTATTATTGATCCTCTCCTCCCATTTCCCCAAATAACAATGTAACAAAGAAACATAGCTGTTCCCTACATAACAGGTTCATCATGAGATCTGTTTCTTCTCTCATTAAAACATTAAGTTATATCTACCCTTGGTTACCCTGCCTCAAATCCCAGCCCCTTCTAGACCACTCTTCACATTGCAATCACGGCAGCCTTTCTAAAATGCATATTCGATCGTATCACTCTCTTGCTTAAAATCCGTCTAAATCCCCATACTGCTCAGATACAGTCCTAGCTTTGCAGTCCAGTGTGCATTACAATCTAGGCCCTGCTTACATTTTTAGCCTCATTTGCCAACTCTTAAGGGTCCAAATGGAAGAACTGGCCTGGCCATGTTTTCTCGTGTCTGGACTCTAGCATGGTTTACTCTGAGGTGGCCCTTTCATGCTCTTTGCTGCCTCCATCCACCTACCCAGCACCTACTTGCCTATGAGTTTTCTTCACAGAAGGAACCACCTCTGGCCCTCCCATACCTGGGTTAGATGCCCCTGTTATGATCTCCCATGGAACCCCATACTTACCCTTATTTACAAAATAGCCTATGTTGCAAACATCGTCTTCTTCCCTATTTCCTCCCCATACCTGTAAGCATGAAATCAGGGGCTTTTATTTTTTATTTCACTGGTGACTAAGACAATACCAGGCCCAATAATACTTTGCCAAATGAATGAATGAATAATTATCTAAGTTTTATGGATTGATTAATGTTCATCAACAAACTTGTAACTTAACGATGTTGCCACTTCTCAGAGAAAACATAATGATTTCTTATTTAAACCAATGGCTGCCCCCTTAATTATGAACTAGTAACAATCAACACAATTTATATAGTAAATAAATAATTTATAGTTATTTAATTAATTAATTTAAATAATTTATATAGTACCTACTACGTGTCAGGAACTATGTTATGCCACTTAAGCACCAAAACATAAAAACAAGGTAGCCACTATTATTACCATCTCTTAGCAGTGAGGAAACTAAGGTTCAGAGAAGTTACCAGATTGCTTCGTAAACTCCATAAATTACCCTGAATTAGTCTGTGAGAGTTAATTTGCCCAGTGCATTTAGAGTGCTTAGGAAATGCCTGGCCTGTAAGCTCTCAAAGGAAGGTCTTTCTGTTACTACAGAAAAGTCAATTTTGTTACTACACTTAAAGGGCTGCCTGCTTTATTTCTACACCTAGTGTCTGGGGATTTTCAAACTACCATTAATATAGTGGCATATACACTGAGTAGAAGATATACATTTTTGAAAAGTTGCATATTTTTAATTAGCAAAAACTTTAAAAATTAAAACTGTGAGCTACTACTGCCAAATTCACCTCTACCTTCTTTGTTTCTTCTCCAACATGCCAGTACTCTTCCATCTTAGGGACTTTGCATTGATTCTTTCCTGCCTGGAATGCTCCTCCCTAGATACTCATGCTGCTCCCCCCGCTCATCTCCTTGACTGCTCTTCTCAAATACCACCTCCTCACTGAGGTTACTCTGCCCAGCAGCACACCCTCCTCGCTCTACCCTGACACCCCCTATCCTCCTTAATCTTTATTATGGTTGATAATAAATACTTTTTGAATGAATGAATGCATGTTAAGACTATGTCCAGGCAATGTTCTACAACCTCGTTCGGCCACATATGTGCTCCAGATACAGGGCATTTACGTATATTTTGTCAATATACTGCCCTATTTAGTAGCTCTCAAACTTAGGGTTTGGTGGAGTAGCTGAGCAGGTGATCATGGTTTGATCTAGGAAGAGTAACAACACAACAAAGAGAGGTAAAGCTAAAAGTTCCGCTTAGGTTACCCACCTTCCTATAAATAACTGAAGGTGCGTCAGAGGGAATTTTAATGACTATATTTGACTTGTTTTCTTCACAGAATAATCAAACATGCTTACTAAAAAATTCCACATAATTAAACTCTCGATGATCTCCTTAAAAATTAAATAAATTTATTAGAGGCCAAGCAGGTTTAAGTGATTGGGGTACTTTGTGGAACACTCAAAATATGTGCAAAATTATATTCAATGCAACTGGAAGAAAAACTATTTTAATACCTACAGATGTTGACACCATAAAATGATGTGTGATCTGATAACTAGCATCAGACAGCTTTGCATTATCCCTCCTGCCAACTGCATCCAACAAAACAGGACCCATGTGAAATGATGTGTGCAATGGGTGCCTGTGGTAATTAGCTAGAAATTACTACATCCTGGTCAGTAATATTTAAAATTGCTTCTAACATTGTATAAGAGTGAAGAGCAACATAATAATGATCATTTAATATAAACTTAAAAAAATTTAAACAGATCATGGGCACAAAAATAAAGAGAATTTCAGGATTAGCAGCTGCCCCACTCCTAGCCTTGTGGCCAGCCTTATTTCAGATCTGTTGTAAAACTCAGAGGGCTCTGGTACCCTGAAGACTTCATTTTTAGACTTTATTGAGTAGTCAAATAGACACTGTGCCTTCTAGACTTAGGCAGAAGAGAGAAGTGGCAAGGCCTTAGCATATTTCTGTTTATGACATGTTGACACACAATTTCTCCAAATCACCCAAACCTACAGCTCAGGCCAATTGTAAGTAATGTGGTCCTGTCTATTTATGAAAAACTTAACTTGATGTTTCTAGGAGAATTAGATAGAAGTGAGCTCCTTTAGGGTATGAGCTATGATTTGTTTAAACTGTCCCTTTCCCAGTGCCAAGCACATGGCACGTGGTTAATAATTCTTTTTTGGCAGTCTGATTGAAGCCTTTAAAGTGGTATTCTTAAAATACTGTTTGCCTGTAGAGACAGGTTCAATAATGGTGAGCGGTCAATCTCCTTGCCTTTGTTATAGAAGGTAATTAGGGTCAACTGCAGGGCTCCTCCTCACAGATCCTCAATTCAGAGACAAGCCTTAGATAAAGTCTCTTTTCGAGAATTGGCCTCATTTGTGAAATTCCGCGCATGCTATGATTTGGTAGAAGTCCATTCTATTCACATACACCATACAGTGTATAATGTATGCAAGTTAGATTTTAATGGTGCACCTAATATTTGGTTTGTATCAGTCTCCTTGAAATTGGAACAGTTTAGCTTAAGAAGATGGTTCTCAACCAGGCATGATTTAACCCCTCAGGGGAGAGCTGGCGATGTCTGGAGACACTTTTGTTGGTCACCACTGGAGGCGGGGTGTGTGACTGGCCAGGAATGCTGGCCAAACATCCTACAATAGACAGAACAGCCTCTCCAACAAAGACTTATCCAGTTTAAAATATCAACTGTTCTAAGGTTGAAAAACTCTGATTAAGACAAATTAATTTAGTGAAAAGTTTACGAAGCAGAATGTTTTAAAAAAATTAAGTTTTCTACTTTAAAATGCTGCCAGTCTGCTAGAACTCAGTTAATTCATTTAAAATTACCCGCAGCCTAAAACCTATGCCCTCTCCAAAACCAGATGAAATCGTTCTATTTTGTATACTTTCACATGGATGACCTGCAGACACCACAATTTGCTGAGTAATGGGCACCTCACTTTCTTGCCTGAAACACCTTTTATTTATTTTTTAATTGCCAAGTCACTGGAACACGTTTTGGACCATCACCAAGTGGAACTGTACTCTTAGGCCCCGAAATGCAGTTTTCTTTACATTCGTCCATGATGCCTGTGGGCTCTTTTTTTTTTTTTTTTTTAATTGCCAAGTCACTGGAACACGTTTTGGACCATCACCAAGTGGGTACTCTTAGGCCCCGAAATGCAGTTTTCTTTACATTCGGCCATGAGGCCTGTGGGCTCCCGCCTCTGACCTGACGTCACCGAGTCCTCCTGAGAGCTCAGCCTGAAACATCTTTTCTCCTGTATCCACAAGAGGCAGGAACCATGCCAGAAACTCAGGACTTCCTTGGTAATTCCCTCTCCTTTACCTCTCACATCTAGTCAACCGCCAGGTCTTGCTTATAGTACCATTACCTCCAAAATAGTTTTGAAATCTCTTCCTTTCTCTCCATCCTAATTCTTTTCTTGCAAGACGTTCATCATGTCTCTCCAAAACTCCTAGGAGTTTCCTAGTTGGTCTCCCCACGTCCAGTTTTTTCTCCACTCCTTCACATACTCCCACTCCCACATGCTGGCTGTTGCCAGACCAACTTATCTAAACGCAAAAAAAAACACATGTTATGTTGGCCATTTCCTACCACCTTCAAATGGTAAGTCCAGACCACTTATCATGGTTTATGGGGCACACTACGACATGGCCCCTGCCCACCCCTCCAAACCCAATCCCACCCCACTTGGCCTTACTCTTTCGCTACAGACATCATGCTGTTTCTTACGTTTGTGCATTATGTTGTTTCCTCTGCCTGGAGTAACCCTCCATCAACCGACATTTCTATAGATAACTACTATTTATCCTTTTAAAATTCTACTTATATATCATCTCCTCTACAAAGCCAGAAGGTGTTTCTTGTTTTTAAAAATTCTGAACTGTCCGCCAACACTGTCCACATTATCCAATGGCAATAATTGGCTGGACCTGTGTTGGGACATTTCCTCTCTAGATTGCCACAGTTCCCACTTGGTCATCTCCATTCATTTATATAATCTCCTCTTGGTCCCCACTGTAGTCAAATTTATCACTCCTACTCTAAGGGGAGCCAAATCGACTTTTACAAAACCAAATCTATTACAGCATCATGCCCCCTTGGCTTTCAGAAGTAGAAGCTCAGTGACTGTCTAGAAGCCTCAAGTTTTCTAATGTCACCTTTTACTATATTTCTGAATATGTACTGACTCCTGCATATGTGGTGATGAGTTCAGAACGAAAAAGCTGAGTTGAGATGCAGGTGCTGGGTGATAAGCTAGGCTCAGGCTGATTTTAGGAGATCAAATCTTGTGCACACCAGCCTTGCAGAGATTTAAATTCATGCTCAGTCGAAAACATAACTGCAACATATTCAGACGTTAACTCCAGGATGTAAAGTCTCAGTGCCTTGCTTCATATTCAAAGTTACCTTCCTAAGTCTTAAGCTATGCCATATTTGCATAGTTGTTGGTGATAACAGGCACACCTATGAATAAAAACATGACTTCTGAGAAGTGTTTAGGTGCCACTGAAGGGCTACAATGTAATTTACATTTCAGAGTAAAGTCAGCAGTAAAAAAGTTACCAACAAATGATTCTGTATCTATGAGAAGACAGAGCAAACCAAGGAGGGAAGGCTTATGGTTCAATATGAGACACTTTGCAACTTCATTAAAACTGTCCACACCCCATGGCTGAACTTAGAAACTGTGGTCTGGCACCACAACATCTAAGACTCTCTCACTGAATTTCCCATAGCTGAGGCTCAGCAACTAACATTTGAGTTAAAGTTTGGGCATGTTACATGAACCCCCCCCAGTAATCACATGTAGCTCATGAAGTGTTATTTGATTTCCATCTGTATCAGTGTCTTCTTTCTTTGAGTGTATAATCAGGAACAAGATCATAATCCATTCTATAAAACTGTACAAACTCTGAGACTTAACTCGGTTTGCATTTCATCGGGTACACCTATGGAGCTGTGGTTATATTAACAACATTCCGGCTTTGCTTTAGGCTGGTACCAGTAGTCTCCAGGCCAACATTTAGTAAGTTAGAAGAATGGTCCTTCTCAAGCAAGTTGGGCTTAAATCGGATCATAAAGCATAGCTTTTAGGCAACAGAAATTGGTTTCTCCAGTAATGGTTAAAACAGTAACTGGTAATTGGGTTTGACGAGCTTCATAAAGCATAAATGATGCCAGAACGTGACCTAGCACAGAACCTGAAGGCAAGCACTGTATTCCTTCAAGGTGAACCGCTTATTTCTCAGCCAACAGAAGGATCCTTACTCTGCTTACATTTTCTGCTTTTGTAAATTAAGACTTTGCTGCCACAAGAACTATGAAGACATCTGTCTGGGGGTTTGATGAAAAGCCTGTTTTATAATAATATACAGCAATAATGCTATGTCTTTGTGGAAAGATAAAGTCATATTTTTGCCAGTGCTATATTTATCAAGTCTCTCTTTTACCTTCATTAGGAAAGGTAGACAGGACGCTGTCATTACATCAGTTTTACAGACGTAAGGACACCCAAAAATCCAATGACTTGCCAATAATCAACAGCACGTGAGTGGGAGCTAACTGCCTCTGAAATTAGAATATTTAATGAGAGACTTTTCTTGTCTCTTGAAAATAAACAGAGCAGAGGAAATGACTTAGTCTGAGCTGAAAGTTTATATCTACATGCAAGAAAATTGTAAGACAGGAAGGAGACTATTACCTGCCTTAAAGAAATTTATATTAACAGTTAATAATAATTAATAGTTAGCAGCTATTGGGGTTTTTAAAATTATTTTATTTATTTATAATTTTTGGCTGTCTTGGGTTTTCGTTGCTGTGCATGGGCTTTCTCTAATTGTGGCGAGTGGGGGCTACTCCTTGTTGCTGTGCACGGGCTTCTCATTGCAGTGGCTTCTCTTGCTGCGGAGCACGGGCTCTAGGCACGTGGGCTTCCATACTTGTGGCACATGGGCTCAGTAGTTGTGGCCTGTGGGCTCTAGAGCACAGGCTCAATAGTTGTGGCACACGGGCTTAGTTGCTTCACGGCATGTGGGTTCTTCCCGGAGCAGGGCTCGAACCCGTGTTCCCTGCACTGGCAGGCGGATTCTTAACTACTGCACCACCAGGGAAGTCCCAGCTACTGGGTTTTTAAAAGATATCTGCCATAGTGGCAGATACTTTCACACACTTTCTCTTATTTTAATCTTCAGATCAGCCATGTGAGAAAGATAGTATTATCTCTGTTTTACAGATGATGAAATAGAGTCCCCAAATTGTAAATGGTCATATTATGGTTAGACTATCCTTAAACTCCTCAGAAACTATAAGAACTTGAAATGTAATGACTTATTTGAAATGTTGAAAATATCAATTGACAATAAAGAAAAAGGTTTCTAATTTCCATTAAAAGTAGCGATAAAAAGACAGAAAACTACTTCTAAAGTTATCAGATGCCAGATCTTATTTAAGTGGTTTAAGGGTTTAGTAAGAAAATTTCAATATAGAAAAAATAATAATACTACACTAAAACAGAAAAAGTATAAGACACTTCAGTTTTTAGTGACTAGCCATAGTAGGTATCAGAAATTCTTAGCATAATACCAGATTTCAGAATTGACGGACAACATCGAGATTCCCATTGCACTTAGAATAAAATATAACCTTTTTGGTAGCACCTATAGGAATCTGCCCTATCTGGCTCCCACCACTCTTCAGCTCATCTTATCCAACTCTCCATGACCCAGTCTCTCTGCTCTTTTTTCAGCCAATCCTGAGACAGGCTGGGACCTGAGACTGGGACCCTTTGCTGCAGGGCTTGCACCTGGACAAACGTCTCCTCCAGCAACAAAATACAAAGAAACTATAAGGGACCAAAAATAACTGCGTGCATGCACAGTTGGGGCAAATTACGGACAACAAGATAACAAAAGGACCAAATCCTATTGCTACTTCTGAAGAGCCAGGAGCAAAAACAAGATGTTGGGAGCAAAAGCAGGGTATTGCGCATGCCCCCTGCACTCACCACCACCAAAGGGGTGGGCAAAGCACCTAAGCCATCCCTCCGGCCAGACCCCTGGACACACCCCTACTCTCACCCCATATAGGAATGAGCTCACCCCTCCTTGGGGAGCGAGCAAGGGAACCTGTTACTTATTTTCGCTCCCCCCTACTGTAGCAGGGGCCCCAGTAAAGCCTTGCCTGAATTTCTTGTCTGGTTTCTTATCAATTTCTATTGATTGAGGAAGGCCAAGAACCCTGGTAGGTAACAATCCTACACTACAAGTCATGGACTTTCTTGCCTGGATACCTTCACGCAAGCTTTCTTCTGATGATGACTGACTCGTCCTTGCCCTTAGTCTCAGCTTAAATGTCACCCCTCAAAGAGGCTATCCCTAACACTATTAAAAGGAGCTCCTCTTATTCTTTTATATGGCACCTTGTTTTCTTCCCCTTTTTCCCCTTTAACACTTGTTATAGTACTTCATTATGAGGCAGTGTTATATTCTGAAGTACTGATATAAATTTGTGTTTTTTCTGTACTTCCCCTCCCCCTTTGCTTCCTTCAGCTTACATCTACAGAGCAAACAAAGAACTCAGAAATAGCTGAAAGACTTTGACTTTGACAGTAAGGCAGAAATGCATTTTTTCCCCCGTTATCCAAAGACTAGATAGAGATTGGGGCCAGGGGGCGGGGGGCAGGAGGAAGAGAAGGATAAAAAGCTTCACTGATTATACAGGCAGAAGTAAAAGGAGAAAAGTATTCAAAGTGGGAGGGGAAAGAGAAAGTTGCATTGTCAGAACCAGGAGTAGGTGGAAAATACTCAGCACATACTGTCCTGAGAGTGGAAAACGAGTGTGGTCATGGTCTGTGGACAAGTGATCCCTTTCCATAGTCCTGGAAACTTGTAAGCCCTCTGAATTTAGAATAATGGTTTTCAAAGGCATCAGGTCTTATTCACTGGAACCTGTAAATGTTGCCTTGTATGGAAAAAGGGTCCTTGCTGATATGATCAACTTAAGAATTTTGAGATGAGATTACCTTGACTTATGCCCTAAATGCAATCAGAAGTGTCCTTGTAAGAAAGAAGTAGAGGCAGATTCAACACAGAAGCTGCAAGGAGCAAGAAGCAAATTCTCCCCTAGAGCCTCTGGAGGGAGTCCAGCCCTGCTAACACCCTGGTTTGGGATCATTCAAACTGATTTCTGAGTTCTGACCTCCAGAAATGTGGGAGGATAAACTTCTATTGTGTAAGGCATCAGGTTCACGGTAATTTGTTACAGCAGCCACAGAAACTAATACACACATGGAGTAAAAATCTCATTACTCTGACCAGTGTGGAACTGAACTGAATCTCTGGGGGAATTTCCTTTATGCTGGGGTAAGTGATGGCTATACCACCAGTTACATATACATGGATATGTATACAGGCATACCTTGGAGATACTGAGGGTTTGGTTCCAGACTACCACAATGAAGCAGATATCACAATAAAGTGAGTCACACGTACTTTTTGGTTTCTTAGTGTATATAAAATTATGTTTACACTACTCTGTAATCTATGAAGTGTACAATAGAATTATGTCTAAAAAAACAATATGTATACCTAAATTTTAAAATATTGCTAAAAAATGCTAACCATCATCTTACAATGCAAGGTTGCCACAAACCTTCAATTTGTAAAAAACTCAATTATCTGCAAAGCACAATGAACAAGGTATGCCTGTATGTTTATTATTATCATCATCACTATTTTTCTACTCTTTACCAGACAGAAAGTTCCACGAAGGTTATAACCCTTTCTCTTTTGTTCACATTTATACCCAGGTCTCTGTTTAGCAGCTGTCACATAATAAGTGCTTTACAAATAATTGGCTTTTTTTTTTTTTGCGGTACGTGGGCCTCTCACCGCTGCGGCCTCTCCCGTTGTGGAGCACAGGCTCCGGACGCGCAGGCTCAGCGGCCATGGCTCACGGGCCCAGCCGCTCCGCGGCATGTGAGATCTTCCCGGACCGGGGCACAAACCCATGTCCCCTGCATTGGCAGGCAGACTCTCTACCACTGCGCCACCAGGGAAGCCCCTACAAATAATTGTTGAATGAATGAAAAGTATTGCTAAAATAGCACAAAATGAGAAAAACACAAACAACAAATGGTAAAAATAACTACGAAAAAGACTGTACCAGAAGAAAACTGAATAGTCAAATACCCATTACTAGCAATCTAAATAGAGATTTAGGCCAGTCTGACCCCATGGGTGGGAATGCTTTCCAGCATATAGAGACCTGTACTTTAATACTTGCTAAATGTGAGTGTATTCTGGCATTGATACATTTTCGGTCAATTTCGTCAGCACAACCTCAGGGTATGCTCAAAGCTCAAGTTGGTCTATTAACGTCTGAGAGCTAATGTACCTGGTGCCTGTTCCTGTAGGCTGAAATCGCAGGGCGGGAATGTAGCAGTTCTGGCCTGTGAGCTATTGTTACCTGCTCGGTTGGGATAGCACAATATTCTTCTATTCTGCTTTTTAAGTGAGAAGATCTATCATGAGCCAATTCGGAATGAAGGGGACTAGAACACCACCTGTTCAATGTTGCAAAGTATACCGGATTATGTTGCCTTGTTTGTGCCATTCCTAAAGTGACTGGGTTAAGGCAACATAATCGTACTTGTCTTGGAGCCTTCACAATTGTGAGTGGAGTGTCACATGAAATTACTCAGAGAACAAAAATTTTCAGCACTTAACTGAAATTCCAGCTTGCACTCCTATTTAATTATAACCCAAACAATCTCGCACTCAGCTGCCCAGCAAGGTAAAGAATCTGGTAACAATTCCTTGGCAAAGAGAATCTGAGAATAGCTTTACTTGAGGCCTCCTAGCCTAGAACTCAGGGATGCTCATGCCAGGCCCCTACAGGGACCCAAAGGCTGAGGCTCTGCTTTGCCTTCCCCCTCTTTATGCCTGTATGGCGTCCCTCTAACAGCCGCGTGGACCCCCAAGAGTGAGTGTGGATCAGGGCTGTCACTGGCTGTTCAGGCCACACTCTGGCCCTGTGCTTTCTGTGCCTGACACAAGGTGGAGTGATGGGTTAGGCAGGGATGGAACCATCAAACACATTCATACCAAACTCTCCGCACCCCCTCAGGATTCTGAGCCGTTTGAATTCAAGTAAATGCCTCCTTTTCCACAATGCTGTTTTTTAGGAATGGTTCTTAACTTTTTAAAGGTCAAAGCCCTTTATGAGAAACAGAAAAACAACAGACCCTCTCCCAACAAAAAATGCTTATGCAAACCTATAAAAGTTAAAAAAAGTTTAAAAAACCACTTGATCATTTCTATACCATACAGGAAAATACTCATCTTTTAAGGGCTAAGATATTTATTTACCCTTAAATTAGGATGAATAAGGCCAGAGTGCCCAGGTTAGACTCTCCACTTCTGTCATTCAGTAGCTGTACAAACTTGGGCAAGTCATTTCATCTCGCTCTTCCTCAGTTTCCTCATTTGTAAAATAAGAGTGACAATAAGAGCACCTACCACAAAAGATCATTATGAGGAAATAATAAATTCAATATGTAAAGTGCTTACAATGGTGCCTGGAGTTAAACAAATATATATGGAGCTTTGACTAGATAGGTGCTGTTCTAAGACTGAAGGCAATGAACAAAAATTACTGCTGTCAATGGGGCATGTGTTTTTAATGTAGAGCTTAAATTTTCATAGAAATCTTATAGTGTATTTCATAGTAATTAAAACTATCTTCTTATGTATATTTTCTCTTTGTTCAGATAATAGATAAGTAAGATTTAATACAGATTTCCCATCTGGGATGCTGTAGGTTCAGAGAGCTCAGATCTAGACAGTTCTAATTTGTGTTTCATCCTCATTCCACACCAGATAGCCTTTCTGTATAAATAATTTGGGCTGTGAGGACTCACCCTTAACTTGGCATAGGTATTTATAAAATGGGAGAAAAGCCATATTCCAGGAAAACAATTTATGCTGTTCCATCCCTCAAGTTTTATTCATTCATCTGTTATGCTTAAAAATCAATTAGCACTGTTCATACACTGTATCAACAGCTTTATTTAGGATTAACTACTGGGCAAATTTAACTGCAATTTCCCTACCAATGATGCTCTAAAACAATGCCTGGATTTCAGGAGCTAGTGAAGGTCTCTTTTGACTATGACATATTTTTAAAGTTCTTCTGCTTTTATTTTATCTTTCTAACCTGTGCCTTCCTGTCTCCACCTGTCCTCTCTCCCATCAGCACCAGGAGGATATCATATTTCAGGTTGATTCTTGTGGACTCTCTCCCTTTTAAAAAATTATTAGGAAATAATTATTGAGTCACAGGAAGTTAAAAAGAAATGTACAGGGAGGTCCTATGCACCCTTTACCCAGCTTCCCTAAATATTAACATCTTTTAAAACAACTGTATAATATTAAAACCAGGGCATTGACATAGGCTCAATCCACGGAGCTTATTCAGATTTCATCGGGATTTACTTTTTAAGTAACCAGTTATTACATTTGGTAAGCATTGGTTATGATCACAATAAAGGCTGAAATTCACTTCTTGTGTGTGTATTTGGTGTGGGCCTGTGTGTGCACATGTGTGTATCCATTTGTGTGTATGTGTGTGTGTGTGTGAGAGAGAGAGAGAGAGAACAAACTCTGACCCTACTCTTTTCATGAGACTTTTGAGGAACAAATGGGAGAATTTTAGGTAAATACTGTTCATAAACTGTAAAATGCTAGATAAATAAAAAGCATTATATTGTAGTATATGTCTAATGCTCTGTTCAAGAAAAAATGTCTCATTAGTAGGGTACACAGAGAGTAGGTAGAGCCTACTTACCTATATAAGGAGGGTGTGTGTGTGTGTGTGTGTGTGTGTGTGTGTAGGGGTATTTAGGAGTCTCAGCAAAAGCCCATCTGAAAACACAGTACACAGTTAGAAGGGACCTTGGGACCAACTGTTCCAGCCCTCTACATTGTACACATATTTTGAAATACTCTTGCTGGTTAGTCTTCTAATCTCTGATTAAGACTTCAAATGATGGGCACATACTAATGATTCAGTCTTTCCCTATGTGTTTAAAGGTCCTTCCTTATAATAAGCTGTAATCTGCCTTCCCTGTGGCTTTTATCCACTGGTCTTGGTTCTGCCATCTGCTGCCACACAAAATGGAGGACAAGTGAAGGCAGCCATCGTTCCCCTGAGTCTCTTCTCTACCCTGAACAAGGCAAGTCCTTCTTTCCATACAAGACTGCTTGACTCTGGATGAGCTTCTTGTTCTCTCCAAGGATGGAACCACGATCAAAGTACAGTGGGGTGTGAGCTGAACAGCATATTCAGAGCTGGACCAGTCTCCTCCTCTGTCTGTACATGATATTTATATTAATGGCCCCTATGATTACATTAACATCTTTTGGTGTTTTTCTTTTTTTCCCCTCAACTTGCTTCATTTTTCTCTTGAAATCAATTGAAATCCCCTGGGCTTTTTTTTTTTTTTTTTCCCCCTGGTTTTGTTATTTAGCCATTCCTTCCTGATTCTGCATATAGGTAGCTAGTTTTCTGGGCAAATGAGCAGGACTTCATGTAGATTCTTATTAAATTAGGCCTATTGTACCATTCTATTGATATTTTTTGTATCCAGACTCAATCACTAAATGTATTTACTGACCCTGCTGGCTGCATGTTGGCTGTAACCTTTATATACAGCCCTTTAGGTCCTTCTCAAAATTGCTGATGAAACACTTTGGTATAAAAGGGCAAAAAGGAGATCATTAGAAAGCTATAAATTCTAACTATAACACTGAGACCTCCTGTTACCGTTAAATTTTAGTTGAGCATTCAGCTCTAAGTTTTTACTGAGGATTGACCTAAGAAGTAGCCATGCGCAAAAAGCCTCTGCGTTTTCTATAAAATTTTATTAGGCGATTCAATATCTCATTTGTAAAACTCCCATGGGAAATTTCTCCTGGAACTCAGGGATAGAAAAAAATCCCTACCAATGCTAGCTGAGCTGGTATAAGTTTCCTTCTGCTTTGATTTCTAAGAGGCTAAGAGGAAAAACAGTACTTGCTCTACTGTATCTTTTCTTTATTTCTATTTATTGATTTTCTTCCTTTCTATCCCACTTCATTACCTAACATGCCATGTTAATAAATCTGTATTAACATATTTTACTTTTTATCAGATATCATGATATATCCTTTCTAAAAGCAGGTAGGGCATAAAAACGAACATGCATAATTAAGACATCTTTTCATGTGTCTTTTCAGACGTCTAAAGGTCCATGCAACAATTTCTTTACTTTTCAAGTAGGACACTAGGAAATTTTCCCCAGAGTACTTGTACTGAAGTAGTAAGGTTTGCTTCAGCCCTTCAAATCACTTCCTTCCAAAATTTGTTCTCAGTTTAGAATGGCATGTTCTGAAAATCTTCCATATTAATTTCCCCAGATGGTACTTTATTTTAAAGTGTAAATTTGATCATTTGCTAACATTTTCTCTTTTTGGCCCTTCCATTACAGAATTTTTTTTTTTCATTAAATACTGCTATCTGCCTGGAATTATTTATCCTGAAAAGACTTGTGAATTCAATGTTAGGAGCCCAGGGTTGTTGCCTTGGATTAACTACTTTGTGTGACTATTGGAAACCCACTGGGTCATGAAATTTCTCATTTACAGAAGGAAAACTGCCTTTTGATGAATATCTGATAAATAGTAGTACTGTTAAAATGTATATAACTTACTTTTAAGTACTTTAAAATAGGTAGTTTATAATGTATAGTTTGATTATACAGATGTACAATGTTTTAAACTCCAAACTTAGAAGCTTAAAGCAGTCTAGGTGGTCAGCAAACATTATAGAGTGTTACCAAGGCAACACTCTAGAGGTTGGTCACTACAAAAGCATTTGTTATACCCATCTTGATGCTTTGTTTTATTAGCAACGTATGTCAGAAATGGATTCCCAGTGACACAATTAGTGACTTATTAACTACCATTATAAATGGAACTTAATCGACAAACTTAAACGTTTTAAATATAAGTGGAATACTAGAGATTTTGGAGACGTCCCTCACCTTTGCATGACCAGGTTACAAAACTCTTAAGGAGGCCCACAGCCTGTACCAAAGGATCAGTGGCCTAAGTTGAACACTAAAGCTTCTTATTTTCAACTGTCAGTCTAGTAGAATTTCTGGTTGTTTGATGCTGAATATAAAGATAACAAAATCCTGGCTCTGGAACGTTGTTTCATCTGCCTCAAGTAAACCTTTTTTTTCAAGGTAATGACTGGAATATCTGAATGGGCAGAGAACTGGGATATCATCAAACTTACGGAAGAGGTTGTATGAGTCTATTAATGCCTATTTGCTAGTAAATGTTTGCTAAAATATAACTATATGTGTAGCATAATTTGCTTTAAAACTTATAGCTGGCAATAGCAATATCATAGGGGGACTGCTAACCCTTTTCAACATTCTGCAGTAACCACGCTTACCTATCAAAGGTGTGTATAACCAAGTTATCACAGGATAGCTCTCAACAGACATTTTGCCTCATTTTAATTTTCATCAGAGCCCTTCAAATTAGTCACTACTCCCCTTACTCAGATTAGAAAATTCAGGTTTAGGGGATATTAATCCATAAAAATATGGATATTGAGTGGTAGAGCCTAATGTGTCTGATTTCATTGCTCCAACTGCTCCCGCAGACTCCCAGATAAAGTCACATGGTCATTGCAAGGAATGGATGAGTGGTTATGAAATGGCAGCAGCTGGGTTCCCTGCAAATGTATGGGTTAAACAAAGGCTCTTTAGCCCTTTTGACAGATAGCTTAAAGTCAACTCATATTAAATTGATTTGATAGATATTTACTGTTCCTTTATATATATATATATATATATATATATACACTTACTATTAATATAGTTTTGGTTCTTTTTTTGTACTTCTCATGTTTTAAAATCTATACTCTCTTTTGATCTACCCAATATATTCAGAGAAATTGTAATTTCATACACTGAGGCACAGATTACTCTGTGACATAATTGCATGACCTAGCTCTAGAGCCCTCTCCTAGAAAGCTTGACTATAAAATTGTCAGTTGAAACATGCTTTGAAAAGTCATAGTTATCTAAAGGTCAATAAAAAGCTCATCTCAAAGCATTGTTGCATAGAAAGAAGTAAATGAAATGGTAATTTTAGAATTGGAATGCTTAAGGGAAATAAAATATTCATGGACTGATGATTTTGATGTACAGCAGGGATCAGTGGAGTTGAATGAATGATTTGGGGTCCTATAAAGCTACGTATCAGGCTAAAAAAGAATGCAAGATATAAATAGAAGAATGTACTCCATAGTTACCAACAAAATATCACATTCCAAATTCATTTATTTTGGATATTATGTCCTTAGCAGAAATCAATATGGCCACAAATAACCCAAATCTAATTTATTTTTTAAAATCTTAAGTTCTTAGAAGACAGATCCTAGGTGAACAGAAAAGTAAGCTTTGATATGTTCCTATCTATACTTCTGAAATTTATGCTTTTAGGTTAATTATTTTTTATTTAAGTAGAAGCTATGGGGAAAAATTATTCATTTCACATGAAGCCATTTCATTAACAACTCGTTATTACATGTGGAGGTAATGGCATCCAAAGAATATGAGGTTATGAAAAAAATGTATGTTCTTAGTTTTAACTTCATGTGAAAACTAAAATAAATATGATGAATAGATAATATAATCAAACTTTTCCAGGAAAGAGGCTGATATATTTTTGTTATATTATAGCTCTATACCCGGCTTACAGAATTATCTGTGCATTAGCCTTTTCCATGTGTGTTATTATTACGCATATTAAAATTATTCTTCCTCTTTAATGAAAATGAAAAAATATATAGAGTGAGAAGTTTTAGCTTTATTTTTTAAATGTGTATATTTGCTTATAATAACTGAATAAAAGTGACTTGAAATTATGTTCTTTTAAATATTAATTCAATTATAGTATTATATGGGGGAAATTCTACTAGTTGGGATAATATCTTGGGATGATTTTCCCACTAGGTCCTACTTATCATCCCTGAATAAGACAAAATGAGACATCAAAACTATAAAATTGCTGCTTTTGTAGGCTTAATATCCATCAATGCTGAGGAAGCTGTTTGGACACAAAATTAAGATTTGTTCTAGGATTTCAACATTGACTTTAGTAACAGCAGGGGAAAAACAAGAATGTGCTTAGAGAGAAAAACCTCTGATTATGTTATGAACGTACCACTCCATTCACTGATAGTAGCTGGTCACCTCGCTTGAGGCCTCCGTGTCTTTCGGCCACCCCTCCAGGAATGATGCGAGAGATATAAATGGGGGAATTTTGCTCCTTTCCTCCCATCACATTAAAACCAAGGCCTTCATCCGTTTTTGGCAGCTCGACTACCCGAGGGTGGGAATGGCCTTCACTAGCTGCAAAAGCTGCAACTGTTGCCTGAAAGAAAAGATGGTCATTGGGTGATAAAAACGAGGGAAATAAGGCTCATCACATGACCTGCAGTGTGTAGATCTGGCAACTCCTCCTATTTTATAGCATTCTCCTGTGAAAGAAAGAACACGAAAGGGAGGGGGCTTTCTTCATTTAGATGTCCTTTATAATTCCTTTCTTTGGTAAAGCTCAGCCCAACTATTGATATTTCCACCTTTCTAGACCTTACCCATTATGATAAAAATTTCCCTTCCTCATAAACATCTTTCCCACTAACCTTGGTTAGACGCAAATCTTCCTATTCTTGGACTCCAAATAGCTTTGGTACATATAATACCTACATACGGTACATAAACTATAATTACTGTATATATTGTATATATGTTGACCATGGGCACCCGAAGGGCCGAGATCGTGGCTTCCACTTCTTTGTATGACACACGGTCTAACTTGGTGTTTGCACGTAAATGTATTCAATACACAGAGGAGCATTTATATGTACATATACTGGTGAATACATCTAGAATTTTGCTATTGCCAAACCACTGGCTTAGAAAATTTAGTTTCTTTTTCTTTTTTCATTGAAAATGCCTAAAAGAAAAAAAAGCTAAAAGAAAATAATAGATTCAGATTATAATTATTCATATCAATATTCCATATTATTATGAGGTCCTCTTATCTGGCACAGGTTTTTGCCCCCTATATTTTACATTAATATTTCAACTACTGCAGTAACGTAGGCAAAATGAGCAGTCCATGGTTTTATACCTAGATGTACAAAATATCATTTAATATGGATATAACTTTATTTTAAAATTCATATATATTAATTTAAAAACTAAGTTGAAGGAAACAACTTACCATTAGTTTTCACCCCCCTCCCCTCCATGGAGAAGATTTAAATAGTTTCTATCAAGAAAAGATTCTTCTGCCTGCTTCTTATTTTCCACCTCTGGTAAACTGCCTTAACCACAGCTGGTTAGATACCTACTATAAAGCGATTTACTCAACACTGTGAAAATATTGATTCCCAACGACTGTACATTCTTTTCCACACACAGCATTATCACATCAATTTAGCATTATGCTACTGTCTGCATTTAGTGAAAGATAGTGAATGATATGGAAATAATGGCTTGCTTTTAGCTACATGCATTTGCTCATGCAAACCTTGCTGTCATGCATAGATTTTAATGGCTGACATGGATGCAATGCAGACAGCCCAGAAACAACCAGAAAATATTGTGCTATTGCAACATTATGCTGCTGTCCTGCTGTTCTACATGAATAAGAAATGAGAATGGTAAAACACTACATAATTCACTTTCCCCTTAATTAAACCATGTAGGGATCATTTTTCTGTGTGTGTTCCACTTCAGTACAAGCAAAGCATGATGTAATGATAATAATACCCTCTTTTTGCCTGGGTTAAAAAAATCAAAAAACAAAAAAATCACAAATCTATAGTGTTCAGTTACAGAAGGAAAACTGAAAAAATCAGGAGAGAAACCAAACAAGCGGTGATGTAACACAAAAGAATTAAATGGAAAATTCTGATTATTTTCAGCAGTTCTTATTTCTTACACATATTAGAAAGAGAAAAGCTTTTAAAAAGCAAATATGTATCTATTATAACATTTCTGTACTTGTAAAGTAAGAACTGCATTAGTGATTTTAGTTTAAAACTATTATTTCCTATGGTCTGTTTCCCAGATAATTTCATGATCCTACTGCTGTAACATTTTCATTCGGAAGGTCTCTGCAATCTCTGGATTTGAGTTTTTCAAGAGCAAATGTGGTCACTACCAAAACAGGTAACAGACCTTCCCTTCAGGTCAACATCATATTCATTCAGCTACTCTGCTGAGTACATGGAAGAATCCTGCATCAGTGGGTATCAGGTGAGTTCTCGTCATGTCTAGCTTGGGTCAAACTTTTAGACTTGTACAAATCTTCATGCGTTGAATAGGGAACAGGTTCTTTTGGATCAGAGGAATGTGTCAGAAAACCAAGAAGTATTTATACAATGAACCAGCAGATTTGCTTGTGCCAAATGAACATTCAGTGAGTTTAATGAAATCATTCTCCTTTCTTAAGCTACAGAAGCAGCAGAAACGTTCAATTTTCCATTAGGATTTTTACCTGGGAAGTAGTACTGGTTCTAGACTCTGGGCTGCCACTGATGTCTAAATTCTCTTACAGTGTACACACGAGAATACCTGAAACACACACGCGCACAATCAATTACTAGATCACTGGGGTTAAGTATATTTTTAAAGTTACTCAAGTCTTACCTTTGCTGTGGCCCTGGCACGGAATTCAGGACAGCCATTAACAGTTATCGTTTCATGCATATATTGATACACCTAAAATGTTCACATAAAAAAAGAACGTGTAAGAACATTAAGAATATCAATTCTTTCATTGCAGATAGGACAATAAGTTTTCATTGTAAGACAGAAGTTCCCTATCACAAAGTGAAATAGGTTTGAATCAATTATCCTGATGATTTGGACCAAAAATCCCTCCTATTTTTTGGGGGGCAGGGGAGCGGGCAGGTGGTGGTTAGGGCAGAGAAGACAGGGCAATCACTTTTATTCACTTTTTAATTTGGCTATCCATGTTTATCAAGTAATAAAACTTTTATATTTGGTTTTATAAAAACCGCTGTTGGTAAAAATTTTTACCATTATTTATAGTTCTATCTCTCAAATACGTAATAAAAATAATGTATATAGTTATTTCCTGAATCTAGGTAACACTTTAAAAATAGTTTTCTAAGTTAATATTCCACAGAGCTGGGATTACAATATCTTTTCCTTGAATGTTGGAAGGTATGCAAGTTGGAATGTGTTACTGATACACATTCATAACTATAGAGATTCAGGAGCAAAGACAAGTAAAGTAAGAGATTCTTGGAATTAGTAATACAGAACAACATATCAACTATGGGTTCATGTTAACATTTAGGTGAAATAGAAAAAATGGGGGGTAAAATCTGGACCCAGAATGATGTCATAGAAAGCATACAGGTTAAAAAAAAAAAGAAAGCATACAGGTTTTGCTGACTAACGGACCTACGTTTGAGCCTTATAATACAATTGGGGAACTATGAGGTCTTGGTTGAACTACTTTACCACTTTGACGCTTTTTTTGCCCATCTAAAAACTGGGTAAAGAATATTTATTTAGTATGGTTGTTTCTTTTTTTTTTTATGCAGTATACAGTTTATTACTTTGTACTAACACATTCTCATATTACAAAGGCAATTTAGTGGAAGAATGTTTCCTTTGATATTTGAATAATCTGAAAGAACACAAACAGAATTATACATAAAAACATACTCGTTTAGATAACAATAACAACAAAAAAAAGACAAGTTAAACAACAAAAAAATTTTCCTTTCTTACAGGTAGACATTGAAGTGGACCTAATTCGGTTTTCTGTTTAAAAGCCTCCAAAGACAAAAGCAGCTTAAAATCTAATTAAAATGAATAAAAAATGTTTACTAAATTACTGATCTTTGGCACCATTTTCTGTTTTCTGTTGTATTATTATTATTATTATTTTTGCGGTACGCGGGCCTCTCACTGTTGTGGCCTCTCCCGTCGCGGAGCACAGGCTCCAGATGCGCAGGCTCAGCGGCCATGGCTCACGGGCCCAGCCGCCCCGCGGCATGTGGGATCTTTCCGGACCGGGACACAAACCCGTGACCCCTGCATCGGCAGGCGGACTCTCAACCACTGTGCCACTAGGGAAACCCTGTTTTCTGTTGTTTAGATGAAGGTTCTTTGTCTGTTTCTTCTCTTGATCTTTTTACTGGTCTACATGCACCATTTTCATCATGTTCATCATCACTATCAAATTTAGTTTTCTTGCCCTGAAACTGTACTTTTCCTTTAGCAGACCCAATCTGGGCAGCTTTATTTCCCTTTCCTTTTCCTTTAAACCTGCGACCTTTTGACTTCTATTTGTTTAGGGATTCTTGTTGATCTTCTACTATTTTTTTCAATGCTTCTTTTTCCACATCTCTTTCTAGAACTTCCCAGGTGACCTCTTTGTTCCTTAATTGTACATTACCATTATTTGTGTCTTTTGCTTTCCATAGCTTTTTCTTTAAACAGAATTATTTCCTCTTTGGCTCCTCTGACAAAGTCTATCCATTTTATTTCACCATGATTTGAGAAAAGGACATGCAAATCTTCTCTACACATCTGATCATCTAAGTCCCCCGAGAATTTCAGCAAGCAGCCAATCTTTTCTTCTAGAGATTTCATTTCAGCATTTTCTGCTAACTTTTGTTTTTCTTCTTGCTTGTGTTTAGCTCATAATTTAGCTTCTATTTTATTTTGCTTTCTTTCTTCATTTTTCTCTGCAAAGTAATCGTCCTTGAAAAGTATTAGCAGGTCTGTGTCTTTGTACTTCTGGCCAGGGGCCTCGACAAACTTCTTAGCAGATTCAATGGTATCAAATACAGCAAATATCGATCCCTTGAATACTTTGTGCAATGTTCTTCTCATCTTAGTATTTAGTACCTGACCTTTATCTTCCAACCATTCTTTTATGTCATCAAGGGTTGCATCAATTGGGAAGCCTTTAATATAAACAGATCTGTTTTTTACATCAGTTTTATACTCATCAGTCACTTCAGGGAGGGGTTTGCTTGGAGATCTTCTAATTTTAGTTTTATCTTCACTTATTTCCATGAGTTCTGCTTCACTTATTTCCATGAGTTCTGCCTTTGATTTGCTCAATGCTTCTACTATTAAAGTCTGTTGTTAGACGGTTTAACCTATTAAATTTTATCATTATCTCCAAAGGTACCCAGCCTTCACCCAGTTTGATCTGTTCCTTTAAAAATTTGTCACATGGCAAATTGAAGTCACCAAAATAATACTCGATTTGATGACAGATTTTGGCCTCCAGAGCAGCCATTTTTTCATTATCACCATTTTCTGCCATTCTGGCTATCTTTAAGTTCCCGGTCCCACAGAGACGCACCACAGGGTCACTAACAGCGACCGCAACATCTCCCCTCCCCAGCACTGCCAGCTTGCCCAATGCACCTCAAGAAGATGGGGGTTGTCCCGGCCAGTATGGTTGTTTATCTTTGAAAGAATACTTTCAAAACGCCATCCACAGCAGGTACTCCTTAGACAGCAGATATTATTACTAATTATGATTCTAGACACAACTATACAAATTGTTGAAACATAACAGAAAAACTGTTTTTCCTTTAAACGACCAGGGATAGGGGGGTTAGGAAATCAGTAGTAAAATAAATTGCTCAATTTTAAATAAACTGAAGTATAGAGGATGACTTTTAAAGGATAGTTTGAAGAAGATATTTTGAAAAAATAACATGATTAAATATGCTTGATTATATGCTCATTTTGAAGATTTAAATAATAAATTTGTAAATATCTATTGCATAAGGCACAGGGGTAAAAGTCCATTTGGTATTATGCTGGAGTATTTTTCAGGAGTGACCCATTAACTACATCAGTAAAAGATGAAATAGGAAAATTTTAATTGAAGATTTTTTCCTTTCTATTGATCTTATTTTATACGCTTAAGTCAAAAATTATTAAGGTGAATTCAAAATTTGATTAATTCATCCATTCAACAACCATTCATTGAATGCTGTTTTCCCAACATTTTTTATTGGCTCATTTCTCAAATATATTTGGTTGAATCTCCACTAATGCTGATTCATCTTTCCCAGGTAGCATATTTAGGAGGAGAAAGACCAAGTGGTCTGGAGTAGAAAGGTAGGAGCACTACTGAGGATCCACCTTTAATCCCTATGTTTCCACTAAATAACTGGGGTATTCAGTTTCTGTGGGAAATCTGAACAGGAAGAGAGCAAGTTTCCAGAAGAGCATTTTGTGGAACTGGGACCTGTTCATGCAAATTCTTTAGGTTACCAAAATAACTGCTAAACATGTTTCCATGTTATTTCCTTGAAAGTGTATCGTTTTGTTTCACAGAAATGGCCCTTCCACAAATAAATGCCACTTACTTGCTCTTACAGCCCATTTAAGAGGAGGATTTTCTCCAGCCTGTTTGCCTGTTTCCCTTGTTAATAAACTCTCTCAAATCTGACCCGTTTGCTCCATCCTAACTTATTTATTATCTGTTGCTCGAAGCACGGAATTAGTGTCTTAATTGGGTCTGTCTACCACCAAAACACTATAGACTTTAGTTATCAACATCAAGTACCTACCTGACCATACTACTGCTGTGCTCTTGACTGTCTGCTGCCCTTACAGTAAAGGTTGCAAAGTCAAATTCTTACAAAAGTCAAGCTAGTGAAAATAATGCAGAGCACAGCCTCCTCTTTAGTCTTGTTTTCGTACTTCCTTTTCTCCTCCCTGACCATTACCCAAACATATCGTACCCTCTTAGTTGCCCAGGCTTTTGCACATGCTGTATGTTCTGTTTGGAATGCCCTTCCATTAGGAAGACTCTTATTTATCTAAGTTTAACACAATCATTAAAGGCTTAATTCAAATATTGTCTTCTCAGTTAAACATTCTCTGCCTTCCCCAAGCAGAGTAAATTTCTCCCTCCTTGGCTCCTGGCCAACTGAGTTTGTCTGGAGTCATTGTGGTCATCTTTTCCGGAGGAGTGACGTGTTTGTTTGCATTCAAGGATGTTTATGAGGACAATCATGTAGCAAATAATTGGGGGAGGAGGAATGGTTGTCATCAGTTGATTAAAACAAAAACTGCTTTTTTTAAACCAAGGAGGTGAAAGGCCTGTACACTGAAAACTAATAAGATGTCGATGAAAGAAATTGAAGAAGACACAAATAAATGAAAAGATATTCTGTACTCATGGACTGGAAGAATTAATATTGTTAAAATGACCATGTCACCTAGAACAATCTACAGATTCAATGCAATTCTTAACAAAATTCCAACGGCATATTTCACAGAAATAGAACACAATCCTAAAATTTATATGGAACCACAAAAGACCTCAATAGACAAAGCAATCTTGAAAAAGGAGAACAAAGCTGGAGGCATCACACTCCTTGTTTTCCAACTATATTACAAAGCTGTTGTAATCAAAACCATATGATATTGGTATAAAAACAGACACAGAGATCAATAGGACAGAATGGAGAGCCCAAAAATAAACCCATACATGTATGGTCAATTAACTTATGACAAAGGAAGCAAGAATACACAATAGGGAAAGGACAGTCTCTCCAATAAATGGTGTTGAGAAAACTGGACAGCCACATGCAAAAGAATTAAACTAAACTATTACCTTGGACCATACACAAAAATTAATTCAAAATGGATTAAACACGTAAATGTTAGACCTGAAACCATAAAACTCCTAGAAGAAAACATAGGTGGTAGATCCTTGATATCAATCTTAAAGATTATTTTTTGGATCTGACTCTAAAAGCAAAGACAACAAAAGCAAAAATAAACAAATGGGTCTACATCAAATTAAAAAGCTTCTACACAGCAAGGAAAATCGTCAACAAAATGAAAAAGTGACCTACTCAATGGGAGAAAACATTTGCAAATCATATATCTGATAAAAGGTTAATACCCAAAATGTATGAAAAACTCATCCAACAGCAAAAACAAAAACAGAACAGTCCAATATAAAAATGGGCAGAGGATCTGAATATTTTTCCAGAGAAGACATACAGATGGCCAAGAGGCACATGAAAATATGCTCAACATCACTAACCATCAGGGGATGCAAATCAAAACCATAATGAGATATCACCTCATAGCTGTCAGAATGGCTATTACCAAAAAGACAAGAAATAAGTGTTGGAGAGGATGTGGAGAAAAGGAAACCCTCATGTACTGTTGGTGCCATTGTAAATTAGTGCACCACTATGGAAAGCATTATGGAGGTTCCTCAAAAAATTAAAAATAGAACTACCATATGATCCAGTAATTTCACTTCTGGGTATTTATCCAAAGAAAATGAAAACACTAATTTGAAAAGATATATGCACACCCATGTTCACTGCAGCATTATTTAGGGTAGCCAAGGTATGGAAACAACCTAAGTGGACATCAGTGGATAAATAGATAAAGAAGATGTGGTATATACATGCAATGGTATACTAGTCAGCCAAAAAAAAAAAAAGAGTAAAATCTTGTTACTCATAACAATGTAGATGGATCTTGAAGGCATTATGCTAAGTGAAATAAGTCAGACAGAGAAAGATAAATACCACATGATCTCACTTATATGTGGAATCTAAAAAAACCAAAAAATAAATAAATAAAACCAAGCTCATAGATACAGAAAACGGATTGGTGGTTGCCAGGGAGGGGAGCTGGGAGTGCGCAAAAAGGTACAAACTTCAGTTACAAAATAAGTCATGGGAATATGGTGGACAGCATGGTGACTATAGTTAATAATACTGTATTGCATATTTGAAAGTTACTAAGAGAGTAAATCATAAAAGTTCTCATCACAAGGAAAAAAAATTGTAACTATTCATGGTTATGGATTTAAACTAGACTTACTGTAGTGATTATTTCACAAGGTATACAAATATTAAATTGCTATGTTGTACATCTGAAACTAATATATGTCAATTATACTTCAATAAAAAATAAAAATGAGGAAAACTGAAGCACAAAAGAAAAACTAATTTTGTAAGAGCCTGAGATAAAGCAAATACAAATTAAGAATAATTATCCTTAACACCCCAATTTGAACTGTGAACTTAAAAACGTGCTATGCAAGAAGTAGTACTATATGTAGGTAATTGCACAGGCTCTGGAGATGGCTTGGAAACAAACCCTGGGCCACTTATTAATTGTATGATTTTTGTCAGTTACTTCATTTCTCTGGGGCTCAATTTTTGCATTTGAAAAATGTGCTTAAAGCATCAATTAACTTCTAGGTCTGTTGTGAAGATTCAATAAGATAAGAACAGTTTGCAGGATATAGTAAGTGCATAAAAAAATTAGTTATTATCATTACTATTATCATTATTATTTAATGTTTCCCAATGTATTTGACCCTGGGATCTTTGAGGAAGAATCCTCTAGGACTAGGAGTCTATGAACACTTTTAGAAAGAACTGATCAAAGACTGTAGTTCTCAACTAGGGGAATTTTGCCCCTGCCTCCAGGAGACACTGGGCAATGTCTGGAGACATTTTGGGTTGTCACAAATGGGGAGAGGGATGGTGATGCTGGCATCTAATAGTCGACATGCCCAGTAGCCGGGATGCTGCTAAACATCCTACAATGCTCAAGGCAGCTCCCCACAATAATGAATTATCTGCCAAAATGTCAATGATGCTGAGATTGTGAAACCCTGAACTAATGAATCAAGCTATATATTTTCTTTTGATGTGTAATAATTAGTGAGCTATAAAACAACACTTGTATCGCACTGAGTGAAGGGTCTCGTAAACGTTCAGTAAATAATTTTTGGAGTCAGATATGATTCTGGTGCACATTTAACAAGGACTTACCGTAGGCCAAGAGTAGTGCTAAGCATTTTATATTTATGAGTTCATTTAATTCTCACAACTTGTGATTCAGGCATTCTACACACAAGAAAAGAGCCATGGAGATGATAACAAAACCACAACTGCACAGCTAGTTAGTGGTCAATTTGGTACAGAAATTGATATCTAGTTGCCTCCCAAACGTTTCCTCTTTTAGCCACATCAGGTTTTCTTATATTGAGACAACATCGGACCACTACTATTTCGGCAGCATGTGTTGAAACAGATGTGCGGGTGTCACAAGTACTTATATTTTGCATAAAAGTTTCTGGGTTTTATACGGTGTCTACCACTATACAAGTGGTGGCTGCCAATCAACAATACGATTCTGAAACCAACAAATGCACCACTCCAAATGAAAGTGAAATAGCATTTTAATCCTCTTTTCTGGTTATAACCTACTAAGATTAAATGAAATAAATCCAGTGTTATTGTCAATCTTTTTTCCTATAAAATACAATAGATTCTGATAGTTGATTTTCAAAAGTGAGCTAAAAAGGTCATGGTCTAGTTATAGAGTCAAGTCAAAATTTGGAGATATTAATTCTACTTCCATTAGCTATGTCATCTTAGGAACGTTTCTTAACTTTTTACTTCCTAAGGGGCAAAACCTATCCCTGCCTATCTTACTTTTCAAGGACAATTGTAAAAGTATAAAATTTTGAAGAAAGGTGTTATGGAAAGCTAAACTATTTCCCAGATACCCTGAGAAAGTTTCTAAAGGGAAAACAGAAAATGGTTGTACGAGCTTCTTCAAGGGACAGTGCATGGGGCTTATGGTCCTCTGAATCTTTTGGGTCCCCAAATGTCTGGCAACCTTACCTACAGCATTTCTAAGCACATTCTATTGGATACTATGGGTTTAATTCCTAGCGAAAGTCAAATAATTTATAAAAACTCTTGTATAGAGTTTTAGTTTACATCTTAGTCAATAATTTCCTAACCTTGAATAAATCCCACAAATTCAATAGCATTTTGTATATTTAGAAGCTATTCTAAGCTATTGAAAATTTACAAATACAGATCAATTCAATAAAGGCAGTGGAATTGTGGTGAGTTGGTTCAAAAAGATCCATTTATTCATTCATTCAACTAATATTTACTTACAAGCTATTCTAGTCAGTAGGTTAGGCACCTGGGCCAAAATATGAAAAAAAATATATTGGCTGTTTCTAAAACTTTGAATTAGTATTAATGTTCATTATAGAAGGAGTGTTTTAAAATATTTTAAGTGAATAGTTTAAATTTTACTTTTCTTTATATTAAAAAGCAGATAGCCTATCTTTTCTGGATGGAAAGTTTGTCACTGGGAGAATATCAAGTACAAATGTCATAAAAGCTTCTCTTGTGGACCAAATTTACAACAGAATTCCCAGTTAGAGTTAAAACAAACAGCTAAAATTCAAGTGCAAGAGGATTCTTGCTTCTTAGCTCTCATTTATCATAGACTATGTAGACAATATCACAATATAAACTTTACACTGAATCATTCTTCTTGATCTTGAAAACCCTGATTGGTACAGAGATGTAGGAAAGGGATGACAAATCTATATCATCAGTTTCTTGCCCTTTGCTCCTTTTCTATGTGACTTTAAGGGACCTACTATCTGTGCACCTTAGTTTTCTACTATGTAAAATGATACCTTCAAGAGTCAGCCAAAGAAGACAAAGTATGTGGCTTCATGAACCATAACCTGTTATTCTTATACTTTTATTATAATAGCTGCTATATTTCTATTATTACTATTATATGTGTGTCTGAGATTTGGTTGGAACAATGCCTTTAGAATTTAGCTGCTTGGTGAGAAGTGTGGAAAAAACTTTGAGTTCAAAACTAGATTCTGATTGTCCTGTCTTCCGCTCTTGCAGACAGCTGTGTTGACTCTTGTATTTTGATGTTATTTAAAGTTGCTGCGTGAGGCAAACACTACTTAGGCTCACCTTACCCTACCCCCATTTTCCACTCCCTCCTCCCAGCACTGCCTGGCCACATGAACCAGTTCTGTCCAGCGAGAATTCAACTGGAAGTAGATGAGAGGCTTCTATGAAAGTGTTGCTGTTTTGGTATAAATACTGTCTGTTTCCCCACCTCTATTTCTCATCCTGATTGTGGATATTATCAGCTGTAGTAGCAACCTGTAACTGCAAGAGAAAGGCCAGGGAAACACATAGACATCAGCTCTGATCACTTGGAGCTCCTGAATCCCTGTGAGCAGCTGCCTACTCTCAACTAACTGTAATGAAGAAAAACAGTCTATTTGTTTCAGCCACTGAAGTTGGATTTTCTGCTACTTTCAGCCAAGAGAATTCCTCATTGCTACATTACTCAAGTAAATGTTATACAGAACTATGCTATATTTAGAGCTTGTTTTCTTCTAGCCTCTTCCAATTCCAAAAGTTACAATTTTTTCATTAGAAATCAAAGCAAATTTGTTAATATGAGGGTTTAGAAACTAAGAGAGGATAGACTAAAGTCACAGTAAAAAAAAGATGCAGAAACTACCTCTTGGAAAAACAGGAATATGAAAAGACAAGCTGACTAAGAGGAAATATTTGCAAAACACATAGCTGATGATGGCCTTCTATCCAGAATATAGAAAGAGTTTTCAAAAGTCAATAACAAGAAAACAACCCAATTAAAAATTGGGTAAAGTATCTGAACAGGCATGTCATCAAGAAAGGTGTATGGGTGGCAAATATGAAAAGATAATCAACATCATTAGTTGCTGGGAAATTCAAATTAAAATCATAATTAGACACATGTACACACTCATTAGAATGTCTAGATTTTTAAAAATCCCGACAATACCTAGTATGCGGAAGAACGTCGAACAACTAGAACTCTTGTGGTAATAGAAAATGGCACATCCACTTGAGAAAACAAATTAATAGTCTTCCACAGATTTAAACCTAAACTTGTAAGATTCACTTAACTACATTTAGCTATTTATCCAAGATAAATAAAAAATGTATATTCATACAAAAATTAGATACAAGCACACTTTATTCATAATCACCACAAACTGGAAAAAACTCAATAGGCTTCAACTGTGGATGAATATCAAATGGAAGCACATCCACACAATGGAATACTGCTAGGCAATAAAAAGGAACAAACTACTCATACATGCAACAACGTGGATGAATTTCAAATGCATGTTGCTAAGTGAAAGAAGCCAGACTCTACAGATTTCATTTACATGATACTCAGGAAAAGGCAAAATAATAAGGACAGAAAACAGATCAAAGGTTGTCAGAAGCTGGGGGTGGGATGAATTGACCTCCAGGTATGAGAAAATCTGCGGGGTGTTGGAACTGTTCGAATATCTTGATAAAGGTTATGGTTAACATGATTGTATGGGATTACTAAAACTCTGAAACTGTACACTGAAAAGGGGAAATATTACTCGATGGCAATTATACTTCAATAAACCTGACTTTTAAAAAAGCAGAAAATATTTCTTAAGAGATGAAAATATTCAGAAACTTAATTGTTATTTTGGAAACCTAAAATAAAGACCTTAAAACACAAAAACCTACAGATATTTAAGAAAGTATTTAATATAATAAAAAGATAACATTAGCCCCCATTCCTCAAAGTTTATCAGTGTGGAAAGCAACATATACTTTAATGGATGGTAATATCTCTTTCAAACTGTCTTATTATAGATGGGCTAGCTACTAAAATGTCAATAGAATTATAATCAAGATTAAATAAACTTCTCTATATCAGTGACTGGAAAAAAGAAATAAATTTTTCAGCAACATTGTGAAAAATGAAAATGGCATTAAACCAAGTTACCTCAAGAGGGAAAATAGTAGAAAGACATATGATCAGATTAGAGAAAATGAATGAGAAAGTCTAAATGAGAAAATTTCATGGTCCAAATCCTACCGCATTATAATATTAATTAAAGCTTCTTATATATAGGTTTTTATTAAAAAGCAAGCAAGAATGTAGTTTTTTAATAAGAAAAAAGCAATGTAAGTATTAAGACTGATATTTGTATCTATAGCTATCTATAAATTTTTAATGGATTTCTTGATTTTTCAGATTTGGAAACTGAGATAAGAGTTGAATCAAGTTATTTGATGTGGACTCTGATTTTAAAATACTTAAATATTTTCATAACACTAAAAGTGAAGACTGAGCCCCCTCATGTCCTTATATAATTAGAGGCCACCTGGGTAGTTGGACAACATTCACAATATTAAGCCACAGTGTATTTATAATAAAAACTTGGCAGTTTTTCTGAAAGCAAATTTTAGGCCAAGGGAGGTATCTAAAAGAAATATGTGGCTCTAAATTTAATTGCATTTAGTGGAGTCCATGCATGCAGAAATCGAGTGCCCTGATGTGAATGTGCATACCGTACTCGATGTGACTAGAATAAAATAGAGATAGAGATTTCGTCACCAAACACATGGTCTACTTATTTTAGGAGGCTTTGTAGAAATAGTTCCAGACCAATTGAAAATTGGCTCATCTATTAAGGAAGAGATATTCAAAAAATATCTAATTTTTGCCTTGAATTTTTTCTTCCATTTTGGAAAAATGGCAGCTATAATTAAATGTTATACATTTAAATCTATAGCAATCCATGTATCTATATTGTTCCCATATGCTTTTCTAACTGTGGAAATGTTCCATTTAAAATCACAGTGTTAGAATTCTTATAAACCACAAAATTTAGGGTATAAAATTTAATGTCTAGAACCAACCATTTTTTGAAAAGAAAAGAAAATGGTACACACTGGTTACAATTCATGTCTACTACAGTAAGACCATCAAGAGTCAAATCAATCCTGCGAAAATCCAAGAATAAATTATCTTGGGTAATGTCTTTTTCTACATCTCTCTTTGGCCATCAACTTTGATGAAAACACGCCACCCATTGGCCAAGAAAAACACTGACAGGTATAGAGAAGCAAAGGATAATACATCTCTATTAGGTTGAAATGATTTAAAAAGAGAGTTCAGAGACTTCCCTGGTGGTGCAGTGGTTAAGAATCTGCCTGCCAATGCAGGGGACACGGGTTCGAGCCCTGGTCTGGGAAGATCCCACATGCTGTGGAGCAACTAAGCCTGTGTGCCACACTACTTGAAGCCCACACACCTAGAGCCTGCGAGCCACAACTACTGAACCCAAGTGCCACAACTACTGAAGTCCGCGTGCCTAGAGCCTGTGCTCCACAACAAGAGAAGCCCCTGCTCTACGCAACTAGAGAAAGCCCGTGCACAGCAACAAAGACCCAACACAGCCAAAAATTTATAAAAAAATAAAAATAATTTAAAAAAAGAGAGTTCAGTCATTAAAACAGACGTTTGCCAATATTACTGGTAAAATCAATATGTCGACTGACATTCTTGCCAGAAATGGTGGCATTACCTACAATCAAAAACAAAAACAAAAATCACTGAATTTGAAGATTGAAAAATATGTGACATTAGGGGTAACTAAACATTTCTGACCCCTCTCTTTCAAGTGTGGGCCTCTGTATACCTGCTTACTTATTGCCTCAATATCCCCAGAGAAGGAAGACCTATCTGCTCACATGATTGGTCAGCATCCAAGAACCATATTAAGCCATGGTTTTACCAGGGTTACTGACAGTGTCTCTAAAAGGGTTAGGAGCCACAAGACCCATCTTCTACTCTTTCTGCACCCATGTCACAAGAATTCAGGTAGGAGTTGCCTGCTTGGAGGAGATGTAGCTGTTGCTCTCGTTCTCTATCCTATTATACCTTCTTAAGCCAAACCTGACATCTCAGATTCAGACTGGAGAAAAAGGGGGATTCATTTAGATGTAGGGACCTAAACTTCATTCTCCAATCTATATTTTACCAGAAAGAGCCGTACTAGAGAGGATTTGGGTGCTTTCCATGCTAATAACAAAGTGGTCGTTTGTTTCCTATTTGGTTATGGGCCTTTCATGTTGCTTCCTTGGTTGGTAACTCCTTGAGAAGAACGACAGAATGCAGGAGAGGATCTGAGTACTCCTGGACCACTGGCTATGATACCATCTTAACAGCACTGAAATCTCAAGTCTACCTCTCACAGTCCACACGTGAGACTCCATAACTCAGACTTTCTGCTGCAATGTGATACATGCCATTTGTGATCTGCTTTAAAGGGCACTAAGTAGACTACAGCAGTAGAAAAGCTGAATTGAAATGGTCCGTCATTTGTGACCTAACTCGTGTGTTAAAGTGAATTTATGAAAAAGGTATTACTAGACTGAAGGAAAATATAGTCTCAAGTTGCAAGTGATCACCAATGCTTAGATATAGATGAAGATAAGGAACGTTTTGGACAAATTGATGTCTTTCAATATCTACTCATCTTCCTAGCCAAGTTATAAAGGGACAGGAACTTTTTCTAAAATGCTGTTATAGGTTAATTCTAATGAGAAGGGCACGCTAAGAAAGTTCTCCAGCACTCTGCTTCCCAAATGATGTGGCAGGGATGAGAGGACCCTCAAGGAGGATAACCTGGGATCACTTCTCAAAGAGGATTAAATGCCCCTTCATGCCTGACAGTAAATGGATAGCACATCCTTTCTTTTTTCTTCTTCTTTTTTTAGTTCTGTAGGAACTCAGTAGGGAGGCATCAGGACTGTTGGTATGTTACATATCACAGTCTTCAGAATCGCCATCAATTTTAAAATTTCCAAAAGTTAGTTATATCATTTGTTGTAAGTGAATTAAAATGATTCTGCCATATACTTACATTTTCCAAAGGGAACAGAAAATACTCCGTATAGTTTTACAACTAATTATAATTATTCTGTTATATAAAAGCAGAAGCATTAGTTGTGAAACTATAAAACTGAAGAATGACTATAATTTTTAAAACTATGCCATTAACCATTAATTTCTCTACTTATTTTTATAATTGGTTTATATTTCCTAGTGGGTTCTTAACACACATAACTTTCATAAGGTAGTACAAATATTTTGTACAAATTATTTAATAACTGCAAGGAAAAAATGAGATCACAAATAATGGATGATTTCCACAGGGTCCACGTGGCACATGGCCAAGCCACCAGGGAGAAATCTCTTTCCTTATGGTTGTCTAAAAAAGAATTCCCTTAAGGCAGCTGTTCCTGTCCTGTCGTTGTTAGTCCTGTCGTCCTTACACAGCAAGAGTCCCCTGTGACAGGAAACGCCTGAGCAAAATTTTGGAAAGATGTCATTTCCAATTAGTATAGCACCATTCAAAGGTGCTGGATTATCTCTATTTGCTTACTTTGGGTAAAATTCAAACAAAGTTTGGGGCTTAAAATCTGTCTCCTTTTTTTCTGATTGGATTAAGACAATGTGAAATCTCATGAAGGATTCCAAAGTTCTAGGATATTGGCTCAGCAGGGTTGAAATTTACCCGCGTACTTAAAAGTTTGCAAGAGTTGTAAAATCAATTTCTACTTCTTAAAATAGGTATTTATCAGGAAAAGGAACTAATCATTTTGGATAATTAGGAGTATACTGTCAGTGTCATATGAGTCGTATCAGCTAATAAAATGAATAGTAAAGAAAAACTTTAACTCAGTAAAAATCAACCTGATTATTCAGTTGATTGAGATAAAATTATTACAGCTAGTAATAAAGTTGCCAGAGGTAACAGTAAAAGTACAGGATGTACAGTTAGATTGGAGTTTCAGATAAACGATGAAAAAGTTTTAGTTAAATTATGTTCTGTGCAATATTTAGGACATCATAAACGGATCATGGTTGAAAAGGAAACTATTATAGTTTGGCAAGAAAGAGATGCTGGATATAATTCAGAGTAGAATGGTGAATATGATTAAGGAGTAAACTGAACAGAATTTGGTGTTGGAAGCCTCTGGGTGAGAAAAGATGGAAAGGGGTCTAGTTTGCTGGCAATGGGCAGGGATGCAGGATAATGAGTTTGAGTCATTGTGTGATCTCCAAGAGATGTTCAGTAGACAGCTAGATGTGTAGGACTGAATATTAGAAGAAGTATATGGGCTACAAGATATAATTTGTGAGTTATCTATTTATTTAGTTGGCAAATGAAGTCCTTTGTGTATATGTTATGCTTTGGGAGAAATTTAGAGTGAGAAGATGTGAGGGTCTTGAGGGGTTCCAACATCTATTTATGTAATTTATAAGCTGAGCCTTAGTATTATATTTAACCTATAGAGCCAAGGCATCTATTTGAATTTAAATAACTCATATATAGGCCTTTTCAAATAAAATATATTCAGGAGAGAGGGAATACAAAGAAATAAAATTTTAAAAAGTGATTTGACAGTAAAAGTAATCGATATATACTATAGAAAATTTGTACAACTGTATAAGCAAGAAATTAGAATCATTTATAATTCCATACCAGGATATAACCACTGTTAACATTTTGGGGGATTTATTTCTAGTCTGCTTTATTTACTGATTTTAAGAAATCAATATCAAGTCAGTTATTACATACCTTTTATAATCTGATTTTTCACTTAAAATACTGGGAATATTTTTGCCATGTATTAGTCTTCTACATTATTTTAATGGTGCTATCATATTTAATCTTATAAATGTGCCAAATGTATTTATGAAAGAATGACTGAAAAATGAAAGGCGCTCCATGTATAGATCTTATCATCTGTCCCAAAGACAGAGTTTATCAATTACCCTTTTTACTATAGCCTATATACTTCATACTTAGTGATTCCTACCTCTTCTTGCTTCTGTTCAGATAGACTCAAGAAAATACAGGCCCATTTACTGGTAACTAGAAGTCTGATAAAAAATGAAAGGGATGGGATCGATAGAAAAGAGAAACAGACTATTTATTTCCTGATCAACTTTGGGATATTCACTGCCAAATTCATATTAGACTTGTCCTGATTTTCTTTAACTCCTGAGCATGAAAGTATACACTATATAATTTAACTCAGTATTTTACCAATTAGATCAGAGCCAGATCATCAAAACACAAAAACAAATTGTAACTATAAGCATTACTCATCAGAATCCTAGTGGCACAGACATGTTAAGTAATCGGTCCTCCTAATTTTCATAAGAAAATGTGAATTAGAAAAAATCCTATTGGAGATAGACATATGATTTTTAAACCACAGAATTTCACTCCTAATGCAAAAAAAAAAATAGAATCAGATTGTGTGACTTATTTCATAATCTACTAATTATTTTTGTTTTGCTTTGCTTTTTTTCTTTCTATTTTGATTACTTGAAAGTTAAATGAAGTTAAAACTGTTATGGACAGTTCAATAAGAAGAGAAGATATTAACAAATTATAATTCTAGTAATTCCCTATCTGGTTTTCTGCCAATTTATGTGGTACACAGAAATAAAGATCTTTTATACTTACTACAGGAAGCAATGCTTACTATAGATAAATTTTTCTATAACAATTAAATAGTGAAAATTATTAACATATTATTTCTGAAATTAAGTCAGTACCAGAAAAGCTTGTTTAATAAATGAAGCTTCAGAGTGGAAGCGGTTGCAGATACATGCTGAAAATGAGTAAAAAAAGAATCCTGACTTCTGGTCTGGGTTTTAATACCAAATGATTGCATCATCACTTAAATTTTCCAAAGGTTCCATAGTTCCTCCTACTATTTAGAAAGTGTTTTTAAAACATGTGCTAACTCACCACTTAAAGACTTTTTTATTTTTGTTATTTTTTGCGGTACTCGGGCCTCTCACTGTTGTGGCCCCTCCCACTGTGGAGCACAGGCTCCAGACGCGCAGGCTCAGCGGCCATGGCTCACGGGCCCAGCCGCTCGGCGGCATGTGGGATCCTCCCAAACCGGGGCACGAACCCGTGTCCCCCGCATCGGCAGGCGGACTCTCAACCACTGCGCCACCAGGGAAGCCCCAAGACTTTTTTAGATAGTAGCTGTGCAGCCTTCAAGTAGTCTTCAAAATAGAGAAGCAGAAGATTTGGTCCTTTCTCAAATAAGTTATCAGATGGCAGAAGTTTTAACTGTCTCAGTTATGACCAAATCCTTCAGCGTACACTAACCCTACAGTGAGGCACATTTTGGTAATCTCTGTGAAACCTATAAAAATAGTTTCATCATGTTTCACATGTTTAGGTATCCTGGAAAATTATGAATTATGATTCTTTATATTATACAACTGCATTCCTAGACCTGATCTCTCTTCTTGAATTGACTATATTGAAAATGAACACCACCACTGACTCTTGTTAGTTGCAATAGTTATGGTCTATAAAGTCTCTGCAAACATTGAATTAGCAAATACTGGACCACTGCTCCTATGGAAAATTCAGAATTGGGATCTTATGAGCCTCTGGTTACATTTCCATCAATTGATGAATTTATCAGCTTGTTTTATGTGACTTTTTGTTTCAAGACACCTTATTCAATATATATTGTTGATAATTAACATTGAACTCCAGGCCAACAGCACTATAACTCATGCCTGAACAAAGTTAATCTAGCAAGAGCATTCTCTCTGAAAGGTACATCACAGCCTTCTGGCCCTTAGGAACAGTGGACAGCACCTACCCATAGGTGCACACAAACTTCACCAAGCTGCTACTGATGGCAGATTCATTTGGCCTGAATTATCCAGATTGCTCATGTTCCTTCCCATTGTATTCTGATGATATGTCCTAATGACTATGATTGCTCAGTCACCCAAGAAGGGAGAAAGGAGGCTCACAATAACCCCCCTGGTGGTAAGTAAGTGTGGAAAATGAGAATATTTTGATGTGGCCCATCTGATGCGGCATTTTGACATAGTCCTCCTAACACAGACAAGTAAATGTAAAACACTATTTTTTTTTTTAATGACCAAGCAATGGGTACAACAGACATCTCCGGTCCTCATCCATCCTGAACCACATCTGGGGGTGTGGCTCAGGAATAAAGCTGTCGTGACTGCAGGCACGCATAATGCCTAGGAATAGGGTAAGTGCTAATATCGCTTCAAGATCCTGATTTCAATTCTTTTGGATAAATACCCAGAAGAGGGGCTGCTGGATCATACGGTAGTTCTATTCCTAATTTTTTGAGGACCCTCCATACTGTTTTCCATAGCAGGTGCACCATTTTGCATTCCCACCAACCCACCAACAGTGTGTAAGGATTCCAATTTCTCCACCTCAACCAACACTTTTGTCTTTTGTTTACGCTAAGTGAAATAAGCCCGTCACAGAAAGACAAATACTCTATGATTTCACTTATAGGAGGCATATAAGTCAAATTAATAGAATCAATGAGTGGAGAGGTGGTCGCCAAGTGGCGGGGGTGGAGGGAGGGATGGGAAAATGGGGAATTACTAAACAATGGGCATAAAATTTCAATTAAGCAAGATGAATAAATTCTAGAGTTCTGCTGTACAACACTGTGCCTAGAGTCAACAATACTGCACTGCACACTTAAAAATCTGTGAAGAGGGGCTTCCCTGGTGGCGCAGTGGTTGAGAGTCCGCCTGCCGATGCAGGGGACACGGGTTCGTGCCCCGGTCCAGGAAGATCCCACATGCCATGGCAGCGGCTGGGCCCGTGAGCCATGGCCGCTGAGCCTGCGCGTCCGGAGCCCGTGCTCCACAATGGGAGAGGCCACAGCAGTGAGAGGCCCACGTATCGCAAAAAAAAAAAAAAAAAAAAAAAAAAAAAATCTGTTAAGAGGATATACCTCATGTTCAGTCTTCTTAATATCATTTTTAACAAAGAACAGGGTAAGGACACCTCTTGTGCACTGAACTGGAAATTCTTTTTTAAAAGCTAACTGATGAAAGGCTCTTTTTTGGGGGAAAACACATTAAAATATTCCTTTGAGGATAGGGCAGCAGCAAACATTCACTTAAACCCCAAAATATATCTAGATTTTATTTTAGAAAAACCTCGTCTGCATTTTTGCAAAATTTCACATTTTTAAAAATAAAAAAGATTTGTCAAATTACATGTCAATTATACCTCAATTTTCTAAAAAAAATGATTTGTTTAAGATTATTTACACAGATCTTTCATTATTTCCATATCTACAGACAAAGTTACACTCATAAGTTTAAGGGCATAATACTAAGAGCAACTGTATTTATTTCTTTGTTGAAACCAAATGAGCTAGACATGAGGTTCAAGATGGCATGGCAAATCAATTTCAATAGTCAATTCCCAAAGCTTGACCCCTGTGATCTAATTATAACCTTACGGCTCTAAATATCCCCACTCTACTTGGAATCTATATGAGATTTTGTAAAAGTTGGTTCCATATCAAGACCAGAAAGAAAAGTTTAAGAAAATCACTTTATTGCTACAACAGAACACAGCAAAAATGATGTGAAAAAAATAACAGACTGTTTATATTTGCCGTTTTAGGATGAAGGCCTTTGAATATTTTTGTTTTGAAAAATGATTTTTTTTTATTTGCCAGGAAGTAGGCATGTGTTTTCATTAGGGATATTGTTGGAAGATTCCCACAAAGAAAAACATCTGCATCATTATTACTACTGTCAGAAAAATTCTCTGGCACGCAAAGCAGGGAATGCCACTTGTCTCAGGCAGCAGAGATGCTAACTCATTAAAAAGCTCAGACCTGAAAAAGAACTGAACTTCATTTAACTTTTGGGAGTGATATGCCAGGTTTAATTATAGAATGTAAAAAGAAAGACACCAAAATGCAACATTTTTTATGTGAAAATATTTCATAAGACGTTTTCTCTCTGAAAGAAAAAGTAGGTCAGTTTTATCAATGTGGAAGATGATTTGAATCCGAATGCATTATTAACCGGCCCTTAGGCATGACAAAAATCTGCCTTTGTATTTCCATATCCTGCAAATTAAATCCTATAAAAATCTAACTTTCGAAAGGGGGAAAAATGCTCAGAAAGTTTTAATTAGGTTGAACTGCTTCATTACTACCTACCCTCAATCAGGTAAATGCTATCAATTCAGATTGATGCAAAGAATCTCTTTCTCAGCCACTGATTATTCCTGTCACATGGCCCATTCATTTTTATCAGAGATAACTGTCAGCATAACTCAGCATTAAAGGAAAACAACTTCTGATTCCATGCCTGCAAGTCTATAGTGTCCTCTTTATTTTCTTACTGCCTATGTAAATGCATATTTTTAAAAGCTTTATTGAAAGAATAAGTTCGCATAGTCACTTTTCTCATCTGTTAAGCAAATTATCACTTTGTATTATAAAATTAAAGAAATTCTACATTGACATGACCAATGAAATGAAAAGCCCATTTATCTGAAATTTTACCGGGCTTGTTTTTTTTAAACTGAGTGGCCTATCCTGCTATCTAATGAGACTAGGGGTGCCTACTTATTATATACTATATATACAGTTCTTATTATCTTACTTTAAGACAAAGTAAGAAATCGAAACCCCAGTCCAGGGAGAACGGATACATGACATGTATGGCTGAGTCACTTTGCTGTGTACCTGAAACTATCACAACATTGTTAATTGGCTATACTCCAGTATAAAAAAAATTCTATACTTATATATATGTGTATATAATTTTTTTGGTATACATATGTATATACATTTTTTTTGGCCTTGGGGGAAAAAAAAAAAAGCCCAGTCCAACGACTGAGCAGTGGAAAAGAGGGATAGGATCAATGACTGCCGTGTGATATTAACAACATCTTTGGAGAAACTGGAAGTTTTCTTTGGCAGCTGTCATGATGTAGTGTGATCACATATGTGGTCAGCATGTATCATACCCAAAATATCTACTCTTACACATAAGGTGACACTGAAAGTCTCAGCAAGATTCAGAGTCCACTGCATAGTGTTTTATGAAACTATGAGAAGACAAACAGGCCGCTGTCCTCTGGCTCTTAGATAAGGAGATGAGAAGAGTTACTGCTATGTGATCTCCACCCTGAAAAGGCAGATGACAAGAAGTTACCCTCCTCAAAGTAAGAGGAAGTACAGCCTTCCAGAGAGTGGAAAATGTTTCTTCTATAAAGTGGTTGTCATAGAATTGTTGCCATGATTTACCTTGAGCTGTCAGGGTTCTTGCCTGTGCCTCCCAAGTGGAGCGTAAGCCACTGTGGACCATTTCTTAGATGATTTTCTAAATTCAATATTATGATAATCATGGACCAGGTAACAAGGTAAGAAAGCAGATGGCCTTAATCTAATTCACCAGTGTTAAATAAAAGTGTGTGTGTGTGTGTGTGTGTGTGTGTGCGCGCGTGTGGTTGAGGGGATTTGTAACAGCTGACAAGAAAAATAAATCTTCCTTTCTTGAAATTATATATAATAAAAGCCCATATTTGTTTCTATTATGTAGGCATATTCTTGAAAGACTAAATGTAATAAAGATGAAAGGATTCTCTCACTTTTAATTATCTCACATAAATTAAATTTCAGGTTATTAAATAGATATAAAGCTTTAAAAAAGGAAATAATCAGACTACTCTATCAAGAGTAGTGGGGGGGCGGAGTCAAGCTGGCAGTGTGGGAAGACGCCGAGTTAGCATCTCCCCACAACTAGGGCGCCTGCTGGCCGCTGGTGGGGGGCCCTGATGCCCAAGGAGACGAGAGGAACCCCCAAGTGAACCGGTAGGAGGTGGGGGGACTGAGGGGGGAGGAGAAGTGGAGGCCAGACAGGATTGGTGCCTTTGAGGCCAGGGAGATCAGGAGAGGCAGGTGGGAGGGGCCCTCCAGGAGGAGCTGGATAGGAGCAGAGGGCATTTGACCCACCCACTCGGGCACAGGGAGCCTGCTGAGCTCCCAGGCTGATCCCCTGCCCTCCAAGCCCCCGCCCCCCACAACGCTGCATCGGTCCTGGGGGCAAAAGAAGGAGGGTGAGGGGAAGAACAGGAAAGGCAGGTGGGAGGGGCCCTCTGGGAGGAGCGGGAGAGCAGCAGACGGCATTTGCCCCACCCACTCGGGCATCGGGAGCCAGCTGGGCTCCCAGGTGAGGTCCTCTGACCTCTGAGACCATGAGTGGGGGGCACGACTGGGCCCCTTCTGTTCCTGGAGCCTAAGCCCCACCCTCCACAGCCTCCAGGGCCTATTTCAGCCCTGTCCGAAGCATAGGCCCCACCCACCACCCAAACCTCGCCCTTGCTTAGGCCCCACCCTCCATAGCCAACACCTTCTCCCCCTTTTTTTTTCTTTCTTTTTTTTTTTTCTTTTCCCTCCTCCTCTGTTTTCCTATTGTGGTACTGATGTACCTCCCAGTTACTGGTTCATCTATATTTTTATTTTTATATTCTTTCTAACATATCTGCTAGTTTCCTAGTCTAATCTTTTTTTAACCTTGTTATTGTTCTTTTTTTTTTTTTCTCATGCTGCTTGGGGGATCTTGGTTCACAAGCCAGGGGTCGGGTGAAGCTCCTGCGGTCGGAGCTCCAAGTCCAAACCACTGGATTAACAGAGAACCTCAGATCTCAGGGAATATTCATTGGAGTGAGGTCTTACGGAGGTCCTCATCTCAGCACCAAGACCCAGCTCTACCCAACAGCCTAGAAACTCCAGTGTTAGAAGCCTCAGGCCAAAAAACCAGTAAGACAGGAACACAATCCCACTCATAAAAAAAATTTAAAAATGAGACAGCAAAAAAATATGTCACAGATGAAGGAGCAAGGTAAAAACCTGCAAGACCAAATAAATGAACAGGAAATAGGCAATCTACCTGAAAAAGAATTCAGAGTAAGATAGTAAAGATGATCCAGAATCTCAGAAATAGAATGGAGGCACAGACTGAGAAAATACAAGAAATGCTTAACAAAGATCTAGAAGAACTAAAGAACAAACAAACAAAGATGAACAACACAATAACTGAAGTGAAAAATACACTAGAAGGAATCAACAACAGAATAACTGAGGCAGAAGAACGAATAAGTGAGCTGGAAGACAAAGTGGTGGAAATAACTGCAGAGGAGCAGAATAAATAAAAAAGAATGAAAAGAATTGAAGGCAATCTCAGAGACCTCGGGGACAACATTAAATACACCAACATTCAAATTATAGGGGTCCCAGAAGAAGAGAAAAAGAAAGGGTCTGAGAAAATATTTGAAGAGATTATAGTTGAAAACCTCCCTAACATGGGAAAGGAAATAGTCAAGTCCAGGAAGCACACAGAGTCCCATACAGGATAAACCCTAGGAAAAACACACCGAGACACATATTAATCAAACTAACAAAAATTAAATTCAAAGAAAAATATTAAAAGCAGCAAGGGAAAAACAAAAAATAACATACAAAGGAATCCTCACAAGGTTATCAGCTGATTTTTCAGCAGAAACTCTGCAGGCCAGAAGGGAGTGGCAGGATATACTTAAAGTGATGAAAGAGGAAAAACCTACAACCAAGATCACTCTACCCAGCAAGAATCTCATTCAGATTTGATTGAGAAATCAAAAGTTTTTCAGACAAGTAATAGCTAAGAGAATTCAGCACCACCAAACCAGCTTTACAACAAATGCTAAAGAAACTTCTCTAGGTGGGAAACCCAAGAGAAGAAAAAGACCCACAAAAACAAACCAAAAACAATTAAGAAAATGGTAATAGGAACATACATATAGATAATAACCTTGAATGTAAATGGATTAAATGCCCCAACCAAAAGACAAAGACTGGCTGAATGGATACAAAAACAAGACCCATCTGTATGCTGTTTACAAGAGATCCACTTCAGAACTAGGGACACATAGAGACTGAAAGTGAAGGGATGGAAAAAGATACTCCATGCAAATGGAAATTAAAAGAAAGCTGGAGTAGCAATATTTGTATCAGATAAAATAGACTTTAAAAAATAGAGACTGTTACAAGAGATAAGAAGGGACACTACATAATGATCAAGGGATCAATCCAAGAAGAAGATATAACAATTATAAATATATATGCATCCAACATAGGAGCACCTCAATACAAAGGCAAATGCTAACAACCATGAAAGGAGAAAGTGACAGTAACACAATAATAGTAGGGGACTTTTAACACCCCACTTAACACCAATGGACAGATCATCCAAACAGAAAATAAATAAGGAAACACACTTTTAAATGACACAAAAGACCAGATAGATTTAACTGATATTTATAGAACATTCCACCCAAAAGTGGCAGAATACACTTTCTTCTCAAGTGCACACGGAACATTCTCCAGGACAGACCACATCTTGGGTCATAAATCAAGCCTCGGACAATTTAAGAAAATTGAAATCATATCAAGCATCTTTTTTGAACACAACACTATGAGACTGGAAATCAATTACAGGAAAAGAAACTGTAAAAGTCACAAATACATGGAGGCTAAACAGTGTGCTACTAAATAACCAAAAGGTCACTGAAGAAATCAAAGAAGAAATTTAAAAAATACATAGAAATAAATGACAATGAAAACATTATGACCCAAAACCTATGGGACACAGCAAAAGCAGTTCTAAGAGGGAAGTTTACAGCAATTCAATCTCACCTCAAGAAACAAGAAAAATCTCAAATAAACAATCTAACCCTACACTTAAAACAGCTAGAGAAAGAACAAAGAAATCCCCAAGTCAGTAGAAGGAAAGAAATCATAAAGATCAGAGCAGAAATAAATGAAATAGAAATGAAGAAAACAATAGCAAAGATCAATAAAACTAAAAGCTGGTTCTTTGAGAAGATAAAGGAAATTGATAAACCCTTAGCCAGACTCATCAAGAAAAAAAGGGAGTGAAAAAAAAAAAAAATCACCAGAAAACTACTAGAACTAATCAGTGAATTTGCAGGATACAAAATTAATGCACAGAAATCTCTGGCATTCCTATACACCAACAACGAAAATCAGAAAGAGAAATTAAGGAAACACTCTCATCTACCACTGCAACAAAAAGAATAAAATACCTAGGAATAAACCTGCCTAAGGAGGCTAAAGACTTGTACTCAGAAAACTGTAAAACACTAATGAAAGAAATCAAAGATTACATAAACAAATGGAGAAATATACCATGTTCTTGGATTGAAAGAATCAATACTGTAAAAATAACTATACTACCCAAAGCAATCTACAGATTCAATGCAATCCCTATCAAACTACCAATGGCATTCTTCACAGAATTAGAACAAAAAATTTTACAATTCATATGGAAACACAAAAGACCCCTAATAGCCAAAGCAATCTTGAGAAAGAAAAAAAGGAGTTGGAGGAATCAGGCTCCCTGACTTCAAACTATACCACAAAGCTACAGTAATCAAGAAGTATGGTACTGGCACAAAAACAGAAATATAGATCAATGGTACAGGATAGAATGCCCAGAGATAAACCCACACACATATGGGCACCTAATCTATGACAAAGGAGGCAAGAACATACAATGGAGAAAAGGCAGCCTCTTCAATAAGTGTGCTGGGAAAACTGCACAGCTACATGTAAAAGAGTGAAATTAGAACATTCCCTAACACCATACACAAAAATAAACTCCAAATGGATTAAAGACCAGACACTATAAAACTCTTAGAGGAAAAGAGGAAAAACACTCTTTGACAAACCACAACAAGATCTTTTTTGACCCACCTCCTAGAGTTACAGAAATAAAAACAAACAAATGGGACATAATTAAACTTCAAAGCTTTTGTGCAGCAAAGGAAAACATAAACAAGACGAAAAGACAACGCTCAGGATGGGAGAAAATATTTGCAAATGAAACCACAGACAAAGGATTAATCTCCAAAACATACAAACAGCTCATGGAGCTCAATATTAAAAAAACAAACAAACCAGTTAAAATTTGGGCAGAAGACCTAAATAGACATTTCACCAAAGAAGACATACAGATGGCCAAGAGGCACATGAAAGGATGCTTAACATCACTAATTGTTAGAGAAATTCAAATCAAAACTACAATGAGGTATCATCTCACACCAGTCAGAATGGCCATCATCAAAAAAATCTAGAAACAATAAATGCTGGAAAGGGTGTGGTGAAAAGGGAACCCTCCTGCACTGTTGGTGGGAACGTAAATTGATACAACCACTATGGAAAACAGTATGGAGGTCCCTTAAAAATCAGAATAGAACTACCATATGAGCCAATAATCCCACTACTGGGCATATACCCAGAGAAAACCATAATTCAAAAAGAGTCATGTACCTCAATGTTCACTGCAGCACTATTTACAATAGCCAGGACATGGAAGCAACCTAAGTGTTCATCGACAGACGAATACATAAAGAAGATGTGGCACATATATACAATGGAATATTAGCCATAAAAAGAAAGGAAATTGAGTTATTTGTCGTGAGGTGGATGGACCTAGAGTCTGTCATACAGAGTGAAGTAAGTCAGAAGGAGAAAAACAAATACCATATGCTAATACATATATATGGAATCTAAAAAAAAAAAAAGGTACTGATAAACCTAGTTGCAGGGCAGGAATAAAAATGTAGACATATACCCCAAACTGATTCATTTTGTTATAAAGCAGAAACTAACACACCATTGTAAAGCAATTATACCCCAATAAAGATGTTAAAAAAAAATGTAGACATAGAAAATGCACTTGAGAACACAGGGTGGGAGGCGGAACCTGGGGTGAAGTGAGAGTAGCATCAACATATATACACTACCGAATGCAAAATAGCTAGTGGGAAGCAGCAGCATAGCACAGGGAGATCAGTTCAGTGCTTTGCGATGACCTAGAGGGGTGGGACTGGCAGGATGGGAGGGAGGCTCACGAGGAAGGGGATATGGGGACATGTGTATGCATATGGCTGATTCATTTTGTTGTACAATAGAAACTAACACAGTATTGTGAAGCAATTATACTCCAATAAAGATCTATTTTAAAAAAAAAGAGTAGTAGGTACTTGATTACATTTGAATATGGTCCAGTTAGATTGCTAAGTAACTGACTTAGAGTTCCTTTTGAAAACGATTAAAACATTTTTTCTGACTTTTTATTATACTTTTCTTACTATTATTTCTTTTTTTAATCCAGTATAGCTACTCATACAAATAATGTTCTTAGGTTCAATTTTTTTTAATTTAATTTCTATTGTTTCAGTTAGGGAGCACTCAGATGGAAATAATAAAAGATGTAATTCAAAATGGCTCAAACCAGATGTATACTTCAGACTTACAGTCCACATGAAAATACTTATCTCTGAAGCGTTACTACACTGATAGTAGAGCAAGGGAAAGCTGGAAACAGCTATTGTAAGCCTCCTGTAGTGAAATAATGGATGGTTAGCAACTTGACTGCACCTTGGTAGCTTTTCTTCCCTCCAATAATGCTGAAGTTGCCTCCCAGGAGAGTGTAATAGTAATTATGGGAGGCCATCTGCCTAGGAGCAAGGTAATCATTCACAAAGTCCTTCAAACATGTCAGTGTTTGTCTACTCAAGGATAAAGAGACACCAGCCCTGATGATAAGAGAGGCAAGACACTGAAAAGAGTTATGTCTTTCTTCACAGTTGTGTATTATTTGTCTTTTGGTATTATTTGTGTCAAAGTTCCCAGGAACTAATTAATTCAGAAACCAAGAAGTGGACAGTATCTCATTTAACTGTCCTCTAACAAGATACATCAGAAATGCTACCTGCCACATTGCTCAGGTGACCTATCACTCAGCTTTAATTAACTAAGTGAGCATATACAACTTATTGGATAAGATCACTAGAGGGCAGTACCTGCCTCTGGGCTGGTTTCACAAAGGGCTTTTATCACCCATAATCGCTATCAAGTAGCAGGACAGGCTCACCCTTGAGGAAATCCTAGAGCAGACAACAGTCTCCAGTGTCAAAATCCAACCCACTGCATCTCAACTGTTCTGCACTTGACAATTTAGGAAGACTGATAAGGGTGTGATACCCAATCTAAACAATGACACAACAGCCAGCAAGAAGCTGCAAGGTGAAGTACAAGGTGAAGTTAAGGTAGCCTAAGTTTTGGCTTAGGTGGAGAAAGGACGCTGGCATTCAGCAATTTAAACCAAGGTATTTAAATCTTTTACAACAACAACAACAAAGTCCTTTAGTTCATGAGACAAATGAGCAGAAGTCTACAAAGCCCAAGTGAAGGTGTCATGTGAACTCACTTTGTTATGTAAGATGCATGTGCTTTCTGGTCACACATAAATAAAGAGAGCATTCAATCTGAATTAGAGGATTCCTCAGTTGGGGGAGTTCTGTGGACACCTGATATGTCTGTCCCTTCTACTCAATTCAAACTGCATGGTCAGATTGTTTAGTTGGCTGTGTGTGGAGTCATCTTCAGTCAGAGGGCACCGCACTCCACCAGAGCACCATGCAATAAGCTTGGTAAAGAGTCCCAGAAGTTTAGGCTGAAAACCATGTCTGTTGGCACCTTCTGATTTTTTTGAATTCACCTCTCAGGTGTCCTTAGAATAGCCATATCCTTAATTTTAAAACTGTTGGGAATCATTTCACTGAATAACATTTTTGGAAGATTCTAAGAAGTATTGATAGATGGCCATATAACAGTATATGTGTTGTTACAAATTTAAATGACTATGTAGCTACTAAGAGCATAATTATCCCTTACGTAATTTTTTTATATACATATTTTCTTCTTTTCAGTGTAAGAGAAGGTCACCTTTGAATACTCTTGAATCTGGCCCGTGGTGTACTGAGAGTAAGTGGACATGAATCAGGTAACTGTGTTGCACATAAACCAATCATACAAAATATAAAATTACAGAATCAAACACTTCCAGTAAGCGTTTCTCATAAACTTTGGAGTTCTTCATGGAGAGGAAGGTAACCAGATGATTAAAAGGAAGGGAAACCATGCTGCATGAGGAAAGTTAAAAGATGTGAGGATGTTTAAATCAGGGAGAGGAAACTTGCTGGTTGCAAGGCTCCAAGAACTTCTGCTAAATCCTAAAAGATCTGGGGTTTCTCGTAGAATGTCAATGTACACAGTATTGCTCCTCTGTGACAAATGCACAAAATGACAAAGAATATGTTATGAGAAATCCAGTCCTATACTTTGCATAAATGGTCCTCCTGCGCCTATTAGAAAAAGCTGGCCCTTCCTCAAGACACAGCCATCTGCCAGGAAATTGTAGTAATAAATATTCAAATTCAGGACAACCACAAAAATATATGGTGTTCCTAAAAGGTTCAGTGCACACACAATCTTACATGGTACCCTTGAGAAGTTCAGAAGAACTTACTAATGTAAGTATACTCTCCTTTCCAATAAAAAAGTTGAATCCTGCTTGTCCCCATAATAACTGATGCTACATACAGAAACCGGGCAAGTCCTGGGCAAAGGGTGAAGGACAAGCAGCTGCTACAAAATAAGCAGAAGTGGGGAGCACAGCAAGCATAGAGGACTGAAGAAATGTTCCAAAGATGCACTAAATTATAACTATCATCACAAACACCCACGGTGTTTGGCGCCATCATCTATGGCTTACTGGGAAGCCACAAAGGAAGACAGAGTCTTTTGTTACTAGACACAGTGAGCAGGAACTCTCCAAGTTTCAAATGAGCCAAGACTATGGCCAGACTATGTATGGCTGAGTCAGGAACTTCACCAAGAGCTCCTCAGGTACTAGCTGGAAACTGAAAATTAGCATTTCATGCAATAAGGTAACATATTTTTGCTGTACTATCATAGGTACATTCAGATTCACTCATTTTGAGCCTAATTTACTGTTGTACGTGAAAACTGTGATACGTTTGTGTCATTTTTAGCAGCAAACGAGGATTCTAAGGAATTATTTGTACACCTTAGGAAAGGTCAATGGAAAATTCTGCTATAAATGGAAAAATGCATTCATGTAAAAATGATCTAAGCCCCAAGGTCATAAACCTAGCAAATGTTACATTAAAAAAAAAGAAAGAAAGAAAGAAAGAAAAAGAACCAATATCACACACAGAATTAAAGAATCTTAGGCTGAAAACAGAATGTGCAGGGTGGAGCATGGGAGGGGGAATGCATTCATCTCATTCAGCTTCTTTCTCTCTTCCGGACACTAAAAGGCAAAGGCAATGGGAGGAGAGAAGGTAAAGAGAATATATCAGTGGATACTCGGTTTTTAGAGGCCAAGTGAAAGGAGAGGTGATGGAGAAGAGTGGGAAACAGGAAATGTCCCTCAGAGTTAACACAACATATTATTTATTTATTTATTTCCTAAATAACTTGCTACATTAATATAAAATTATGTATATTGAATTGCATTGTCTGAAACGCTATCTCTAAAAGGTTATTTCTGTATTAGTAAAGTGAGTCAACAAGCTTAATTACAATGCAACTGCTTCTAAATCCAATTAAATAGTTTTATGTATTCAAATTAGCCATTGTATTGAGGAAAACTCTCCTTTTACTTTTAGTTGCTAATATGCACGTTGATACCAAACACACATTGAAATATAGTTCAATAAGCATATGTTTTTCTAACAATTTTAAATATTGCTTTCTTCAAAGGAAATCAATATCTGTAAACATCTGAACATTTGGCATTAAATAAATAAAATAACCAGACAGATGATAAACTTATGAATCTTTTGCTTGTAAACTCATATTTAATTAGACATCCACTGTAAAACATCTCTTAAAGTTAAATATAAGTATTTGATGGTCAAAAACTTTCTGGGACTTCCCTGGTGGCACAGTGGTTAAGAATCCGCCTGCCAAGGCATGGGGCAGGGGTTCGAGCCCTGGTCCGGGAGGATCCCACATGCCGCAGAGCAACGGAGCCTGTGCACCACAACTACTGAGCCTGTGCTCTGGAGCTCGTGAGCCACAACTACTGAGCCCACGTACCTGGAGCCCGTGCTCCGCAACACGAGAGGCCGCCGTGATGAGAAGCCTGCGCACCAAAACGAGGAGTGGCCCCCGCTCGCTGCAACTAGAGAAAGCGCGCACAGCAACAAGGACCCAACGCAGCCAAAAATAAATAAATAAACTAAAAAAAAAAAACAACTTTCTGGAATCTTATAATAAATGAACAAACGTAAATCTTTTTATCACTGGAAATTCAATGAGAGGAAAACATTTTGTCTTCTACAGAATGCAAATGTTTTATGAAATATAATCACATTAGTCAATATTTATTTTTCTCACTATTAGATCATTATAACTAGCTAACTAAAGATAGAATAAATGTTCTGGGTTTTTTTTTTTTAAAGCTATAACTTAACAGTCCAATTTTAATTATACAGAAATTCAGATTGGGGAAATACATATGTGTAGTCATATGTTCAAATATTTGGACATTTCAGTCTGTCTTTGCATTTGGCAATGCAAATATTATAAAGCTGTACTTACAATAACAGTCAATTTCATTTGTTTTTATTTTTATACCATGATGACTAAATCCTATTTTAAATGGATTCTTTTATTACCCAAGTTTATTCTTTCTAAGATGAAAGTTTGAACATCAGGTATGATTCAGCAATTCTATTACTTTTAGTCCTTATGTCATGGAGATCTTGATAATTCCTCCCTCAGCTGTAATCATGTGACACAATTAAAGCAAATGAACATTCTCAATGAATTTCTTCCCCTTAACTACTGTTTGAATAATTGCCTATGCTTGACAAGGTATTTTGCATGAAACATCAACAGTGTGATTTGAATCACACTCATAATTATAAACTCTTCACCAGAGTAATTAATAAATTATCATCCTCCTATGGGACTATCTTCAAATATTTAAAGTATTTATTGTTGAGAAGTTCTGTTGAACTATTATGGGGCCTTCATAATTTTCTAAGTCCTTTAATTTCTTCCAACCTAATTATTTGGATATATTTTTTATTGAAATATAAATGACATAACTCTTTGTCATATCTGGAGGAAGGACACGTTTTATAGCTTGTTTAGAAAAGTCTAATTTACTTAGCTAATGTCTGGCAATCCCAATTCTCTCAATGTGCAGTGGTAGTTGGTTAATCTCTATCCTAGACAAGAAAGTAGTTGCTGTCCCATCTGTGAGGAAACAATGATTTTCAAATGAATTTTATTAGAATCCAGTTATAATTCACTTTCTGAAATAAAGAGTCAAAAATATCTGGCAGTTAAGCAGGTGGTCACAGAGTAAATTTAACAGAATATTCTTTCAATCAGAAACTTCAGGAAGTAGTATTATTTTAATTTCTCTACACAGCCAGCAACCTTTCCCACATTGACTACATATGGGTTTATAGTTCTCAGAATAGTTAGCCCTGAGTATTTTTTAGATGTGTTACAGCACTGTCATCTTTGTATGACTGCACGCCTGTTGATATTTTCAAGTAGACAGGACCTAAAAATGGTGATCAAGGTGTGTGAAGAAAATGATATCAAGGAAATCAGTGAAAGAAAAACAATGTATTCTATTGGGTGTTGCAGAGAGATTAATTTCCGTTTCCTTTCTTGACCTTAAAGAAAGAGGAACATTACTATTTAACGCAGAAGGTACACATCTGTCCGTTGTCATCAAGGTGACACTTCTGTGGGCTATCCAGACCTCCATGATTTCCCTGTTACTGTTGTCCTTGGCAACTGACCCCATCTTTCCAGAAGCAAGACTGAGGAGAGGAAGAGTATGTGTGTCTGCTGGGCCCTAATCCCTCCCTCAGTGACTCTGAGGTAAATAGTTTATTGTGTTGTTTTTGTTGTTGCTTGGTTAGCTCTTTATTTGATTTTTATACTTGCATATGTCTTTGCACAGCTCCTGAGAAATTTGCAAAGATGCCTTTAAAAATGACTGCTGTCAAAAATAGACCCAGAGACATAGAAAACAAACTATGGCTACCAAAGGGGAAAGGGGCGGGAGGAGGGATAAATTAGGAGTTTGGGATTAACATATATACACTACTATATGTAAAACAGGTAATCAACAAGGACAAACTGTATAGCACCAGGAACTATTCTCAATATTTTGTAATAAACTGTAAAGGAAAAGAATGTGAAAAAATAGGTATAAAATGTGTATAACTATTTTATGTGTAAAAATAGATATATATGTGCATCGTTTTGCTAAACACCCGAAACTAACACAACACTGTAAATCAACTATACGTTAATAAAAATAAATAATGAATTAAAAAATAAAAATGACTGCTGTCTCTTGCCTATTAACTGGTAGGACTGGACACTATGATTGCACCTCCAGCTGCTAGCAGTGTGTGAATGGAGAGCAAAGAAATTTTTGGCTGCACTTTAGCCAGTAGGCCAAGTCTGGGATGTATTTCTGCTGACCTATTGGAAACAGCAGCATGGAGAAAATGCAGTTCAAAAGTTTCCAAGTGGGGCTTCCCTGGTGGCGCAGTGGTTGAGAGTCCGCCTGCCCAGGCAGGGACACGGGTTTGTGCCCCAGTCTGGGAGGATCTCACGTGCCGCGGAGCGGCTGGGCCCGTGAGCCATGGCCGCTGAGCCTGTGCGTCCGGAGCCTGTGCTCCGCAACGGGAGAGGCCACAGCAGTGAGAGGCCCGCATTCCGCAAAAAAAAAAAAAATTTCCAAGGGTCTTTCCAGGTGGCGCAGTGGTTGAGAACCTGCCTGCTAATGTACGGGACACGGGTTCGAGCCCTGGTCTGGGAGGATCCCACATGCTGCGGAGCAACTAGGCCCGTGAGCTACAACTACTGAGCCTCCGCATTTGGAGCCTGTGCTCCGCAACGAGAGAGGCCGCGATAGTGAGAGGCCCACACACCGCGATGAAGAGTGGCCCCTGCTTGCCACAACTAGAGGAAGCCCTCGCACAGAAACGAAGATCCAACACAGCAAAAATAAATTAATTAATTAATAAACTCCTACCCCCAACATCTTCTTTAAAAAAAAAAAAGTTTCCAAGTATCAGGCTTAATAAATATTTGGGGTCTCTTATAATATGGCCAACAAATAGACATGAGAATACAAGGTAGTTCTGGAAGACAAGATTACCTGTAACAGTTTTCTTTTCTCTTTATCTAGGAGAGCAGGCCTTCTCCCTAAAGTTGTGGCTATTGGTTGAAACGGTTTTCCTGGCTGTCAAGCTAACTTATTAGGAAAAGGACTATGGGCACATTTGAATAGATAAGCATATTTGTGATAGATCCTGAAACACATTTGCTAAAGCTTAGTCTTAAAAATACTAAATTAAAACAGAAACAGACTCACAGACCTAGAAAACAAATTAGTGGTTATCAAAGGGTAGAGGGATTGGGTGAGGTGCAACATAGGTAAAGGAGATTAAGAGGTACAAACTGCAAGGCATAAAATAAGTAAGTTACAAGGCTGTAAAGTACAGCACTGGGAATCTAGCCAACATCTTATAACTTTGTTTGGAGTATAATCTATAAAAATATCAAATTACTATGTTGTGCATCTGAAACTAATATAATATTGTAAATCAACTAACTATACTTCCAAAAAAAAAGCCCTAAGTTATTCCAGAAGGGACTGAAATTTTCTAGAAATGTCGTAACTGTTTTGGTGATATAATGCCAAGTATACAAAGATTAGTAACTAGATTTTTACATTGCCTTCTGGAAATTTGTTTAACAAATATATGATACAATATATTACAAAAACACAATACATTATCTTGTGTTAAATGAGGCAAAGAAAGAACCAGAAGCAAAAATTTTAAATAACGCTGTTGGTATACACGGAACACTGATATGAATAGGAGTTACGGAAATGGAATCATGATACAATTTTCCAATCATTTTAGCTCATTACCAATAAGTAGTGAAACAAATGTTTCATTGTTTCTACATTGCAGTGTTCTATTTTTGCCACTGTCCTTAACAAGTGAAACCAGAACTAGACTTGGATTCAAGAGACTGATTCTGTACTAATTCAGGCACTAACTAGCTTGAAAGACCATGTAAACTTTCTGGATCTTATTTTCTCATCTGTAAAATTAAGAGGTTATAATAAATCAAGATGCCAAATGGATCAGTTTCAGAGGATTTTCCAGCTCCTGAATTTTTAAAAAATATTTGCACATGTACGTATTCTTGGAAAAATGGTCCATAATTTTACCAAATTCACAATCACCAGAATCACAAAGAAGTTTATAACTCCCCAAAGTTAAGAAGCACAGGACTAAGTGCTTCCTAAGATTCCTTTTACACCTTATACATATTATTTAATTTTATGTCAAATACAGTTACTACATGAGAAGCCACATGTTACATATTTGCACATTTATCCAACATATATATTTATGCAAATACATAAAGAGCCTTGAAATTTGATTCTAATTACAAGTCAGTTTTCAAGGTTGGAAACAACTTTTAAATGTAAATAAAATTTTGCTTCTAATTACAGGTAGCCTTTCAAAGTTGAAAGCCATTTTAATGTGAGTAAGATCTTATTTTGAACTAGAGGTGTCATCATGTTTTGTCTGGGATTTGTATGAACTCAGAGTCCTATTTGAAATTCAAGACTTATAAAAATCAAATATCTGCTTGTCTACTAATGAAAATGAGCCATCTTAATGAATTTCTTCATGCATCCAACAGATATTTATTAAATGCTCATTATTACAGACACTATACTAGGTGCTAATTTTACTGTGATGACTGAAACATTCTCTGCCTTCATTCTAGTAAGATAGATGACTTTACTTTAAACCCTTTATTAACCTCGATGAAAGAAATAGAAAGAGACCCACAAACTGTGAATGTGAAACTATGCTCTGAGAACATTAGGCTATGTTCTTTTTTTCTTCCTTCCCTCCTTGGGCCCCGGGTGCAAAGAACAGAATTGGAGTTACCATAAGCTTTAACTTATGGCACATACTCATAATTGTCCACTGATCCATGAATGGCTTGCTCTTATTAATTTACTTTTACACATTAGCAAGCACTGACAAACCTCCTAATGAAACAAAAGCTAGGATCACAACCTGCAAGAATTAAAACTATGCCTCGCTCCCTGCCGCTCCCACCCATCCCCATATTCATTGCCTTGGATCTCCCAAATGAGATAAGTAGGGAAATAATGAAGGGATAGATAAATTGACCAATTAATCAGAAAACCCAAAAACAGATCCCTGTATATAGCTTTTGGTATATATTAATGTAATGGATCAAGGAGGAAATTATGGATTATTTAATAAATAAAGCTGGAAATATTTACCCTTATAGATAAAAAAAGAAAAAAATGGATCCCTACCTCACACTATACAAAAATCAACTCTAGATAGTTTAAGGACATAAATTTTAAAAATAAAAATTTTACCTTTAGGAGAAATTATAGGTGAATATCTTTTAGACACTGGCGTAGGGAAATATTTCTGAGGTGAGATACCAAAATGGCATTGATTATTTAAAAAATGATCAATGTGAATATTTAAAATTTAACAATTTTAAGACATCTTAAAGGCACATTACAAAGTAGCTGAATATATTCGCTGTATACACCACCAGTAAAGAACTGATAACAAGAATATATTAAATATATATGTATACATACATATACAAAAGCACAAACTAGTAGAAAAATACATGAACAGATGTTTCACAGAAAAAGAAACATATCTCCAATAATCACAAGAAGGGATATTCAACAATTTCGTGATCAACTAAATGCAAATGATGACTGCAATGAGATCCATTTTAGTTATTCAACTGGTAAAAGTTTAAAGGTCTCATATGCCAAGAGTTGGAGCTAATGTGAGTACGCACCTTCTATATTGCTTTCTGGGGTATAAATTAGAGCAACCAAGTTTAAAAACTGGCATTACCTCTTAAAGTTGAACATTTTTATACCTTATGAACCAGAAATTCCACATCTACATATATATCCAAGAGAAGTCTTAGTCATCTAATAAATAAATAAATGCATGTATGTTAATAGCCACACCAATGATCATAGTGAAAAGCTGGAAACAACTCAATGCTCTCCAATGGGAGAGTGATTTAATAAACATTTACACAATGGAATATCACACAACAGTCAAAACAAGTGAATCACAGCAACACACACACAAAGTTTGAATCTTAGCACTGATATTAAGTGAAAAAAAATATCCCCAAAGATTTCATTAGCATGATACCTTATAACATTTTAAACACATAAAATTAAAATAAATGTGTCTGAGGATTAAACACAGGCACTCAGACTATATAAAAATCAAGGAAATGATGCATACAAGATATGGTGGTCAGTTTTTAACCCTAAGTCTTCTATGAAAGAAGAAAAGGAAGAAAAGGATGAAGAAGGGAAACAAAGAAGGGAGGGAAGAAGTTAAGCGTCTTGCATATATTTGAATTACAAGTGATACTAATTTCATTCCCTTTTCTATGTACAAATCACACTCAGGGATAACAGCAAGCTGGTTAAAAACGCCAGTTTGTAACTTAACATTCATTTTAGATGGCTTGTACAAATGGACTTGTCTACACGTGTTGGCAATACTGAAGCAAGAAAAGGTTAAATGACTTGTTCACTGAGAGAAAAAAGTTATCATCCGTGGTGCCAAAAATAGAAGTTCTGATTTGCAGTCCTATGACCTCAACAGAAGACAGAATGTTCACTTTATCTGACTGATATAAAACACAGCTTCTCTGAGGGCTCTATTATTTTGAACTACTGTGTAAGTACATGTAATTACAAGCTTCTGGAAATATGTACTGTTTATTTTATCATTTGTAGTAGCAAATAGAAAGGCTAGAGCTGAGTATTTACCCAACAGTGATGCTAACAGCCTTCAGAGTCATTACAGACTATTTGTAAGGGTCTGTTTAGATACCTTTAAGATCAATGACCCATTAGTGCAATTATACTCTAAGATGGTTCCTGCCACACAGACCCTGTTCTTGCTACCAGAAAGTGATATGTCGATGTTATAAACACGCCTTACATTGTTAAAAATGTGTCTTCTCTCTGAAAAAGCTGCAGGAATAGAACTCTAACTATAGTTTACAAATTCTGTTTCCAGTGAGTGATGTAGTCATTTTGTTTTTGCAATTTCCTGTGATAAAATTATAGATTAGTTTCTCCGAAAAGCTCAACAAAATGAGTACACTTATTCTTTTATAATTTTTATCCATTTAGAAATCTTCATAGTATCTGTCTTTCCCACCCCATTCATACAGTCTTACATAGTCATATATTCCTACCATGCATATATACTCAGCTTTACATAACTCCATGTAACCTACATAAAGAAAAACATTAAGGAATTCCCTGGTGGTGCAGTGGTTAAGAATCCGCCTGCCAATGCAGGGGACACAGGTTTGATCCCTGGTCTGGGAAGATCACACATGCTGCGGAGTAACTAAGCCTGTGCGCCACAACTACTGAAGCCTGCGCGCCACGACTACTGAAGCCTGCACACCTAAAGCCCATGCTCTGCAACAAGAGAAGCCACCACACAACAACAAAGAGTAGCCCCCGCCCTCCGCAGCTAGAGAAAGCCCGTGCGTAGCAACGAAGACCCAATGCAGCCATAAATAAATAAAATAAATAAATATTTAAAAAGAAAATTACTTGCTGTGTAACTATGTATAGATTCATAGAATTGGAAGGACCTTAGAGTTAGAGATGAACTAGTCATGTAGTTACTCAACTGATACCATCATCCTTTATTAGAGAGTTTTCTTCAGTTTTTTTTTGAGGGATGGGGGTGGGAGGAGATATCACAGACCCTTTTGAGAATCTAATGAAGTTATGTTGTTCTCCCAAGAAAATACATGTGTAAATGTTCATGTCTTTTTTTTTTTTTTTTTTGGCCTTTGACATTGACTCATTTCACAAAGGATCATGTGACTCTTTTTCCGTAAAAATTAATGGCTGTTCCCTGGAAAATATAATTCCAAATTAAACAAATCATATAAAAAAGAAAACTTTGTGCCTGCTTAAACTATGTTTCAATGAGAAGGCTGTTTTCTTTGGTTTAGAAAAACCTAATATTTGGAGTTATCTTTTACATGGAAATATTTATGTCATTTTTAGTATCCAATCAATTAGAGTCTGGTTTCATAGCAGCAAGTGCTCAAAGCTGCAGCTCACATCACTTTCAATAGCAAAGTCAGTTAAACAGTTTATCAGAGCAGAGTAGCCTTCTATTGACACATGGGCTTTCTCTAATACACTTCAAGTTGAATTCAGGTTCTACCAAATCCTTTATCCTCAAGTCAAATGATGTTATTTTTGAAAGGCTGGTGTCAACTATGCAGCCTCTGTCAGCAAGGAATGACGTTTGAATCCTTTTTACATTTGAATCTAAGCAGAAGTAACCTTTAAAAGAGTTTTGCAGGCTTTCCAGTTGTTGTAGATCTTCCCCATGGATAAACTGACAAGGCTTTCTCCGTTTCAACTCCCTTTCCCTCACAGATATCCTTCTTTCGGCACTGTAAATGTCACAAATTTTCAGCTCTAAAATCTCTCCCTCTAAAATGGCAGCTGTTACCAACAGCAACTGTACACGATCAGCAAATCTGGAATCTAGGGACTAGCCTCCTTCTTATGGCCTAACATCTCTACAATAAAATCTAGCCTCGAATGAACCTCTCTTGTCAATTTTTTCTAAGATATAGCAATCCTTTACTTAAAAATAAACATATTGAAATCTCTGACCCAAGTTCAACCAAGAGCATTAACACATCTTCTGGAAACTTTTGTCAGTAAAAAGAGCACATTTTGCTCCATTCCTAAATAAAAACTTGAAACTATAGGTCTCAGGCTATAGCTGTGAAATTATTGGGCCACTTTCCACAGAGCAGACAAGGCATCTTTTAGGATTATTGTCAGAGTCCTTGACATTAATGCACCCTGATGTTGAAAGTAATAAGTCTCTATGAAAAGTAGAATGTCTGTCTTCTTCACCACACTAATCAAGCTGGATGCTAGACCCAGAAACTCCATATGTACTCCTCATGTACACAAAGTATCAAGATTTTTCTTCCATTAGGAGTTTTGCTTAACAAAGAAACTTTTCACTGTTAGAACAACTTGGCCTTTAAAATATCCACGGGGTATCTCTCCGTCTCTCACACACACTCACACACACACACACACACACACACACACAACCAGGATATCATCATTCACAAGATAGATAAAAATCAGAACTTACTGAAACAATCACAGTTTTCACCCAATTGCATGCCAAGTGGAAATGGCACAGCTATTATTTTCACCATAACTGGCTGCAAAATATTAGCAAAATATCAAAGTTCAGAAGTAGGTTACAGCAAGTGAACAGAGGCACTCTTTTAATTTTGTGTTGTTTTTCTCAGCAACCCACCAGTTCAAACATTTCTAGAGTGCATGATTTGATCAAGCTTTCTCCAATTATTTAATGGTTTCTTTTGCTTGGAAATGTGTCGAGACACACTGTGGCAAATATAAGTTTTAGTAAATTTTCACTTTTTTAAAATTGAGCTTTTTCTGTAGAAAACAAAAATTCTATATTCTGTGATATATTTTCAGGATGCTCAGAAATAAGCTTTCTTGACTTCAGGCTCTTGTTGGCAGGAACCTTATCACACAAGAAACAGTCTGGCTTTTGTGCCCCATCACATTTAGCAATGCAAATAAAATCAAAGGAAGTGTAAGAGCCACCAAGCTTTCTTTTCTTTGTCATCTGCCAACTTAAGTTCAGTATGAACAGAAATATATGCATAAACATAATTTCAGATACATGTTTGTTAATTCTGACGAATGTAATGCTATTCTAAATGCCACTATATGACAAGGATGATAATTTTACAGAATGAATCCATGCCACTCTATCCATATTTAAAGTAAAACACTAAAAAACATAGTTTGCCATAAAATTCTTTAGACATAAAGAGAAGGAAATAAAAATAAATCTTATATATATTTGCTCTTACCACACTTACAACATGAAGCCTATACATGACCTTAAGTTAAAAACTATTGTTCTAAAGTAATCAGAAATATGACCAAATGACCTCTGTTGTTATTAACTTCTCAACATATGACAAGGTTTCCAGATTCCTTACGATATTGGTTTATTCTAAAACCACTCCAAACTGTCAACATTTTTCTTAAAATGTGGATCTTCCTATTAAAAAAACAAATTCTAGGGACTTCCCAGGTGGCACAGTGGTTAGGAATCTGCCTGCCAATGCAGGGGACACGGGTTCGATTCCTGGTCCTGGAAGATCCCACATGCCCCGGAGCAACTAAGCCTGTGCACCACAACTACTGAGCCCGCGCACCTAGAACCCGTGCTCCACAACTAGAGAAGCCACCGCAGTGAGAAGCCTATGCACTGCAACAAAGAGTAGCCCCCACTCGCCACAACTAGAGAATAGTCCACGCACAGCAACAAAGACCAAACACAGCCAAAAATAAATAAAATTTTAAAAAAAAGCAATCGTGTAAAAAAAAATTCTACATTTGTTTGATTAATAACTAAATAACTATTATTCTCTATAGTTGTAACTAATATTTCCATTAAAACATAGTAAAATTTTGTGTTGTCACTAAAACCACTAATTATTTCACCAAAATAGGTACCATTTCTTAGTTACTCTTTTAGCTAGGCACTATATTCGTCAAGGTATTTTATACTTTTTATCTCATTTGATCTAGTATTCCCACCAGTCCCAGGAAGTTATTTTATGTAAAAAAAAAAAATTAAACAAAACCAAGATCATAGAGATTAAGTAACTTGCACAAGATCACAAAATTAAATGGCCATGGCCATGGCTCACGGGCCCAGCCGCTCCGCGGCATGTGGGATCTTCCGGGGCACGAACCCGCGTCCCCTGCACCAGCAGGCGGACTCTCAACCACTGTGCCACCAGGGTAGCCCTTTCCATTATATTATAGTACATTATGCCATGATTAGCATCAACCAGCCTTCCTTCCCTCCTCCCTTCCTTCCTCTTCCTTCCTCTTCCTTTTTTCCTCTCACCCTCCCTTCCTCCAACTCTTCTTTCTCCATCTGTGTATCCTTGTTTCATCTCATCTTGTTGCTACTGACCCAAGGATATGTTTTCTTAAAGTAATTAGAAATCTATATGCTATTACACAACCAATCATTAGCTTTCTCATAAAGCTCATTGCATTTGCCATCTGCGTTTTCATGCACAAAGTAGATTAAGATGCTGTACAAAACAGCATCAAGAATGAGCACTTGAGTCATAAAGTTATGGCCCATGAGACTGTGGAATTAGGATGCAATGGCTCAATTTATTTTAATGCATGACAGTGGGGCAATGAATATGTCTGTTAGTCTTATGGGTTTTCTTAGATCTAGTCTATAGAAACTACCATTCCTATTCCCATCTGTTAACTATTTCCTGACTTACCAAAACACTGTACCCAGTAATAATTTGGGACTCTACTCTTTAATAATAATAGCATCCACTGATTGTGTAATTATTGGCTACCAGACTGTACTAGGAGGTTTTACATGTATGATCTCTAATTATCAGAATCACCTCAAGGCTGATGGTATTACTCCCACTATTAAAAACTGACGAAATTTTAGAGAGGTCAAAAATAAGTAGCTAAGTTGGGATTCAAACATTGGTAAACTTGACTACAGCACGGCTCTAATGACTTTGCTGCTCACTCTGATCTGACAAAATGTCTAGCAGTGACATTTTCCACATATTACTGGTAGAAGGCATGGTGGTGATAATTCTCAATCTATACATCCCTCCAAAAAAAAAATCTCATTGGAAACTAAGAGCACTTAAATAGGCTTCCCTGGTGGCACAGTGGTTGAGAGTCCGCCTGCCAATGCAGGCGACACGGGTTTGTGCCCCGGTCTGGGAAGATCCCACATGCCGCGGAGCGGCTGGGCCCGTGAGCCATGGCCGCTGAGCCTGCGCGTCTGGAGCCTGTGCTCCACAACGGGAGAGGCCACAACAGTGAGAGGCCCACGTACCGCAAAAAAAAAAAAAAAAGAAAAAAGAAAAAAAGAAATGGTATGAGACTTAGATGGGGTGGGAGGTAGTGATGGAGGGTTAATGAGCTCCATCCTAAGGAAGAAAAAAAAGAGTAGGAGCAAATGGGAGATAAGCTAGAAGCAAATGCAATGTATGACCAAAGTGTCTCAACATTTAAAAATTTATGAGCCATCTAATGGGCATTGGTACACTATATCAGATAATAATTTCACATAGTTTTAAAAAGATTTATCACAGCTTACTAAAAACACAACATAGTTTTAAAAAAAATTTTTGTTTTATAGCAGTAAAAGGGTTGATACTGCTTATAACCTTTTTCCAAGGTAAATTTGGCTTGATGACTATTTTATTTTTTTTAGCTATGAAAATGGAGAGGCATGATTTAATAGAAAACATATTTGAGTTTGATGACTATTTCAGTATCAGTCAGGATAGCTTGAGTTTTGCTGTGGTACCATAACCCCAACATCTTGGGGGCTTAAAGTAACAAAGGTTTACTGCTTGCTGACCCTACATGTTCATTAAGAGTTAGCTAAAGCCTGCATTTCTCATTTTCCCACTCTGTAAACCAGGCTGATAGATCATTTATCATATAAAACATCACTAGACATATGAAAAGGAAAGGGAACATAGCAAATACTGCACTGACTCAAAGGTTTCCATGAGGAAGTGGCAAGCACCCTTCCACTCACATTTCCTTAGTCAAAGCAGTTGTCATAACCACATGTAGCTGAAGGGAGGATGGAGAAGTCCGACTGTAATATGTCCTAAGAAGGAGAGGAGAATTGGAATATTTTTCAATAATCCACTATCACAGAATGATAGCTTCTATGTAGAGTTGGTTTTATTTTCTTATTCTATAGTTCTATTGTATTAGAAAATACTAGCACATACCATCTGGTGATCGGCCAAGGAAGGCAGTTTGGGGTAACTATGTCATTCAGTTCTGTATATTTGGTTCAAATATGCAAGTGACAGGCACAAATGCAGGAGTAAGTCCTCACCACGGTCTGCTCTCAGCACAGCATACACCAGATGAGTGAGCATATCACTCTGGAAAGCAGGAAGCCTGAAGACTTTAAAACTTGGAAGATAATGATTGTAAATAGATGGCTAATTCTGTTTGTTCGTGGGTTTTTTTTATCATTTTAGTTTCAGAAGGAATTTTTTGGTATTCTGTTGCAGAAATTGGATTTTCTCTTAAAATATGACCATTCAATATACTATTGATTTCTTACTCTGAAGCACAAGAATATAAAGTGTTGGGAAGAAGTCCATCTTTTGGCAATTGAGCTCTCTGAACGGCAGCTTAATTCTCTTAGGAAATTCTCTTATCCAAAAATCAACATTTTATTATCCTTTTATTTCAACCCTTATTTTTCCTTATATTTTAATTTATAAGTTTGGGTCATTCAAGCTAATTAATACAGTGATGAACTAAAACTTGAAGAAGCCACTTAAAGTGGCAGAGATGATTTTTACTGGGAATCAGTAGCATAGATTTTTTTTTTTTTAATAAATGTATTTATTTATTTTTGGCTGTATTGGGTCTTCGTTTCTGCATGAGGGCTTTCTCTAGTTGTGGCAAGCGGGGGCCACTCTTCATCGTGGTGCGCGGGCCTCTCACTGTCGCGGCCTCTCCTGTTGCGGCGCACAGGCTCCAGACGCGCAGGCTCAATAGCTGTGGCTCACGGGCCCAGTTGCTCTGAGGCATGTGGGATCTTCCCAGACCAGGGCTCGAACCCGTATCCCCTGCATTGGCAGGCAGATTCTCAACCACTGCGCCAGCAGGGAAGCCCAGTAGCATAGATTTTTAAAGTTCATCTCTCATTCAAAACTTTGTGTGAACTTTCTTTTGTCAACCGGCATCTCTCACTTCGGAAAGGCAGCATCACCTGTCACCCCATTTCTCTGCCATGTACTCCGGAATTACTTGCACCAAATAGGTACGATTGAATTATTAATCAGGTCTTGTTAAGATCACTGAGCAAGAAAACACAAGCAAGGTAAGTACTGCCAACTACTATCTGTATTCTGTGAATAAAGCTGGGTGTGGATTATCATTCAAGTGCAACTCATTTATTAATAGATCAATGACTTTCTTGGTTGTATACATAGATGGTCTCATTTCAGTACTGATCTCAACAAAACTTTTTCAGTCTTTGTTACAGAGTACTGAAAAAGTTAAGTAGAGAAAACACCTCATCTCTTTTAATCATCCACATTAAAAAACAAAATAAAATTTCATGAAACTATTCTTCCCATATAAGTGCTGCACATACGCCAGAAGCTGATTCGGTGGTTTCACCCAAATGTAAAGCAAAATATGGGATTGCCTCAACATGAAACAATAACTACTGTCACACATGTATATGGCAAAAACAAAACTGGCAATAGCTTGTCCTGCTCTCTTTTAAAGCATAATTTGGGCTTTACAGTCTTGTTGGCAGTGGTGTGACCTGCACCTGTTTTTGCTCTGGTAAGTGCAACTAAGAAGCGTGCCTCTGTAGTTCTTGTTCTTTTCTCCAACAGTCCTGACAACATTTATAACTTTCACACTGGAAAGTATTTACTGGCAAATATTTCTGAAAAGCCAAATAATTTAACCACAGAAATTCTGAGCATTATTTGAATAAGAAACCAAAAGTTCAAAGGTTTCATGCCAGCATGACAGGCAGTACCCAAGAGACCAGGAGTGAAATTAGACGTTATTTTCAGGTATTCATCATCTTATATCATCGTACTTCCTAGTTGTACTTTATTGGCTTGTGGATTCACCTGTCTGGCAAAATGCATTCATATTTTATATTTTTATTGAACAAATTTTCACTAGATGGATTTGCAATATTATTCAATGATTCACAATTTTTGTATACATATAGGCTTCACACTTTTATCATTACTTCCCACAGTTACTGTAAAACAACCCCATAAGAATAATAAAAATCCCAGACGTAACAAATATAAACAATACTATGCAACTGGTATGAAATGTTAGCCAAGATGAAGGGACCAAACCAATTTCTATATGACATGTATTGCCTTTAAGAACAAAATTATTACTAAGGACGGTGTTGTGAACATAAAATTAATCTTCTTAGTCCAAGTTTATAAAATGTAAGGTAGATAAATTATATCATCTCTTTTTCCCCTCTGAAATTTTTGGACTGCTTATAGATCAGTTATAGATTTGCATGGACCACTAATGATAAACATAGCACACTTTACCACAGAGTTCGTAAGATATATTTATAATGCCTATACAATGTCTCCATATTTCTTTTCATTTTTTTTCTTACTCCCATCCTCTTTTTCCTTACCAAGGTCTTTAAAGAAGAAGGCCTGTGTGTTTATGTGAACAGATATCTACATCGCACTTACATCTCCAGCATCAGCTTCTCCTCTAAGCTTCAGACTTAGATACCTGCCAGACATCTCTACGTGGATGTCTGAAAAGGACCATCAATTTACTATGCCCAGAACAGAGCTCTTGCATAGTCTTCTCCAAACCTGGTCCACCCCCAGAGATTCCCACCTCATTATATCACCACTGATCCGATTGTTCAAGTCCAAACCTAAGAATCCATTGAGACGCCTCTCTCTCATCCATATATCCAATATGTCAATGCTTTTTGCCTTTATTCTCAAAAACATACATATTGAACCTGACAACTCCCCACTACGTGCACTGCTGTCACTTTGGTCCAGGCTGCCATCATCTCATCTCTTACGTGACCTACTCCTTATTACTGGCCTCTCTTATTTCTACTCTTGCACAGACACTTGTATTCTCTCAGTAGTCAGAGGAACATTTTTAAAAAGCTAATCAGGTGAGGTCAAAACTCTCCAAGGGCTTCTTATCATGCTTAGGATAGAGTCCAGTGTTCTTACCATGGCCTGCGAGGCCTTGTGTGATCTGCTCTCCAGCTGCCTCTAGGAAGCCTACCTTCCTTATTTCACTGTTCTTTCCATGGACTGAGATAATTCTTGCCTCTTTTTTTTCACTTGTGATTTCCTCTGCCTGGAACACTATACCCCCGATACCTGTGTGACTTGTTCCTTCAGTTAGGTTATTTTCTGACCACCCTAATTTAATAGAGCCCTACCCGTACTCCCTTAATCCTGCTTTATTTCTCTCCATAGTCTTGTCACTTTCTGATATTGTATTATATATTTATTTATCATCATTTTCTCACTGGAATGTAAGTTCCATAAAAGTAGAGACTTTGCACTGATCACAAGCCAAATTCCCAGTGAGCAGAGAGAGATATTTGATGGTTCCTATTCTTTAGTTAGTTCTGTGGAAATAGAAAGGTGATAGGATATCTAAGATGAAAAGTCAGCCACCAAATCTCAGGGGAGTAGCACTCTGTGAAAGATAGGGGACTTAGCCTTAGTCTACAGTGAGTACAGGAGGCCTGTGGAGTTTCTACATATCTTATACCTTTCCCACTGAGCAGCTGATAGCCGAAAATTCATACACTTTGAGGAATTTTCTTTCAGTCTTCGGTCAAATTCATCGATTAAAGTTTAGAGATAGGGGACTTCCCTGGTGGCGCAGTGGTTAAGAATCTGCCTGCCAATGCAGGGGACATGGGTTCAAGCCCTGGTCTGGGAAGATCCCACATGCCACGGAGCAACTAAGCCCGTGCACAACTACTGAGCCTGCACTCTAGAGCTCTCAAGCCACAACTACTGAGCCTGTATGCCACAAGTACTGAAGCCCGTGCACCTAGAGTCCATGCTCCACAACAAGAGAAGCCATCGAGTGAGAAGCCCATGCACCGCAACGAAGAGTAGCCCCCGCTCACTGCAACTAGAGAAAGCCTGCGTGCAACAACGAAGACCCAACACAGCCAAAATAAATAAATTAATTAATTAATTTTAAAAAAAAGCTTAGAGATAGAATTATGGTTATTTCCTTAAGCTGCATTCATTATAAACAAAAATTAAGTAGTTAACACCTTCACTTAATAAAGATTTAGCACAAGCACAGTCTAAGTCAAATCCCAGCAAAATCCAAATATTAACCTCATTGGGTAGGCTACGGTTTCAATATGTAGTGAGAGAGGTCTTGTGTGTCTCTGCCTTAGGCACTTGAGGTTTTTTCACTTAGTGACAACACATAAACTAGCACTGTTAAGGCACAGAATGTGCGTTACCCACAAGTAGAGTTGCAAAGAGGAAGGGAGGCTGATGCAAGCATTCCTTGAGAGGTGCATGCCCTCTGCTACAACAAACTTTCCTGGTAGTCACTGGGTTCAGCTGGCTTTGGAGAGGATGACAGTACTTAATTCACTACTGGGGACTTCTAGCAGGACAAATATTTTGGATATATGGACTTTAAGTGCTAATTAATGAATTATTATTTAGTACCTGATAGGGAAGGGGTGATGGGCTTACTGAATAAAACAATGTAGTGTATATATCTTAAGTGAACATCTTGTAACCAGTGAAATACATTAATTGATTAGTCAATTCCACCACCAGTCAATAAAAAATTCAAATAGTCATTTTAAACACACTTGTTTCACCTCAGGCTTCTTGAAACTGTTAACCAGGAAAGCATTATAAAGATTTGTTGAAGGGCGTATCAGCCTGTTCAATTTCCCCTTATTGCACTAGACAGTAATGTCTGGATAACTATAACTTTGGTCAGTAGGAGGTTACGCTTTCAGATTTACCTGAGGAAGATTTAGCTGAGTGTTCTTTTAAGAAAAGCTCAGTCCCCATTAATCATGACTATTTCTACCCGAATTTCCAGATGACTTCACGTGACTACTAAATAGTTTAGACTACACGCCAGAGTCCCCTGCTGAGGCAGTCACTTCATTGGTACCGTAAGATCAACATTTGGTTTTATATGAATGCATAAATCCTAACTGAATCTAATTTTGGAATTTAGCAGACTAAATTATTTTTATCATCTGTCCAAGCAGTTAGAAAGCTAAGATGCAGTTACAATCTTAACTATTTCAACTGTTTGTGTGGAAAAGACATCTTTTCTATTCAGAAGACATATGGCAGAATATAGTTATTAAAATCTTAGTCTCATACCTCTCGAATAGCAGTACAAAACTCACTCTGGAGCACTTTTTTGAGGGACTGTAGCTTGTGCACTGGTACTTCTCCAGATTCCTGCAGTTTTTCCAGTAATTCAATTGCTCTGGCAACATCTGAATGAAAAAAAAAAAAAAATCAAAATGGAGAGACATGGAGTAAACTGAATCTCATCACCGAAGTACCATCATTTCAGTGACAATGAAAACAGTGACAATGAAAGGTAAGTGGAATTAATTGCAAAATGAGAATTTACAATTCATAGCTTATTGATCTCATCTTTTGATAAAAGGTCATTTAAATCTGTTCCACACAATTTGTCCCTTAATACATCTTCCTTAATGGCATTTCTCATAAGTTACTTCTTGTCACACAAATTAGTTTGAATATTCTTTCAGGAAAGAAGAGCAGGAAGCATGTCTTTTGTGTATTCTGATACCCCAATAACCAAATGAATCCTGTGAATTTTACCTCTGAGATGCTTTTTTCAGGTTTTCTTTTCGCATTCCACATTGACCACACCTGCATTTTTACAGTTATTAGTATGACGATTTCATTAATGTGCATCTTCTCCACTTGTGGATAAACTCCTTGAGGGTAAGAACTTAATTGGGTTTATTCATCACTGCAGCCCCAGAGTCTGGTGTAATTTATGTGGTTAACACCAGGCTATGGTCATTTAAGTTTTAAGGCCCCCCTTTATCTTGGGAACAATTAAATCATACTAAGGATAACCAGCCTAATAATGCTAGGAAATTGGGCCTTATGGACAGTGCCAATATATAATTTCCCTGAAAGATAAGGACCAGTAGAGAACAGACTAAGTCAGATGACCTGGGGGTATACTGGGCCGCACCTAATGGAAGAATAAAATTAATTCTTACTTATGACTTCAAAAATACTGCTAGCTATGTTATTCGCACTTTGCCTGTTTTACCAGATTGTTGTTTCTTGCGTTACCAAACGTGTCAATGAGCCTCTGACAAAAATATACAGCTCTATATGAGATCGATGATTTTAACAGTGTAACTCCAGATATGGCAAGATGCAACAAGAGGGGATTTTTTCCTGGACTGCAACAGACTAGTAAGACAGACGGTCCAGAGACTTTTGGCTACTGTTAATAAGGTCTAGTCCAATAATAGCACACAGAGTGGCCTATCAACAAAATCTTCGCCATACCTGGGAATGAGCATTCCTAGCACTGTGGAAGAAAATGGTCATGAAATACCTCTCAAACCATGGTCGAATTTATGACAGTGAGGGGGCCCTGTCACCTACAAACTGGCACTTGCCATCTACCTCCACAAGGATCAAACTATGAGCTGCTGCAGCTGCTGACCTTCAACACCCCCTGAAAGGAGTTCAAGGTGGAGGTCGATAATGAGGCCCTCTGTGCTTTGGGAAAAACTGGCAGAACAGGTCTTTAGATAGTTAGATACTTTCAGGAGAAGATTTTATGAGCCCAGTTCTTGCATCTCCTCGTATCTAGAAAAGCATTAAAATCCTTCATGGTGGTGTCTGCTCCTCGTGACTAGCAGTAATTTTCACAGGACCAGCAGAAACCTTCTCCAAAAAGTAAGAGCTTGATGGCATGTATTCCCCCTCCACAAAAATCACATATACATTGACCTTCCCTCATACCTCTTTGGAGCAGTTTCTCAGAACTATGTGGAATGCTGTCTCCCGGGCTATAGTCCTCATTTTGCCCCAAATAAAACTCACACAAACACAAACACACACACACACACACACACACACACACACACACACACACACGTTAATATATCAAGAAACACAGTCTCTTATAGCCATAGCTTTAAAATTCCCAGGATGGTCGTGTATTGCCAAAAGAAAATGATATGATGAAGGCTATTTTAAAAATACTTATGGTGGGGCTTCCCTGGTGGCGCAGTGGTTGAGAGTCCGCCTGCCGATGCAGAGGACACGGGTTCGTGCCCCAGTCCGGGAAGATCCCACATGCCGCGGAGCAGCTGGCCCCGTGAGCCATGGCCGCTGAGCCTGCGTGTCCGGAGCCTGTGCTCCGCAACGGGAGAGGCCACAGCAGTGAGAGGCCCGCGTACCGCAAAAAAATAATAATAATAATACTTATGGTGATCTCTTCTACCTCTCTTGCTGTAGTCAATAACTCACTGAAAAGTCACTTAGGCATTTATGTATAGAATAGATTTTCAATTCCTAAGTGATTAACTCCAGAAAGTATCCCGTATCCCTGCCATCAGATTATAAATTCATCCATCCATCCATCCCTCAATTTGTGTTCCTATTAAACTTGGCACTAGCTTAACAAGACACACTTCTGAATTCACAGCTAAATGAGAAAAAAACATAACAGTATAGCTACCTATAATAAAATTTCTACCACCTCTGAATTAGGGTGAGGTTGGTATAGGTTTATGTATCTAACCAAAGAAAATAACCCAAAAGTAACTTTAATGGAGACTCCTTTGACGTACTGCCAACTGATTGCCAATCTTAGCCCAAGGAAGCATAAATCTTGAAATCAGTAAGACACTGCCACTTTCAAAAGTCTGTCCTTTGTTACATAAACTGAAAGTCAACATGGTCAACTGTACCACACCAGCAACATCCACAATCAGTAAGATACCAAGCTAAGAATTGTATGCATTTCTAACTGCATGAAAGACTCTAGATGCCAACAGGCACTTGGGACTCTCATCATGTTTAAAACTGTGCTCATCATATTTTTTTCCTGAAATTAGCTCTTCTCTTCTTATATTCCATATTTCTATTAATAGCATCTCCATCCAGCCTGTCTTCCAAGCTAGACCATGGCATCATCTTTCAGATTCACCCCCACATGCAATTAGTCAGTAAGTGCTGCAGGTTCTATCTCAAAATGTCTTTTGAATGGAAACCCTTTGCTTCATTACTTCTCTCCTGAGGTACTGGAACATCTCCTAACTGTTCTTTAAGTGGCTTTTCTTTTACAGTCCACTGTCTACTCTGCTCCCAGAGTGATAAAGCTCATTATCATACTCTCTTGCATAAAACCTTCTCTGGCTTCCTACTGCCTAAAGGGTGAAGTTCGGACCACTCAGGGCTACATACAAAGCCCTTAACAACCAGCCTCTTATGACTCATCTCTAGAAACCTCCTCCTGCCCATCCTATACGTTGACCATCCACAATTTTCACTATTCTAGGACATGCCACAGGAACACCATGTCTCTGTGACTTTGTACATATCATCCCCTGTTCCTGGAATGCATTTAATTTATTCATCCAATAGTGCCAGGCACGAGAGACACTGTGGTAATAGAGACAGACGGGTGCTCTTGCTTTCATGGCATTTATAGGTCTGACGGATCACAGATACCCAACAGAGAGGGCATGAGCTATGCAGCTCTACAGGCTAGTACATGGATGTCTAACCAATACATTTATCATCATCCAGGAGGTCAGGGAGGAGCTCTCTGTGAAAGTAACAGCTAAGCAGAGCCCTGGGTAGGAGGTACAGGTGAGGAAAAGGAGAAAAAAAGTTCCAGGCAAATAAGTGCGGATTGAAGTCTTACCAAGAGAGCGTGGGGCATTCACAGAACTGAGAGTTCAGTATGGCTGAAGTTGAAACCAGGCCAAGAGTAGCAAGAGATGCAGTAGAGAGAAATCATATCATGGAGGGTGTGTTAGGTCATGTAGGGAAGACTTGGCTTAAATAGCATCTCCTTAGGCATGTCTTCCCTGACCCTCCAAGGCTGATTTAGTTGCTATCATAGCCATGATCCCACAGTCCTCTGTTCACTTATCCATTGTAATAATTACTACTCTCTGCTATAGTTCTTTTTGCATATATGTCTCCATCCTTCACCCTTGCAAATATATTAGCTTCGTGAGGTCAGGAACAGTATTTATTTGTTATTGTATCCATAGTTCAACGAGGAGTACTTGACAGATATTAGGTGTTTATATTTGTTGAATGAATGATGGATTAATTAATGAGACTAGCTAGGAAGGCAGGGGTTAGAGGTCTATGTCTAGGTGGACATATAACTAACTTCTCCTGAGACGAAACCTCCAGATCACTATCAGCCATGATCAAGACTGGCTTGGGTCTGGTGTGGGGGGAAAGGACTCAAGCCTGAATCTGTAGGCTAAAGGGTATCACGTGACTGAACTAGAAGAAGTTCAGAAAAGCTGAAAGTGACTATTCAGGAGTTCTCACCCTGGACTGCACTTTAAAATTACCCGGAATACATTTAAAAATTATTTATTTATTCCCCCATTTTATTGAGATATAATTGACATATAACACTGTATTAGTTTAAGTGTACAACATAATGATTTGATATATGTATACAGAAAAATGATTACCACAATAAGTTATTAATGCCTGAGACTCACCCCAAATGAATTTAACCAAAATATACGGAACAGTGGTTCTCAACCTTGGCTGCAGACTGGAACCACCTGGGGAGCTTTAAAACCCTTGGATACCTGGGTCTCACCCCAGAGATTCCAGTGAGATTGGCATAGGGGGAGGCCTAGGCATTAGGCTTTTGAAAGCCCTCAAGGTGATGCTGAAGTGCAGCCATGGTTGAGAACCACTGGTCTAGTTGGCATGGGTAGTTTTATAGCCCTATTTAATTCAAATGTGCATGCAGGGTTAAGAACCTCTGCTACAAATCAATGATTCTAAAACATGAGTGTGCCTAAGAATTACCTGCGGAAATGTATTAAAATGTAGGTTCCTGACCCCTCACCCCACTTGAGGGAGGTTGATTCAGGAGGTATGAGGATAAGGTCCAGGAATTTGCCTTTTAAACAAATGATTCAAGTGATTCTAAAGTAGTTTCACAGATCCCATTTCAAGAGATAGTGAACAAAACGATGGTTCAGGTTTCTTTCAGCCCCAGCATTCCAGAAACACTTGCATTTTCTATTATTCTTTGATACCCTGTAGAACAGGATACTGAATGGGATTCTTCTGGGAGTCTCAGAATTATTGACAAAAGTTCATGAATGAAAGTAATTAGTGTTAAGTACCAGCCCCATCCTGAAACAATGCTCCTAGCAAAGGCTGCTCACCTGGATCACCTATGGAGTTTTAAAACCAGCCTGCTTCCCCAGACCAATTATTCAAAATCTCTAAATGTCAGATCCAGTCATGAGGTTTTGTTTGTTTCTTTGTTCTTAAGCTTCCAGATGGTTCCTATGACCATCCAAAGTTGAGAAATAAAGTTCAAAAAAGAGCGATCTAAGAAATTAGACACTATCCACCATATTAAGACTTATTCAAAGCTGGACCGGTCCTGTTATGTAATGTAATACCATAGGCCTTTTCCAGTCCTTATTAAGAGGTACCTGTGGGATTTCCCTGGTGGCGCAGTGGTTAAGAATCCGCCTGCTAACGCAGGGGACACAGGTTCGAGCCCTGGTGCGGGAAGATCCCACATGCCAGGGAGCAACTAAGCCCGTGTGCCACAACTACTGAGCCTGGGCTCTAGAGCCTACGAGCCACAACTACTGAAGCCCGCATTCCTAGAGCCCATGCTCCCACAACGAGAGGCCACTGCAGTGAGAAGCCCACGCACCGCAACGAAGAGTAGCCCCCGCTCGCTGCAACTAGAGAAAGCTCACGCACAGCAAGGAAGACTCAACACAGCCAAAAATAAATAAATTGATTTTAAAAAAAAAGATTTAACTGTGAGATGAAAGAAAATTCATGAAAAATTGTTAAGTCATTAACTTTGGACAGAATACTGTCTTTCGCTTCTCTTCCATTAACCAAGCGAGGAGTGTTCCAAATAGAACCAATTGTAGCCATTGGGGGTTGCCTACAGAGGGAGACTAGAATCCCTTTCCTGGTGACACAGGCAGCGGACATGGTGATCTGCCTGCCCTCTGCCTATCTGATCAGAGGGAGAGAACTGGAGAGCAGTGGCACTAGAGCATGAACCATCTTGCTGGCATCTACCCAGGGGAATCTAGCAGTATGAGGTCATGGGGTATGTGGCAGTTGGTAAAAGCCAAAAGAAGTCTAAAAACTAAGAGTGAGTGAGATCAGGTCCCTCCAGCCCAGGCCTGGCTGGTGCTGCAAAGATGTGGTGAGTGATACGTTGGATGTTAGACTGGAGCTTAAAATGAAATTCTCATTCCCTTTAGCTCTGTAAAAGCACCAGAAACCTGCAAGCCAAGGTCTGGAAGGAAGCAAAAGAAGCCTTTGAGTAAGTAAAATACTTGTTCTTAAGATGATTGCGGTAAAGTGTGTGTAGTTTATTTATGAGTTCCCTTAGGGCTCTCACTGAGAACCTCACACTTGTTTTATGAAACTATTCTACAAAATTTGGTTACTAATACAGAAGTCTGGGTTTAGCAGGACAGCTCAGATTAGAAGAAATATTAGATAACGACTGGGCAGGCTGCTTGACAAACACAATGAAGGCAAGAAGATCTCACAATTTTTTTCTGAAATGGACTCGTCCTCTGGTCTGCCAACTCTCGAGCTCATACTTCCACCACCTATCCCTAACCACTGGACTGCCAGGGAGTTCTCTGGAGAGCATTTAAATGATAGGGAAGAGTGTTTCTCAGCCTTGGCTACCCACTGGAATCACCTGGGTTAACCGAAAAACAAAACAAAACAAAAAACAGATACCTAGATCCTACCTACATATATTTCTGATTTCATTGTTCTGGGATATGGTCTGGGCATTAGTATCGTCAGAGCGCTCCCTAGAGATATAATGCATGACCATGCTGAGAATCACTGATATGGCCTCTCAAGGTACACCCCAGGAAATCTAATAACAATGTTACTTATTGCTGTCACGTACAGCAATTGCTAATTGCTCTCACGTACAGTGTTTAGTATGCATAAATTTTAAACATTTTCCTTCTCTTAGCACTATGAAGTAGGTACTATTATCTCCATTTTACAGAAAAGGAAACTGAGACCTATAGAGTTAAAATTACTTCTCTGAGGAAAGAGCTAGTAAGTTGTAGAGTTAGGATTTGAATCCTGGCAATATGGCTCTAGAATCTGGACTATATTTGAGATGTATCTCAAGAATCTATATTGTTAAAATCATTCCCAGCACCACTTCTCCAACATTATTAACAGAGATTATGCTAATCTGATCAACAAATCCTTGCTTGAGGGCTGAAAACAGTGGTTCTCAAATTTTAGTCAACAACAACAACAAAATAACCCTGGACCATTTATTAAAAATTAAGATTAAAAAAAAGAGGCTGAGGGTGAAGCTTTGAAATTTGCTCTTTTAGTAGTCATCTCAGATGGTGCTGACGCAGAAAGTGGTTCACAAATGCACTTTAAGGTTACTGATAGTTCAATATGTGATCCAGAATAAAATGAGTTAAAGGCCATCATTTATTCATTGTTTACTTGCCTTACTTAGCTCATCTTATAAAATCCTCAAAAATATATAAAAGGATTACTACTGTTCCTATTGTATAGTTAAAAACAAAATAAAACAAAACAAAACACCAACTAAGGCTCAGAAAGATGAATTATCTGACTCAAGGTTACACAGCTAGTAGGGCCAGGATTTAAGACCAGAGGTGTTTGACTCCAGTGCCCATGCTCTTATTTATTTCTCTATCCTGCCATGGAAAAGGGATTAGAAATAAAACAATAAAGGTATGGCAAACTTATTTTTTAAATATAGCATCATCGCAAACTGAGGCAAACAGATATAACACTGCCCAAAGTCCTGGAAGGTAACCCTTCAATACATTACAGTATAATCAATGTGCTCATATTGATAACATGTTTTTTTTTTGCGGTACGCGGGCCTCTCACTGTTGTGGCCTCTCCCGCTGCGGAGCACAGGTTCCGGACGCGCAGGCTCAGCGGCCATGGCTCACGGGCCCAGCCACTCCACGGCATGTGGGATCCTCCCGGACCGGGGCACGAACCCATGTCCCCTGCATCGGCAGGCGGACTCTCAACCACTGCGCTACCAGGGAAGCCCCTTGATAACATATTTTAATAATTAAAAATGACCAAATTATCATCAACTGCCTGATGATAGTAAGATAACATATTCTGGAAAGACTTCCTTTAAAATAGTTGAACATTATAACCAAAAACAATAAAATATTGGAACTTAAGTGAAATGAACTTCCAATCATCTGGAAGAGTCCAATTATCATCTTCTCTTTCCTTAATGATGACTTTTTATTAACTTGGTTAACATTTAGACTGCAGAATTTAACCCATGACTCATCTGCATCTGGAACTTGGATGAAGATAGAGCTGGGTCATTTAAGGCATACTGTCCACTAATTCCATAAAAATTTATTGAGTACTATGGCAAACAATATGAATGATCTACCCCAGAGTCATCTAAAACCCTCATATCCCTTGCCTCCTTCTACTACAAAAGCTGGAAAGCAATCATACTTCTCTTTCCAGACTCTTCTGTCATTTGGCCAAGTTGTTGTAAGTGTAAAGTCACTGGGTATGGCTTCCAGGAAGGCTTTTTTTTTTGTGGTACACGGGCCTCTCACTGCTGTGGCCTCTCCCGTTGCGGAGCACAGGCTCCAGACGTGCAGGCTCAGCGGCCATGGCTCACGGACCTAGCCCCTCCGCGGCATGTGGAGTCTTCCCGGACCGGGGCACGAACCCATGTCCCCTGCATCGGCAGGCAGACTCTCAACCACTGCGCCACCAGGGAAGCCCCAGGCAGGCTTTTTAGATGAACAAAATGCTGGCGTATGCTTCAGCTTTTTGGTCTTCGAACCCTTACTCTTTCCCCATTCTCTTGCCAGCCTTAAATGTGCCTAGAGGTGAATCAGCCATTTTGTGATCATGAAAATGGCTGTCACACGCTAAGGCAGGTGGAGTAGGAAGAAGGAAGGGGCCTAGCCCCTGATGTCATCACTGAGCTGTGTACTGGCCTTGAACTGTGCAACCCCATGATTCTTGTCTATGAGACAAATATATGCTTTACTGTCTGGTTCCCTGTGACTTGCAACCAAATACAAACTAATACCAGAGGAAATGACTTTAAAGGCACTATCCTAGCAGGGATAAGGTTGACGTTATTGAGAAACTGGAGTCACATATGGTGGTCCTTTGAATAAGATAACCATGGAAAGCCGCTCTGGTTAGGTGACATTGGACTGAGACTTGAATATTGATAACAAGCCAGCCATATGAAAATCCGAAGGAGGAATATCTGAAGAGAATAGCAAGGGCAAAGACCCTAAACTGAGGGGAGCAAGCCTACATATTGGAAGAACAGACAAAACCAGTGTCAGTGGAGCACAGTGTGTAAGGCAGAGAGCAATAGCAGCAGTGGTGTACTGGTAAATGATTAACAACCCGCTCGACAAAACACATGGACAAAACAGAAAAAGCCCTCATTTGTAGCGTTTTCTGATTTCTGTAGTGTAAATACTGCTACCGTGACCAGTTTCAAGCTACCAACATGATACCACTGGCTTGAAAAATTCTTGACTACTCAACACTCAGCTCTCACAAGGCAGAAAGTACCAATTACGGCACACCACTGTATAGGAAACAAAGTTTGAGAAGTAAACAGGGGTTAGATTTTATAAGAGCAGTGGTTGAGAATCTGCCTGCTAATGCAGGGGAAATGGGTTCGAGCCCTGGTCTGGGAAGATCCCACATGCCGCGGAGCAACTAGGCCTGTGAGCCACAACTACTGAGCCTGCGCGTCTGGAGCCTGTGCTCCGCAACAAGAGAGGCCACGATAGTGAGAGGCCCCGTGCACCGTGATGAAGAGTGGCCCCGGCTTGTCACAACTAGAGAAAGCCCTCACACAGAAACGAAGACCCAACACAGAAAAAATAAATTAATTAATAAACTCCTACCCCCAACATCTAAAAAAAAGAAGGCTATATTTTGGTGTAATTACTAAAGAAAGCCATTGAAGAGTTTTGGGCAGAAGAATGATATGATTTGGTTCACATTTTATAAATATCATTATGACTACTGTTTGAAATGTTAATTCCAGTGGGTCAAGGATATACACAGGAAACCAGTTAGGAAGAAGGCTATTACAGTGGTCTTGGCAAGAAATGGTGAAAGCTTCAATTAAATGGTGGCAGCGGGGATGCCAAGGCGCGGACAGCACAGGTGGGGAGAAGAGGAACCAGTACCCCGAGGAGGTGCACAGCTGTATGATGAGGTCTCAAAAGAATGTCTCTTCAGCAGAAAAGGATTTATTAGTGAATACAGTCACATGCCTTGGCCTGTTCCATCAATAATTGTGTCTGCCTCTTTACCCATAAGCAGATGGTGTCAACAAATTGAACAAGTAACCAGAATAACAAGGGAGAAGAAAAGTATCAGCACCCTGAAGACAGAATGATTTTAAAAGCACATAATAAGAGTGTGGAACTTTCTCCTGTTAGTCTCTTCCTATCCATATAAGATCCCTCTATCCAGCGTCAATTAGGGATGATATAAAATATTTTAGCACTGCACCAAGCAGTTGGAGAATATGGATATAAACCTAAAAGTCAGAGACCTGAGAAGTATAAAATGTGGTAATACTGATTATATACAGTGATTGTGAGGTCTGAAGGAGAATGTAATTAAGATGAGATTTTCATATAGAGGACCTGGCACATGAACTATACCTGACATCTATACCATCTTTTCTTTTAACCCTTTCTTTCTGTGGGTCCTCACTTCCTGTTCTATTAGTGGAAATATTTGAAGAGGAAATGTTAAATTATAGGAATGAAACTATGCTACTCAAATTTCCTTTGAAAAGCTGACTAGAGGTCCTCTTTTTCAAGACATACTTGACCCACAGAGTTTAAGGAAAATGGCTATGGACAACTAAATCTAGCTGTAAGTTAGTATTTCATGTACAGTATTGTAGAAGTCATTATTAAGTCTACATTTTAAATAGTGTACATGAAATACTGACTGATTACTAGCTTCATGATGTATCTAAAAACTGGACCAAAGAATGCTCAGTTTAAAAATCTCATGCTGCACAACAGAGCATGTGTACCAACAAATGAAAATAAATGGCCAATAATGCTTCGCACTTGCATTGCTCTGATATGAAAGGAAATTCTGTCAATTTACAAGTAATAATGAGACATGACAACCATTGTGTTCTTCTCATCTGACACTCATCTCTGGATCCACCCACGACTTGCCATGTTCCTTAGAGGCACACTAATTGGTAAACCTTAGGACTAGCTCAATTTAAATGTGCTCAAATTAAAAGCTTAGTATGCTGTGAAAAAGAATCCCAATTTATGTTTATTATCAAAAGCTGAATGAATTCTCTTTCTAGGATTTGGGACGACACTGAAGTGCATCACAGAAGTCTGACAATACTAGAATTTTTAAATCATGAATCTCAAATTGTTTGCCAAACCTACTGCAACCAGAAGAACACTTTACGCTACAAAATGAAAAGCTGTAGTTGCTGAGAGATTCTCTGAAGTGGCCTGTACCTGTTTCATGTGAAAGAGATTACTTACCCAATAAACAAATCGTTAAGTATACAAAGCTTAAGATACAGCTTTGTTAAACAATCCCTGTTACGTGGTCTGAATGAGTAACGTGTTCCCAGTTTTTAGAGGAACTATATTCAACGTTTTCTTTTTCTTTCCTTCCTCTTCCTTTTTTAAAAAAAATTCATCTAATTTTCCCAAGCAGCTAAAATTGAAGCTTGATTCGCCTACCATCACCTGAGACCTCAGGAAATCAGGAGTTTCAACTTCCTTTTTTGTTTGTGCTTTCTTTTATCTCATATTTGATGTCTTTCCTTTTCTTCTATATTTTCACCTCACGTTTCTTTTTAATCTTGCATCCATGTCTTTACATAATGACAGCCAACTATAACCTTAGTCCTAATGACAGTGAAATTAGTTCATCTCATTTTCTGTTTCCAGCCTTCTTGGCAACGACACAAATGAACACCTGACTTGATCGTGTTTGGAGAATCTATGAGAAATTAGACCTGGCCAAAATGTAATCTGTTTTTGCATGTCTGAAAGAAGTTGAACAAACTACTGCCCTCTTTTACGCTAAATACTAAAACACCTGTATCCTGTTAATTTTTGTATGCGCCATTATATCCAATCCAGAATCATGACAATTGTAGGCCCTTAAAAACTGGTTGTTGAGTACAATTGATTGTACGGAATTAAATGTTATTGTTATATTATACAAGTATTATGTACTTATATATACCTATATAAATACTATATACAAGTATTTGTCTTCACTAGTTAACAGTGATACTATATCAAGCCCAATTTGACAAGATTTGGATTTCTTACAAAATGTGAATTCTGAGAAAATTAGGATTTAAGGGACTAGACTCCATCTTTTTATAATAATCAACTTTAACCTTCTACAAGTGAGTGGAGTAAGAACCATGGGTATGACTTGGAAAGTGGATCAGAGTTTATTTTAGCACTCATGAAAATTTTTAGGGAAGCCTTATTTTCAACTCTCTGGGAGGTATTTCAAAGTACATTGTCCAAACTACATTTTGTATGCAGACAAATTGTTTCTAAAATTTCTTAGACAATGAATACAATGAGCATTTCTTCATTAGCCAGTTAAGTGCTGGGAGTATAGCTGTAGGAATACAACTACCACGTACAGATTAGCAAGATGATACCTCAACACTGCATCACCAGCGACCCAGCCTGTCCATCCACACTATGCTTTATTTACACTTCATCTACAGCCTCAACTGATTTTAGATGCACTTGATGAAAGAACAAAACACTTTTCAGAGCTTTAAATTTAACTCTTAATTGAAGTCTATATATTTTACCTTCCCTTCCATACATAACTCCTTATCTGTCTAACGTTTTCTCAATAAAAGTTAGTTAAATAATTATTGTCTGGCATCTTAAAATACTAGACACAAAAAGATATGGATCCTTAGGCTCTCTGAGTTTTAGTATTTCCCTGGCTTAGTACATAAAACATAACCAAGCTTTTACACTGGTAGTGATTCCACCTGTGTATATTGTCAAATTGGAATTTTTTTTCCTGGTAATTATTACTAGGACATCCCAATCGCCTTTTTCATATTGCTCAGGAAATTGGAAGGGAAAATTTTATCAGGAAATTGCTGGAGAGACACCCAATCAAGTTTGGTGTTTTCAAAGAGCTCATTATAAAGAAACCTTACAAATTTACCTTTTCATGTCCTCAAATATCTCCTATACTAGAGAATGGATGAATGTTTTTATCTAAACTGACACTTGGATAAATTACTCTGCTATCAAGCTACTTAATAATGTTTCCTCTGTTACCTTATCACTACTATATCATACTATGACTCAGTTGCTTAGTTACTTTGAGAATTGTATAGTGAGGTTAGTGCAGTGCTATCTGTGTCTTTAAAAGATGATTAGAGGACAAAGTGAAGCTTGGTGTTTGCAGAAATTGCTATGGTGAATAGTTGTTGAGAACATGACTACTATCAAGCTGTGCAAAACATGATTTAAAGTTCCAAATAAAAATCGTGAAATAATGAGTTTCTCCTCATTACATTAGATTCCCTGGGGCTGCTTTGTCAGACTTTCAATTGATGTTTCTTTTATAAAACAAATCTTGGGAATAGAGGAGGAGGAAAAATCATTGTTTAGTAACTTACTGTATTTGCATAGCAAATAGTAACTAATGAAGTGTTATTTAGTCATAAGTACAGTTAAATAAATTTAAAGATGACAAAAAACAAACTTGAATGCCTTTTTCCCCTAATTACAAAATAAATTCACTTCTTGGGGAGGTTTATAGGGTAAATATAAATTCCAGTCCTATGCTTTAGATATTTTTCTTTGTTTAAAAAATATGAAAACATTTTAATTTATGTTATATCAAGACTATCACTAATCATTCTTTCTAAGATGCCCACTCTGTGCCATGGTTCTTTCATAGTACCGTCCATCTTTGTTTCCTAGTACTTATTATTGTAATTGTACATTTATCTCCGTGACTCTTTGACTACTACCTCTCTCCTGTAGATTGTAAGCTTCATGAGAACAAGAACCATGACTGTTTTTTGTTCTCCTTTGATGTCCATGCCCAGCTGAAGGCCTGTAACAGGGCAGGTACTCATTAAATATTTACTGAATAAATAAATGAGCCAAAAGAAAATACCTGCCCAGAGATGGAGGAAATATTTTGGAGTAGTGTTGACTTGCTCTATGCTATTCAACACACACTACACAAAAGACTGTTCATTGACTCTGTAACCATAACTCAATTGCTGTATGCATGAAAATGTATCAGAAACTTTTTTTTTTTTAATTTATTTATTTATTTATTTTTGGCTGCACTGAGTCTTCGTTGCTGTGCATGGGCTTTTCTCTAGTTGTGGAGAGTGGAGGCTATTTTTTGTTGTGGTGTGCGGGCTTCTCATTGTGGTGGCTTTTCTTGTTGTGGAGCACAGGCTCTAGGCACGCGGGCTTCAGTAGTTGTGGCTTGCAGCCTTACTTGCTCCACGGCATGTGGAATCTTCCCGGGCCGGGGCTTGAACCCATGTCCCCTGCGTTGGCAGGCGGATTCTTAACCACTGCACCACCAGGGAAGTCCCAGAAACATTTTTTAAGTGTAATTTTAAGGAAGTTCTAGGAGATGAAGTTTGGAGGTTCGGTTGTAGACTCTAAGCATGAGGAGTTAAGTTTAAAATTCACAAATAAAACATTTATTTGGATAAAAACAGATGCTACAACTTCATATTAGATTAAAAATAACTTAATATTTTCTTGTCAGATGAAAAAAATTTAATCCCATAGACCACTAGATGTCCTTAAAATTATACTTGTACCTTTTCTAGTTCGCGAGTCATTAGGATCTGACTCAAAACAAACAGGCAAATGCAATAAACTCGAAATGACTTGTTCAACAAGGTCCTGAATTTATAGTAAATAGCTGGGTTTTGCTCCATTTGAGAGAAGATTAAATAAGCTTAGCTTTATCTCTTGAATAAGCTAATATCCCAATACTTAAATCTGAGTATGAATTCACATTTTTTAATGCAGAACAAGCTACTCATACATAAACAAGTTTAATTTGAAAGGCATTATTTTTCAAGTGGCCTTAACATAAGCCACTCTTGCCATAGTTTACTGAGTAGTTTTATCTTACCTTTAATTATACGTACTCTGAATACCTTAACTCAGGTGCGAGAACGTCATCACATTCTAATAATACTTTAAACGCATTTATTTTTGTTACATTTATCAAGGATATCTCTAACAGGTAAGGAAAAAGATTAACATGTCTCTCTTAGGGATCCTTTTTCTTCTACATGCATCTCAGTGTCAACACTTATTAATGCATATAAACGATGCAAAAGAAAAGAGGAAATTATGTTGGTTTATTAAGTGCGGATAGAGGTAGCCTTACTATTTTTATCTGACATTTCAATAATAGAACGCCAGTTAAAATGCCATAGAAGTCTGAAAGCAGTGACTGAGAAAAACACATTGTTGGGCTTCCCTGGTGGTGCAGTGGTTGAGAGTCAGCCTGCTGATGCAGGGGACACGGGTTTGTGCCCCCGTCCGGGAAGATCCCACATGCCGTGGAGCGGCTGGGCCTGTGAGCCATGGCCGCTGAGCCTGCGCATCCGGTAAAAAAAAAAAAAAAAAAAAAAAAAAAAAAAAAGAAAAACACATTGCTTACCTGAAAATCATTGTGTATTTAAAGGCATTATGCTCTTCTTATGTATGGGGGTAGATGATGTACTTAACATGTGACTGTCAAAGTCAAGGAACATTTTAAACTAAATTAGATATGAAATCAATATGGCTATTTTTATCATGAATCATAGACTTCCTTTAAAACTACATTCTAGAGAAAACATATATATATATATATATTTTTTTTTAAATTGAACAGTTCTTAAAAGTTACTCAAGCCAGTCTCCTGAGAAATGCAAAAAGAAATCCTTCATGTGAATTGAACCATTACCATACCAGGTGAATAGAAAATAGTAAAATTCAAATAAGCATTTTAGGAATTCCAAAATATGAATAAGTGTTATTTCATTCCAAGAAAAAATAAGAATAAAAAATATGGGGGTTTTGGTGGAAAAAATCAAGACTTTATCGTTTTTATTTGCAATTAAAATGTCAAATGCAAGAATTCACATGGCAGGGAGTGAGTTGAAGAAAACACAGGTGCCTAATTCGCAAACTACAAAAACCAGTATAAAGATGACCATCTGGGGAGAGCTGGCTGACTTAATTTTCCTATGAGCTTACCGTCTGCTCCATATTTTTCTTCCAAACTCCCCATTCTGACCTTGAAAATGCATCTACATGTTTTGCTACATGCATTTCCTTCTAAACATAAATGCAGGTAGACTTAATTATGCAAAGGATATTAACACAACAAAGGACATATTGTGCTGTATTTTATTTTATCTCAGTTTTCTGATTTTTTTTTAAAAGGTTTTATTTCTGATGGTGATACTTTTTCAGCCTTTCAGCTGTTCTATAAATTCCTAGCAGTGGGATAGGGAGGGTGGGAGGGAGGGAGATGTAAGAGGGAAGAGATATGGGAACATATATATAGGTATAACTGATTCACTTAGTTATAAAGCAAAAACTAACATATCATTGTAAACCAATTATACTCCAATAAAGATATTTAAAAACATAAATAAATAAAAATAAATTCCTAGATATTCCATGATACACCTGCAAGTGCTGACAAGCACAGTTCTAAGCAACAACTGCTTCTTTTTTTTTTTTTTTTTTTTTGCGGTCCACGGGCCTCTCACTGCTGTGGCCTCTCTGGTTGCGGAGCACAGGCTCCGGACGCGCAGGCTCAGCGGCCATGGCTCACAGGCCCAGCCGCTCCACGGCATGTGGGATCTTTCCGGACCGGGGCACGGACCCGTGCCCCCTGCAACGGCAGGCAGACTCTCAACCAGCGCGCCACCAGGGAAGCACAACAACTGCTTCTCTGAGAGCAGTGGTTCACAAGGAGGCCCAGAAGGCAGATCTCTGAGAACGTCAAGGAGAGGAGTTGGAAACTAGGATTGTACTCCTTATGTGGATACAATGAATCATCACAGGGCAGATGACAAAGCTGAAACAGTGAGGAATTCCTGGCTTGTCACAATATACAGACTGCCCAAGTATGCTGAGGATGTCAGGATTTCTGAAGGAGGCATCACACTTTACTGACATGGGGAATTAACACTCTGAGCATAAAAACAGATTTTATACTGGTTTTCTTTTTATGTCTCAGTCTGAATACTGAAAATGATGCTTACTTTCAAGTGCTTACTTTCAAGCACTTGTTGCCGCATCGTTTCTAAAACTAGACTTTTGCTTTATCCCACATTTTTTTTTTCTGGAAAAAAAAATCTGTAGCTATCACTTCTTCAGTGTCCCTAATTCATGCTCTAATCATTTCAAGATTAGCCTCCTGCACTATATACATAGTATCTGCTCGCCTGAAACTTGTTTCCAGCCTTGAATTCTTTCCAGGTTAAAACCCTGATTTATACTTGGTTGTCCTTCAACATCTTAAAGTTCATCAAGTGCTAAGCTAAACTCATCAAGTGTGTGAATCCACATGTCTCCCCTTTGACTTTTTTCCTCTCCTCATTTTCATCATCTATTAGTCAGTAAGGCATGCCCATCATTATCTCATCCTTCCTTTTCATTCCTATAACTCTTCCTCAAATTCAGGTTAGGTCATCCAGATTACAACAATAATACAACAGTGGTCCAAAATTGTCAAACTGTTCCAAAGAATAATAAGATTCCTGGAACAAAGAGTTCCAGGATCTGCATATTCCGTATGACCTAGAGATTCACAAAGTATCTGAAAGGCTACAGTAAAGAAACATCTTATTAAGTTTGTTTAACCTGATGTTTGGGAAACCCAATATCTCCTAATTTATTTTACCATGGAAAGGTTTTCAAAGAGCATCCAATAAAATCTCCCAGAGTCATGTTTGTAAAACATTCTTCTTCCTCATAGATTCAATCCTGCAGCCAATTTTCATAGCAGCTAATAAATATACAGCTCAGATGATTTCACTTCCCTGCTCAAAATTTTCAAACACTCTCGCTTACCCATCAAATAAAGCTAAGCACCTCTATCTATCTGCAACCTACATGTTTAATCTGCTCTTTCATGACTTCGTTCATCTCTGTAGTTCACCAGACATCAAGCCTAGGATCTACTGTACTACAACCGCTCATCCTCAAACCAAATAAATGTGTTTCATTAAATAAATGTGTACCATCATTTAGCAATGAATCAACCTTTCACACAAAACTCTGGTACTGTGAACAGCTCTTTAAAGACTTAATGGCTTCCTGATGCTCTCCAAACTTAAACCAAAGTCTACTTTGCTAAAGCAAAATATATTTACTTTCTTCTCTCCATGATTTGAAAAACTCTGCTGTAGATAGTTACATGCACTGAATATTTTTAACAAATTAAATTGTCATTTTTGCATGGTTTTCCTGAAATAAAGGTGGTATGTGGTGCTTAGTATAATTGAGCCAGATGGGAAATTGGTAAGTAGATGTGGAATGATCATATTATCTGTGATCATTCCTTAACCAGTGTCAAAACACATATTCTTATCCAATTTTTAAAAAGTAACATCTATTGAAATGACTTCTAAACCTTAAAACATTTTAGGTTATAATTTTAACTGAAATGGTACTTACTGTTCAAGAAATACTCAGTTGCAATCTGCTTTGGGTCAAGCATTGGTACCAGGCAAAAAGCAGTCAACAAGATGGACACAGTTGTTACCACAGTGTGTACTTCTTACCAGGAGTTCCAGGCATGCTGAGAATTATATCTCCCTCCAGCTACTATGCTATTTCTCTGAAAGCAAAAGTTCTACAAAATGTTGTTCTTACCGTCCCTAAAATATCTCATCCTCTCCTGAGTCTACACCAATGAAGCTTTTACCTACTATTTCAAAAAAGTGTCAGGACCATCAATGACCTTCACACTGCTAATCGCAATGGTCAATTCCCAGACGAGGTCTTACCTCACCTGTTACCATTTCACACAGATAAGCCTTCCCAGCTTCTTAAAAGACTTCATTTACTTGGCCACTGATCACCACTGTCTTTTGCTTTTCCTCCCTGGCTGGTGCTTCCTCATCTTCTCAACCTTTAAGTGTTGTAATTACGCAGAGCTGAGTCATCAAACGTCCCATCTTTTCATCCTCCAGATGGCTTTAAATACCATCTATACGTTGATAATTCCCGTATTTATATCTCCATCCTGGACTCTTCCCTTGAGCTCCAGAGTTTTTATACAGCTGGCAACTCAAATTCTTCATTCTAGCGTCTAACTGATATCTCAACACATCCAAAATCGGTATTTCTCCTGGACGTAAACCCCTCCCCCTACGCTCTTCTGGAGTCTTTCCAATCTCAGGTGAAACTTCATCTTTTCAGGTTCTCAGACCAAACACTTGATTCTTCATCAACTGCTTTGTTTCTCCCACACCTTATACTCAAACCTGCACCAAATCCTGCAGGCTAAGTCTTCCAGGCGTGTCCAGAATTTGACCACTCATCACTACCTTTCCTGTTACTACCCGGATCCCTACCACCATCATCTCTGGTCTGGATTCTTTTATTTACTTCCCAACTAATCTAGCCCGTTCAAACTAAAAATCCCACCATCTGTGGCTTTAGTATCTTAGACTAAAAGCCAAAGTCCTCAAAATAGCAAGCGTCAGCCTCCTCCAGTCCGAGGGCGCGCTGGCCTACCTCCAGTGTTCGGCTGGGCTCCCGGAACGCGTCCAGGCCGCCGTCTTCCCGGGGGCGGCCAGGTGGCCCTCAGCGGCCGCAGTCACCATGTCCGGCGGCGGGTTCCCTACAGCTGCGTGGTGACCAGGCTGCCTGGGGCCCCCTGTCCCGACCGCCCCAGCAGCTCAGAAAGGAGCTGGGCGCAGACCTGCGGCGGTGGATGCTCTGCGGTGTCAGTCCCCAGGCTGGGACAACTGAACTGCCCCTCAAACAGATGGGCACCATCTTCGGAACCCCGGACGGAAGCGAAACCCCTCTAGGGTGTTCGGGGGCCCACCAGCCCGGTGGAGGGCGAGGCCTGGCGTCCCAGGGAATCACCAAGACTCCCAGCCCCCAGCCTCGGGTTGCAGTTCCTGGAGCGGCCTTGCGCCACCTCGTGGCTGCTCCCGGGGCTGCACCTTTAGGACGGCTTTCCTAGGACTGTCCATCCAGAACCCACACCCTGCGCCTTCCCCCTTGGCCCTGCCCATCCCAGAGATAACTGTAACAACTAAAATGACATCACTTGTCCAGAAAAAAACAACAACAACCCCAAAGCTCTTTGTCTTCATCTCTTTCTACCCTTTCCCTTGTTGACTGTGCCCCAGGCACAGGGCTCATTGCTGTTCCTAAAATACTTTCAGAACATTATTGCCTCAGGGCCTTTACCTTTGCTGTTTCCTCTGTGCTACTTTTCCCCAGTTATCCTCAGGGAAAACTCCTTATTTACTTATACAGTAAGTCCCCTACATACAAACCTTCAAGTTGCGAACTTTCAAAGATGCGAATGTGCATTCGCATGTCCAATCACGTAAGTTACTTCACGTGTCTGGGTTCCATTGTCACGTGCGTGCATCCTCCAGAAGTGGTTGTGCTTTTGTGTACTTTATTGTACAGTACTGTATAGAGTAGAGTAGTACAGTATCTTTATTTCAAGCCCAGGATGTCCGGAAACAAGCGTAAAAGCAGTGGTGACAGGTATTATAAACCTATTACAGAATAGTATGATATAGCCGATTGTGTTAGTTGGGTACCTGGCTAACTTTGTTGGACTTACGAACAAACTGGGCTTATGAACACACTCTTGGAACAGAACTCGTTTGTATGCAGGGGACTTACTGTATCTAATACATGAGGACTTCCCTGGATCCACCCCTACTTTCCTTGGCTCTGTCACCGCCGCCCCCCCACCCCCGCAAACCTGCTTCATGTTTCTTCAGATTACTTAAAATTATAGAAAGTACTATGTACTTATTTGTCTTGTCGTCCTCCACCTTCACCCCACTACAATATAAGCTTCACAAGAGTTGAAATTATGTCTGTGTTCGCTACATAGGACCTAGAACAGGAGTTGGGATATAGTAGGCACTCAAGAATTGAGTGAATAATTGGGTGAATTTACAAAAGGGCATTATAAGGTGCTATGGAAGCATAAAACAGAGGGAACTAAACTAGGCTCAGGGAACAAGAAAAGAGTTTTTGAGGAATCTGAAACCCAAATGCTAAAAAGACAAGTAGGAATTTGCCAAGAAACGGGAGGAAGAGGAAGGGAAGAGTTCTCCCCACAAAGAGAACAACATTGCCAAGATCCTGACTTTATTTAACAAATATTTATTAAACACCTGCAATGTGCCAGGCTGTGTTCTAGGTATTTGGGACATAAGTAGTAAAGGGGAAAGGCTATACATAAATAATTTTTGGCATATGATCAGTTAATAAAATTAAGAACATATTAAGATATATTTAAAATATTGGAAAATGGGAAGCCACTAAAAAGTTTAATGCAAGGAATGACATGATCAGATTAATATCTCAGAAAATCAAAACCAAACATAAGCCTTACCCCCAGTTCCTGGCTGTTTTAATACTTAACCAAGAAGAGCTTCCTTTCAGGTTCCACAGTCATTTCTAATATAAGCCCTTAGAATCAGATAAAGTGAAAATGGTGCTAATTATTTTCCTGTATGTGAATACAAAACAAAAAAAGTCTTATAAATAGAAGTTTTCAAGTTTTTCAAAACTTTAATATAATTTAATGTCATTTTATTTTAAAAAAATCTGCTTTTAGCATTCTTTTCTCATATTTTTCAGGAATCTTTTTCAAATTTACTTATTTTTTCAGTGTCATGTTCTCTCCTTATAGTTTCTATTTTTAAAGTGCATTTAAAAATCATTATAAATATGCTTATAGTCTCTTTCTGATTTCTTCTATATCGAGTTCTTTTAGTTTTTCAGACATATCTTCCTCTTCTCTCTGAATTTCACTAACCCCCTGGTTTGTTGTCAGCACTGACTCACTCGAATGTTCTACCTCCTTCTCATTCATTTCTAATGTTTATTTGCGAGCTCACCTTTGGCAGGGATTGTTTGTTCTATGAGAAACCAATAATGTAGCTGAATGCTTCTTAAGAGTGCTTTCATTTTACTTCCTCTAGTCTGTCCTAGGCTAGGACTCGTTTTATGTAAGTTCCTTGAGAAAAAGTTTCCTGAACCAGCTCAGTGGTATATATTCAGACTCCAAGCTAAGCAATGCAGTTTAGGGTATGGGTATAATGAAGATCTAACACGTCACCCTCAGTTCCTGCTTTGCCCCCAGCCATGGGGCTTATTTCTCAGTCTGGGACCACTTGGCATCCCCTTCATCTCCCTCCGTCCACTTGTACCAAGATGTCAGCGTGATACCACTGCCATTCCAGCCTTCACTTCCCCTTTCATTCCTGGCACCTGGAGACAATGCTTTCTCACTTGCATTCTAAGCTGTAGAGAGTTTAATTGTTAGATTTTATGTGGCACATCTTGATCTTTGTAATGGGAGAGGTTCTGTGTTAGCTCAGTCTGCCATATTACAGATTCACTCAAATTAGTCTCTGAATTGGATTTTAATTTGAAATATGAGCAACAACATAAAGACAGTCTGCCTAACCAAACAGTCACTCAGATGTGCAAATAAATACCAAAAATTAACCAGGCTGCAAAAATGCTTTCAAAGTCTGTCTTCCCAACTGGGAACACAATTTCTTACTCAATTAGGTTAGTGTGAATTTTAGCTCACATAGGATAAGTTAACTTTGCAAAACTGTAATAGTATAGGAACCTTGAAGAGTATAGAAACCCATCCAAGCAGAGAGGGGAGGTGAGCCAGGCTCACACCCAGCACAGGCTCACTCATCTGTGGCAGAGCATGGGCAGAAGAGATACTGGGTGCCATAAAAATGGGGAAGAAGAATTCAGCTAAAGTGTTTAACTGATTGATGAAAGTCCAAATGTGAGCTAGCATGACAATATAAAACCTCTGGGAGTGGCAAATACAGGCAATTTTTACAAACTTTTACTGGGAGCTCGTGAGAAAGAATGGGTCAGAGTTAAGAGTAAAGGTAAAAACCTGTTACAACTGGGAGACAGATAAAAGAAAAAACCTGTATGCCAAGGTGGAGGGAGAGGGAAGCAGGAAACAGTGTTAATTCCAGGATCCAATACCAATACTATTAGAGGCCCCCTACCGCTGAGGAAGGGGCAGGGAGCTCTCCCACCAAGACCCTCCAAGGATGAAGCCAGAGTTTAGTCTGGGAGACCAGGAAGAGGCAGCATCATTGAGAAAGCCCCATCCTTGAGACTCAGGCACAGGGTCTTCCTGAGACCAAGGCTGGGCCAGGACAACAGAGAAGCTCCTTTGTCCCCCACCACCAGGCTAGTAAGTACCAAGAAAGGAGCGACAGTAGTCTACCCCTGTGGGAATGTAAGCGCAAAGAGCAAGAATCAGCTGGGACACGGGTGTACAAGGAAGACTGCAAGCTGAGGGTCAAGCAACTCAGATGGTTCAACTGAATGCAAATGTAAAGGCCATTCTCTCTTTTCTATTTCTTTAATGCTCTAAAAGCAGAGGTTGGCAGGCGTTTTCTATAAAGAATCTGAGAGTAAATAGCTGAAGCTTTATAGACCAAATGGTCTCTGTCTCTGAAATTCCTCCTCTCTGCCACTGTAGCCTGAAAGTAGCCTGAAAGCAGCTATAGATAACATGTAAATTAATGAGCATGGCTATGTTCCAATAAAACTTTACTTATAAACATGGAAATTTGAATTTAATACAATTTCCATTGTATTAAAATATTTCATTGTCACAAAATATTTCTCTTTTTGAGTTTTCCAACCATTTAAAATAATGAAAAAAACATTCTTAGCTCTCAGGCTGGATTTGGTTTGGGGGTTATAACTTGTGAGCCCTGGTTTAAAGCACAATTAGTAGCAATGAATTATGCATTTATAGCATAGATTTAACAATAGCACAAAAGACAAGAGGCAGCAGTTGGAAATATATTATTTTAAGGAAGGCTGTGATAAGTTAAAGATACACACTGTCGACCCTAGCCAACACCCCCCCCACAATACAAACATTAAAAGAAAGACTTATAGCAAAATAAGCAAAGGCCTACATCAATATTAGATCAGTATTGTTTGAATGTAAGACAAATGATTAGATACAGCTCCTTTACATTTGGAAAATGCGTAATTTACAAATAGAAAATTTCATCTCGAAAAATATCCAGGAGAAACTAAGAAAAAAAATAATTAAATGTATTTAAATAATTCAATGTATATGAAAATAATGGAGAACAATCCAAGAGAAGAGGCTCTGAAAACTTGTTAGTACATGTAAGACAAAGATTTCAAAACTCACACAGGGAAAAAATGAAACTAAGGAGGAAATTAGGTATACCTCAGTGTGTATCTCTGTACAACTTATCTTGCCTATAGCTAATGTGTTCAACTACTTAGGATAGACGATTGCCGAGGCTAAGATCATGTGATGATTGCTATACTGCCTTAGCTTAAATTGCTATAACAAAGTACCATAACCTAAGTGGCTTCAAAAACAGACCTTTATTTCTCACAGTTCTAGAGAGTGGGAAGTTCAAGATCAATCTGCCAGCAGATTCAGTTTCTGGTGAAAGTCGCTTCCCAGCTTGCAGCCATCTGCCTTCTGGGTGTATATTCACAGGGTGAAGAGACAGCTCTAGTCTCTTCTTATAAGGACACTAATCTCATCATGAACCCACCCTCATGACCTCATCTAACCCTAATTACTGCCTAAAGCCTCCACCTCCAAATCACATTGGGGGTTAGGATTTCAACATATGAATGGGGAAGGGAGAGACAAAAACATTCAGTCCATAGTATACACAATCTTAATACTTTGCTATTCAAAGTTATCATTTGGAAGCCAAACTGTCAACACTCGCAAAATGTGTGTCATCAGAAGAAATGAGTGTCTACATGATCCAGAATACCTTATTTACCCAGAGGCATGTATCTGTCAAACTCAACTAACTAAAACAGGTCTGAGAAGCTGGAGTGATGCAGAATTTCCCTTTGAGCCATCCACATAAATATCTCATCATTCCGTTAGTAATATGCATTGTTGTCCTGCCTTACTTGTTTTATCTTCCACTATTCTTTTACAAAAGCTCCATTTTCTAGAGAACATATACTATACCAGAGAAGGAAAGAAAATGAATCCTATGTTTTCAGGTTAAAAATGGTTAAAAATTAACCATTAATTAATTTTCAGTTATCTGTAAGGTTTTGAGGCAGGAGATAGATGGGCTCCAGGCCAGACTTTCATTACCAGCCCACTATTTACACTTCCTGAGGCAAGAGAAAAACGGGCTCCGGACTACATATTTATGACCGGACTCCTCTCTATATTTCGAGATCTGCACTTCGATATAAGAAACAGCAACAGGAATAGGGTAGATAAATGGACATTGGACACTTTTATGGCAGGGACAGAGAGGGACTAAATGCTGTTAAAAGATCAGGAGGTCATACATTTCCCATCCTTAGGGCAAGGGAAACATTGCACATGCACAGAAAGGCCCCTTGGGGTTCAAAAAGGAGGGGGCGCCACCCCATAATTTGTGATGCTAAGGCTGTCCCATAGGCCTCTGGGCTGTGATCCATCTTGGAAAAAAGATGTGCACACATGTTGGGGAAAGTCCTAGGGCAGGTGTGGAAAAAGAAACCAGATAATTGGCCAAAGGTAAACAAAGACCCAGAAGAACTGACCTATATAAATGACTTAAGGCCTCTTTCCTGCACGCCTCCTCATTAGGGAGGACGTCCACACCTTTCTCTCCGGGTGTGCATCTCTGCCTTGCTTCTATCTTAACTAAACCAACCGTTTCTCTGTGTGCTCTCCCACTTCTTGTTGTGCTATGTCTCCAATAATAAACTTCGTATGTTTTTACAGTTTTTGCCTCGTGAGAAATGTATTTTTTACTAGGAGGCAAGAACCAGGGGGGTCTGGTGGCTAGGATTCCTGGTTTTCATCCAGGCTACCCAGGTTCAATTCCTGGGCAGGGAATTAAGATCTTGCCTCACGCCACCACTCACTGCTGCGTCTCTGAGATCAGTTTACTTAGATGAATCATCTCTCCCACATCTAATGCCAGGCAAATACAGCATGGCTTGGGCCACTGAAACACATGTTAAAACTTCAAGGCATATATTTTAAAGATCATGGGTTAGCAGAGTGTGTTTATGCCTTTCAGGCCATTTAGAGCCAATCTTGAAGGAAGAAAAGAAGTCACAATTTTCTCTTCATGCCTGAAACTCAGGTTGTGCTGCACTTGTCTCACTTAACAGCAAAGACTGTACAGAAAGGGACTTGGGGCCCTATTATCATTTTTTCAACTCCCTCTGTGAGCCTGTCAAAATTCCAAGTATATGAAGAAGTTTTATCTGCGCGTGACAGATCACTGAAAGATAATCTAAATGTCACAGTCATAATCTCTTGGTTCACTGGCGCAGCATGGAAAGAAGGAACAGAATCTTGCTAGACTTTCTTATAATTCCATATTTGGGTATTTTGATCTTTTGTACCAAGAAAGTAATAAACATGATTAATAATAAGCACAACCATTTATTAAACACCTGCCATTTTTGAATAATTGTGCTAGACTTTTAAAATACATCACTTAAATTAGTCTTTACCAGCATTAGTATATACCCCTTTTATAAGTATTGAATAAAATTCTTTCCTTTTTGTCTGAACAACATACTGTCCTGGTGGTGCCTCCTACCAGTCTGTCTGCTCTTTGAAGCCTTTGCAAGCACCTCCGTGTTTGCCATCCCTTACAAGTCCAAGTCCCTCAAGTCTTGTTACAGACCCTGTTACAGACCTATGTACTTGCTCTCCACAATGTAGCATAGTGATTAAGCTCAAGGTCACAATATAAACCAGACTGAGTTCCAATCCCTTTATTTAGCCTCTTTCTGCCTCAATTCCCACATCTTCAAAATACTAATAGCATGTGGCTCAGAGGTTTGTTTTCAGGACTAATTGAAATGAAATATGAAAAACCCTAAGCACAACACCTGGCACGTAGTAAATGCTCAACATGTGTGAGCTGTTACTATAATACTCAAACTATGTTATCATAAATTATGTTTCATGTCTGTCTTCCCTGCACGCTCTACCCCCTAGCCTTTGACTCGGTACCTGCCACATGGTAGATTCTCATTCTCTTTTCCTTGCAAGGCTAAGGAAGAACCTTAGCCTTGCAAGCCTATGTAACCACAGCCTGTAGCCTATGTATCACCACATAAAGTGGGTGTCATTATTCCTATATTAAGAATGAAAGAAATAGAATGTGGAGAGAGTAAGCAGTATTCTAAGCTTCCATACATAGTAAGTGGCAGAACTGCAATTCAAATCCATATCTGTCTAAATCCAAAGCTTGTGCACTTTTCATTTACTGCACTGGGAAAAACACATGCTCTGGGGAGAAGGGGTGGGGAATAATCAATCAGTGTTGAGCACTTACTATGGACTTGGAAGCGTTCTAAGCACTTGCATATGTTTTCTTAATTTTTACAGTAATCCAAAGAGATAGAAAGTATTATTATTTTCAATTTTATAGATGAAAAGTAAAGGACAGAGAGAAGATATTAACAGGCCAAGGTTACAGAGCTAAGGAAGAGGCAGGCATAGATAGAATTTGAACCCGGACGTCTGGATCCAGTGCTCACATCCCTAACTGGCATGTGTATGCCTCTCTCAGCATGATGTGATGCTTCAAAATTAAACAGCACTAAACAAGAGTCAAAAAGTCACTCTTGGTTATATTTTCCCCAGTCAACTGTTTTGTACACTTTTTTTTTTTTTTTGGCGGTACTCGGGCCTCTCACTGTTGTGGCCTCTCCCGTTGCGGAGCACAGGTTCCGGACGCGCAGGCTCAGCGGCCATGGCTCACGGGCCCAGCCGCTCCACGGCATGTGGGATCTCCCCGGACCCGGGCACGAACCCGTGTCCCCTGCATCGGCAGGCGGACTTCTCAACCACTGCGCCACCAGGGAAGCCCTGCTTAGTACACTTTTGATATCTGTATAAATAAAATAAAATTAAAACCCTGAACATCTACATAAACTCTAGTCCCTGTCCTTAACAATTACCGAATCATAGAGTCCATCTGTAACAACTTTTCCAATTTGTCATTCAAGTTTTGTCTGTACTTTTCCAGTAATCTGGTAATGGAATGTTCACAAATTCCCGGAAGGCACCCATTCTAATTCTGAACAGAATAAATGTGGGGATTTTTTTTTCTTTCTTTTTAAAATAAATTTATTTATTTATTTATTTTTCGCTGTGCTGGGTCTTGGTAGCTGCATGTGGGCTTTTCTCCAGTTGAAGCATTGCGGTGCGCAGGCTTCTCATTGCCGTGGCTTCTCTTGTTGCGGAGCACGGGCTCTAGGCACGTGGGCTTCAGTAGCTGTGGCTCGCGGGCTCTAGAGCGCAGGCTCAGTAGCTGTGGTGCACGGGCTTAGTTGCTCCGCGCCATGTGGGATCTTCCCGAACCAGGGCTCGAACCCGTGTGCCCTGCTGTGGCAGGCAGGTTCTTAACCACTGGGCCACGCGGGAAGCCCCAGGGACTTTTTCTTGAATAAAAAAAATCTGGGCTTCCCTGGTGGCGCAGTGGTTGTGAGTCTGCCTGCCGATGCAGGGTACATGGTTTCGTGCCCCAGTCCGGGAGGATCCCACATGCCCCGGAGCGGCTGGGCCCGTGAGCCATGGCCGCTGAGCCTGCGCGTCCGGAGCCTGCGCTCCGCAACGGGAGAGGCCACAACAGTGAGAGGCCCACGTACCGCAAAAAAAAAAAAACAAAAACAAAAAAACTGTCATCTTGTATCCTTTGCTAACTCACCTAGTTTTACCCCCTGACTGCTATGCAGTATTTGAAGAAAAAAACACTAATTTATTCAGCACACATTTGAGCACATGTCTTTCAGGCACTGTGACAGGCAATGGGTACACAAAGATGAATATAAATAACTTATGTTGTTACGGTGACGGCAGTGTAAAAGAAAAAATTCTATATTGTGTGGTAAGTGCTCTAGTACAATTATGAAAATTAGTGTTATAGAAGCATCAAGAAAGAAAGGATTTAGGGAAAGAGTGAGCTGGCAAATTAGGTATTTATACAGGAAATATTTGCTTTGACCCCCAGGCATCTCCAAATGCTTCCTGCTTCTACAGCATACCAAAATAAACACGGTCTCTGCCTCTTAGTATAGCTTGAAGTCAACAAACAGTATCTGTCCTTACCTCCTGGCAGTAGGGTGGGAGTACAGTTGACTCCCCATATCCGGGGGTTCCGCATCCACAGATTCAACTAATTGCAGATGGATGCTTGCTTGAATCTGCGGATGCAGAAACAATGGCTGACTGTACCACAGTTTTTTATGTAAGGGACTGAGCTTCCTCTGATTTTGTTATCAGCAGGGGGTCCTGGAATCAATATCCGGCGGATATCGAAGGATGTCTTCCTTGACTTTGAGGACTCAGGGAAGGAATAATTATCATTGTTGAGTGGTGCTCATGTGTCAGGCCTGTTCTAAGTATTTTGCACGTATTAACTCGTTTAAGGTTCGTTGACCTTATGAAGTCACTGCTATTTTTATCATTTCCCATTTCACAGACAAGAAAACTGAGATTCAAAACAGCCTAGTAACACTGGAAGTTACAGAGTTAGTAAATAGAAAAGCTAGGATTCAAACTCAGGCAGGCTGGCTCTGGGGTGCATGTTTTTTTTGTTTTTTGTTTTATTTATTTATTTTTGGCTGTGTTGGGTCTTCGTTGCTGCACGGCGGGCTTTCTCTAGTTGCAGTGAACGGGGGCTGCTCTTCATTGCAGTGTGCGGGCTTCTCATTGCGGTGGCTTCTCTTGTTGTGGAACATGGGCTCTAGGCGCATGGGCTTCAGTGGTTGTGGCACACGGTCTCAGTAGTTGTGGCCCACGGGCTTAGTTGCTCTGCAGCATGTGGGATCTTCCCGGACCAGGGCTCGAACCCGTGTTCCCTGCATTGGCAGGCGGATTCTTAACCACTGCGCCACCAGGGAAGTCCTGGGGTGCATGTTTTAAGTGCCATACTAAACCATCCCTGTCTCGACCCAGAACTGAATCATTATGGCTTGACTGAGGTACAGGGCCTGCCTGAGGTTTTAGTGGTGGTTGAGTGGAGTCCAGTGGGGCAGTATTCACTGGGCAGTAGAACCAAGAGCAATGAATAGACAGCGCTGGCTCCCTTTTCCTGGTGAATGAATGAATGAAGAATACATTTTCATTAAATTTTATCTCTTTTACTGTACCCTGTCCAAGCTAGTTATAATTTCATTTATTTATTTATTTTAAAGATTTTGGCAAACAACTTTTATTGAAAAACATTACATTCTTGTTACACTTTTAAAAATATCTAAATTTGTGAGCTTACCTGGCTATTAAACATTATATATTTTTTTGACTTTGAATTGTTGCTATTGTTTCACGGGTTTTTCTCTATTCAGTACAGGAAATTGATTTGGTACCAGTGAATGATAGATATGATCTTTAAACTTTCTTTATAGATTTGTTATATATATATATTTTTTTTAATTGAAGTATAGTTAATTTACAATGTTGTGTTAGTCTCTGGTGTACAGCAAAGTGATTCAGTTATATCATATTCTTTTCCATATTCTTTTCTATTATAGTTTATTACAATATATTGAATATAGCTCCCTATGCTATACAGTAGGTCCTTGTTGTTTATTCTATATATAGTAGTTTGTGTCTGCTAATCCCAAACTCCAAGCTAGTTATAATTTTAGAATACTGATTTGGTTGGCCAAATTAGTTGCTATTCTTCTTAGCTCTATGACACTTAAAAAAATCTTCTATGGCACTCATCCAAAATATTGGTAACAATGTTGAATAGGACAGAGAACCAAATTGCATTGGAATAGTGTTTCAACCACTAGAAATCCAACAGTGCAATCATCCACTTCACATACCTCACACTTTCCACAGTGCTTCTATGGAAGTTGTGCTGTCATGAGTATATGGTATTGCTATGGCACACACCTGAAATTTGAAAAACCCTATTCTTGGTGATCCCATGTAGGCTCTGTGGGATCACCACTTTCTTTTTTAAGTGCCAGTGTCACATTCTTCTATTAATATGCCTTAGATTTTTCTGCCAGGAAGCAACAACAAGTAGATTGGTCTGTAGTTACCCCAAACATCTTTAACATCTTTTTGGAAGCCAGGATATTTGTTCATCAGCAATTAGTGCTCTTTGACAACTTTCCTCAAAAATCACTTTCAGCATTCTCTCAGCCATATTTCCAAATTCAATACCATTAAATAGACCCGGCTATGATTTGATGGAGATTTTTCCCCATCTAACTTGGGGGTTTAAATCTTATTGCCATTCTATGATTCCCATTATTCTAACCTTTTTCCTTTTTTGGTGAAAGATGATTCTTTGATAGAAAAAAAAAAAACAAACAGAGTTCATACTGAAATATCATTAACTATCACCACAGTAGGCAAGTAAACAAAAATAGCATAACCAGTTGGACTTGGAATAGCTACTGTGTTTCTAGAGGAAATTACCACCAGTTTAAACTAGAAGCCCTTGTTTTCTGTTCAAGTCAGATACTATCTGAGTATAATTTCAATATAAGTTTCAATTCAACCCAACTTTTTTCAAGTAGTCTTTCGGTATATTTACTTTTACTTTTAATAGACAAGTCTTCAAATTCAGCTAGCACATCACTTGGTAAAAGTCAGTCATGGAGAAAAAAAAAAAACTCTTTATCACTTAGAACAGAAGTAAAGCATTGATTTAATCTACATGACTTTTAAGGTTGTGTTTACATTTGCCAACCCAGAGTGATTTCAAATTAAATCAATTCTAACTTGTTTATCAGGACATAGCTCTATTATTCATCCATTTGTGGTTAAAAGGAAAAAAAAAAGTAAGGCAGTATAGCTTATGTGTGTGTGTGTTGGTGGGGGGGCAGATTCTGCTAAGCCCTCCTCCTTTTTTGTCTTTTTTTTCTTCTTACCCTTTTCAGTTGTACTCTGGCATTAACTTGCCTGGTTCAATTAACAAGTTAAGATGGCAGGTGGATGCAAGCAATGGAAGTAGGGCTACAAGTATAAGTATCAACACCAGCACCTCACATCCTTTCTTGGCCCTGGAGAGCATTCCACTTTCAGGTCCGCTACACACACACAAAGCAAAGTGACAAAGTAAGGTAGCCACCACTTTTACATTATTATAGGTTGGAAGGCTTTTTTTTTAGCATTACGAATGACTCCATGATAGCTAGTCCAACTAAGTCAATTTCATTCATTCATTTATTCAATTAATCAATCAATCAATATTAAGAGTGTGTTGAGCTCTGTGTAAACAAACCCAGCAGAGTCTCTGACCTGATGAAGACTGTATCTTAATAGACAGATGTCAGAACTAAGTAAAGAACTCTCTCCAAGAGGTATTGGCTTTGCACCTATAATAACATCCTTAAAACCCAATACACATATCTTCCCATTTGATACTCCTCTCTAAATGTTCTCTTTTCCCTATTAAATAGCTAAGCCCTAGCTGTGATCCTGAAAAAGCACCCCAAAAGCAAAAGCATTACTTTCATAAATGACCAGAGAACAGCAAATACATCTCAGAGCTTGGATGGCTGACACACCAAACTAGAAGGTATTCACCAGATTTCTGTTTCTTTTCCTGGAAGTTCAATCATTAATTTTTCAATTTCAATTTTAAAACTGTGTATAAAACTCTCATTAAATGGAAAATACCTTTTTCAATAACTAAGACTTTTTAGAAATTTGGTTCCTTCTCTTTGTAACTTTTCATTATCAAACGAAAAGAAAAGGTGAATATGACACGATTCTGACTCCTGGAAAATATTTTGTAACTGTAGTGCAAAAAGAAACTCAAATATTGATTTGCAAAAAAAAATTCGATATGTTTTTAAATGTTTAGTGACGCTTATGGAAAAAATGAGAAAGAAAGCAAATACTTAATGTTTCTAGACTAAAACATTTCTGGCTGCTGATGTAAAAAGACTTTAGGACAAGAGCCATAAAATATAGTCAGCCCCTCTCTCCTCCCCATCACAACCATCAGGGCATACAACTTTAAAACAACATAAAGACTAGCTTGATTTTTACTTTCCTTCTTCCTTAATTTCTCCTCATGCTAAAAAATAAATAAATAAATAACGAAGAGAGAGAGAGGAGGAAGGCCCTTTTGGACTATGAACAAAAGCAATTTTCAGGCAAATACAGATTTTATAAAAATTGGTGAAAACAGCTGATTAGAAAAGCTATAGGCTGCCCAAGGCTTGAATTGGGAAATACATAAAGTAATAAGCTCCGCTTGCCTTGAAAAGGGAAAAGGGAAGAGAGAAAACTTTTAATGTATCACAAATTCTATGAAAAGTGTGGCACTCATGGGATTTCCATTTGCATTCAACTTTTGCACTCATGTTTTTTTTCATAAGTTTGAAATCCACAAAATAAAAGCTCTTGGTTTTCTATTAGAATTTTCAAAGGACAAAAGTTTTAATTTTTTTAAAGGGAAAACATATAAAAATTTGTTAATCAATATTTTAGGTTACAACTTATTTTAGAATTCAAGAAATCAAGATTACATTTACACTTTTGCAATGTATCCAAGTTGAATTTAACTCACAGAAAAGTTCAGTGGCTGTGACACCAACACTTTATTTTATATAGGTGCCTAAATGCAGATTGTAAACTATTGATCATGTTATAAGCAAAGTCTCAAATATTTAAAATTACACAATTTCTTTTTTTTTTTTTTTTTTTTGCGGTAGGCGGGCCTCTCACTGTTGGGGCCTCTCCCGTTGCGGAGCACAGTCTCCGGACGCACAGGCAAAGCGGCCATGGCTCACGGGCCCAGCCGCTCCGCTGCATGTGGGATCTTTCCAGACCGGGGCACCAACCCCTATCCCCTGCATCGTCAGGCAGACTCCCAACCACTGCGCCACCAGGGAAGCCCAACAATTTCTTTTGTTTTTAATAAATTTATTTTAAATTTAATTATTTTTATTTTTGGCTGTGTTGGGTCTTCATCGCTGTGTGCGGGCTTTCTCTGGTTGCGGCGAGTGGGGGCTACTCTTCGTTGCGGTGCACAGGCTTCCCATTGCAGTGGCTTCTCTTATTGTGGAGCACAGGCTCTAGGCACGTGGGCTTCAGTAGCTGTTGCACGAGAGCTCAGTAGTTGTGGCACACAGGCTCTAGAGTGCAGGCTCAGTACTTGTGGCGCACAGGCTTAATTGCTCCGTGGCATGTGGGATCTTCCCGGACCAGGGCTCGAACCTGTGTCCCCTGCATTGGCAGGCGGATTCTTAACCACTGCACCACCAGGGAAGCCCCTAAAATTACACAATTTCAATTACTCATACAAATTATTTTAATTATCCATTTTTCTCCAAGAATTGATTTTGTCAGTCTTCTTTATAAGTCATGTAAAGACTTCCTTATAAGTCATGTTTTTTTAAAAAGCCATTCTGCTTAAAATCAGGGCAAAAAGATAAGCAGAAGTAACATTTTGGAGAATTCCATTGTATTATCTTTTCTGACCTTGAGATGGTAAGTGAAGGAGAGATGGAGCTACTGGACTGAAGGAAAGTGCCTAAATCCATGCATTTTTTTTTTAACTTCTTTATTGGAGTATAATTGCTTTACAAAGGTGTATTAGTTTCTGCTGTATAACAAAGTGAATCAGTTATACATATACATACGTCCCCATAACTCTTCCCTCTTGCATCTCCCTCTCTCCCACCCTCCTTATCCCACCCCTCTCGGTGGTCACAAAGCACCAGGCTGAACACCCTGTGTGGTGCGGCTGCTTCCCACTAGCTATCTATTTTACGTTTGGTAGTATATATAAGTCCATGCCACTCTCTCAATTTGTCCCAGCTTACACTACCCTCTCCCAGTATCCTCAAGTCCATTCTCTGGTAAGTCTGTGTCTTTATTCCCATCTTGCCCCTAGGTTCTTGAAGACCACTTTTTTTCTTTTCCTTTTAGATTCCATATATATGTGTTAGCATATGGTATTTGTTTTTCCCTTTCTGACTTACTTCACTCTGTATGACAGACTCTTGGTCCATCTACCTCACTACAAATAACTCAATTTTGTTTCTTCTTATGGCTGATTATGCATTTTTTAATATAGTGAAGTATTCCTATGTTCTTCGTTATAATGGTATTAAATATCGTGGATTGCACCCTGCTTTGTTCCCTTGATTTTAGCTGAAGGTCATTCCTGGTTGTAGAGATTAAAATCTGGGCAAAGGTGTAGGGAAGAATTGCACTGAATATTTTAAATTCTGGAAGAGATGATTCCACACTAATCTCCTTATCAGCATCTTCTCTTTGCCACAAGGGTAAATTACAGTTACTACTTTCTACATCACAGTCTCATATAAAATATTACACTGAAAATGAATATATCTCATATTATGACCACTTGGGTTCAACATGTAGATCTATGCATAGTGACATGTAAATTACAATGATCAAGGTATCTTTGGGGCTTCCCTGGTGGTGCAGTGCTTGAGAATCTGCCTGCCAATGCAGGGGACACAGGTTCGAGCCCCAGTCCGGGAAGATCCCACATGCCACGGAGCAACTAAGCCCGTGTGCCACAACTACGGAGCCTACACTCTAGAGCCCACGAGCCACAACTACTGAAGCCCACATGCCTAGAGCCCGTGCTCCTCCATAAGAGAAGCCACCTCAATGAGAAGCCGGCACACTGCAAAGAAGAGTAGCCCCCGCTTGCCACAACTAGAGAAAGGCCCACACGCAGCAATGAAGACCCAATGCAGCCAAAAATAAATAAATTAATTAATTTTTAAAAAAAGGTATCTTTGAAAATTTAATTATAATATATAGTGTTTTAGTCTAGCAGTAAGAAGCAAAAAGTTGAGATTTTCTTGGTATACTTATAACCAACTATCTGCCCCAGATGCATACTTAGAGTGTTGTTATTTCTTGGTAATTTTTCTTTTCAGTCATTTGCTTGGTTATGGAGGTATTAATGGGATGGTAGCCAAGCTTTACATGTGCAACAGCTTTTTCTTGTATTCTTCCCTCTATCCATAATGCTTTTCCTAAGGACCTTATTAATACACCAGAACTCAGATTAAATTTTACTTTCTCAGTGAGCCTTCTTTGACCAACACCATCTAAATAGGTCCTTCCCCATTATTCTCTACCCTCCTGTCATGTTTATTGTTTTCAGAGCACTTCATATTTTCAACTAATCTAAAATCCTAATTATAATTTATATCATCTGGCCCCTGGCCACCAATTCACAAATCCCATTTCTTGCCACTCTTCCCTGTGCCCACATTTTCACACTGACTTTCTTAATGCTCCCAGGATACACACGTGAGGTCCTTCTCCAGAGCACATTCTTCCAGATATCTGCAAAGTTTGCTTCCTCACTGTAATCGGGTCTCTTCTCCAATGTCACCAACTCGGAGGAAAGGGTCTTCCTTGACTGTCATGTTTCAAACAGCAGCCCATCACTCTCTTTGATTCAGTCTTACTTTTTCTCACTAGCACTTATAGTTGTATACCTATGTGTTGTTCAGTGTGTGGTTCTCTCATTAGTATGTAAACTCCATTAGGCTTTATGTACTTTGTTCATTAGGACCACCATATTGCTTAAAACAGTGCTTGCCATAAGGCTGACACTCAATAATTTGTTGAATGAATGAATGAATTCCTAACTTATTATGTTTTCCCCACTGGACTCTTAAGGACCATAAAAGCAGAAACTTTGTCTCTGGCATTCCTGTAGCATCTCTTATATAGCAGGTGATAAATGAATATTTATTGAATAAATGAATGGTTTGAACGAGAGTGTGTGTGTGTGTGTGTGTGTGTGTGTGCATGTGTGTGTAATTTCTTTCCCCCCCTAAGCTCTAATTACCATGAAGACTATGTGGTAGTCTGTTCAGCTCATCAGTATATAGCAATCCCACAGTAGGGTCTGACTTGCGGTAGGCACTTAATAAGCAATCCTAAGGACTGGGACCAGCGTGAACAGGAACCTGCTGTGACCACAGCCACCCATAAGCCCCCACAGAGGTAATCTGAGGTCTTAATGGCAGATGGAAAAGAGTTTAGGATACACACAGAGCAGTGAAAACCTGAAGCCACCCTGTTTGTCCTTTCAGGGGCCAGGCTGGTTCTGGCAAAGGCTTGCTTCCCAGACAAGACCGAGGAAACTAGCGCAGACTTCTGAGCTTCTTACTTTCAGATATCTTTTGAATTCTGGGAGGGATCAATCTTAATTTCAAGCCATAGCTTTGCTTTGTTTGCTTAAAACCTCTGCCCTGAAGATTCCAGATGAATCTGTTGATAATGCCAAAGGGCATCAAACAAGAAAAATTAGATTTTAGCATAAAATCTCCCACTAACTAGTAGAGTAACCTTGAAAACATCTCTTATCACTGCTTCTTTCCTGTTTTTCATTTGAAAAATGAAGATGCTAGAAAAGAACCAGCAGGATACATATGGATTATGTATTTGGGTTTGCTTGATGAGATGCCCTTAGGAGGCTTTATGCAGTGTCTTCTTTCCTTTTCTCCTGTGCTCACCTGCCACAATCCCCCTTGGTTAATAATCACAGATAAGTGAGCTATGGTTGCTGATGGAAATCTGTCAAGTGCATGGGGGAAAAGAAAGTTTAAGAACCACTGGCCTGTGTTCTCCCTGCCATTCTTTCCAGGGTCAAAATGTTGTGAATCTATGAGCTGTACCTCTGTTCACTATGAAACCCTTATATTTTAATGGCGCTTAAGTTGTTACAATCCTTAGTTCCCTTACACTAATTTACATTAATTTTTGATCTTCGACTGTGATCAGGGACTATGGCAAGCACTGAGAATACAAAGATGAATTTAGAAATGGTCTCTTCCCTCAAGGAGTTCCATTCAATGAGGAGATAGATGCAACAGAGTTTGAGAAATGCTTTGATGACGCCAAAGTAGTGGGTGACCTCAGAGCACGTCAAAGGACACCTGGAAGAGGTGGGAGAGGAAGTGATCTGCAAAATCTTCCAGCAGGTGACCAGAAACTGAGTCCTAGTTTTAATTCATTGAACTCTAGACTGTTAAAGCTGCACAGGGTCAGAATCATTTAATCCAAACTCCTTATGTGCCATAGAGGAAAACATGCCCAAAGAGGCTAACCAGCTACTCCAAAGTGAGTATCAGAGCTACAGCTAGGAGCCAGATAGGTATTATTGGGCTCTCTCTTTTAAGAGATTTTTTTTCTGTAGGAAAATTTTTATCAGTTTATTTCATCAATTTAATGATGTAATTAAACAGTTAATTATATTTTAATAATGTATAGGGGAAATTATTAATATGTATTGACTTCATGCACATTAATGATGCCAGTAACCCACCGTCTGTAAATTACAGACCTCGCAGTGAGCTGCTGGTGAATTTATTCAGATACGTTCACTGTCTCACCGACCCTTGCCTCTTGAGCTACTTATTCCATGAACCTAATCACAACTGGGAAGGACAGGTACAGTCTGGCTGTGAACAAGAACAAAGAATAGAACTTAGTCTGATTGCACTTCCTCTCCACAACTGATCCAGGCATTTAAAGTAAGACCCCCCCAAAGTGAAATGTTTTTAGTAGTAGTAGTATATAAAATTCCTCAGGTATGCAATTTTCTTGGAGTTTGTTTGCTTGTTCGTTTTCTCTCCTAACGTAGTCGTTTTACTTGGGATGTTTAAAGACTATGATTTAGGAATGGGACAATATAAGATCTCATTACATTAAAACAGAAATACTTGGGAAATCCATAATTTCTAATAGCTTGCCATCTGTCTGGTTTTTAGAGGCAATGGGTTTATCCTGCTTAGGGCAGATGATGATCCTGGGGAGAAATCATGGATTATGCAATGGATTTCTGACCTTTTTAACTACTGTTATTAACTTACTAGCTTGCAAAATAACATTTCCCAACATAAAATCAATTATTTTTTTATCTTTCAACTCCTACCCCAAGTAAGGTTGCTATGGGCACCACATAACATCTGCTCTGGCGCCAACAGATTACGTTAAAGTCACCCACAATCTCTCCAAATTAAAAACCTCACTAAGTTTGCCCTGGCTTTTTCACTGTACTCGCAGCAGGATGCTCTTTTGCCTTGCCCCACAGTCCAGATTAATCCGCTAGAAAGAATATTTTTAGAGGCACATCGGACTAAATCATTTTCGTCTGAGCACACCATTTCCAAATGGCCGCCCATGGTCCTAAATCCGGCCTCTGCGGACCAGGACGAGGTGTCCTCCGCTGCAGAGTCGTGAGACTCAGCGCATTCATAACTGGACGTCGGAAGCCAGAAAGGAAACTCGAACACGCAAAGGACAGGTATAACCCCGCACGGATGCACCGGAGAGGTCGAGATCGCAGCGGAGGTTTCCATCCATAGGCTTGGGGAGGGCCTGGGAAGGAAGCAAACATTGCTTCCCCAGTTAAGTCAAAGAGCAGAACGTACAGGGTCGGAGGTCAGAAGTTGAATTTCAACCCAGCCTGTGCTGCGTCCCAGCGCCTTCCGCAGCCCGGGCACCGCGGTGTCACAGGGCTGGAAGAGGACGAGGCTGGCTGGGGCAGGACAAACTGTGAGTTGCCACTGCCGGAGAGCCGCCGGCGGCGGGGCAGACGCGACCCCTGGCGCCTTCAGAGCGGGAAGCCCAGGAGAGCAGGGCACGGCTGCCGCGACGCTGCGCCCCCGGCCCCGGCACGGCTGCACGCTCTCCGCGTTGCCCTTTCGGCCGAGGGCAGCTCCCCGCCGCGGCAGTCCAGCCGCCTTGCGCCCCGGCACAGGTCACACGGGGTACACCTTGTCCGCCCCCGGGCGGCTGCCCGGGCACCCGCAGCCTGACCGACCCTCGCCCCCCGGCGCGGGGACAAACTTCCTTCCTCCCAGGCCCCCGGCAGCGTAGGCTGGCAAGCGGCTCACTCGCCAGGCTTCCCCGGTCTCCGGCTGCAGGCGCCCTCGCCCGGCTCGGCAAGCTTCCTCCCTGCCCCTCACCAGCCCCGAGCCCCAGGCGGGCGCCGAGCGATCCCCGCGCCTCCGCTCCAACAAAGCCGGCGGCCCGGAGGCGATCCGGCGAGGGGCTGGGAGTGGCGGCGGGGACGCCACAGCCCGGCGAAGGCACCCTTGTGCCGGGCGAGTGAGGCGTGAAGGGGGCAGCGGGGACGTGGCGGGCAGAGAAAAGGGGAAGAAAGTATCCTGCTCTCAGCGCGAAAGCCTTCTTCGCTCCTCCTCGTTGCCCTGCTCCCCCTGCCCGAGCGCGTCTGGCAGTCCCGGTGGGAGCTGGCGGGGGCAGAGGGGGAGGCAGAGGGGACGCAGTGGCCTGACGGGTGAGCTGCTCCCTTACCTCTGTCCAGAGTGAGCGGCTGGACCACTGTCAATGTCGCCATGTCTGCCGTGGGAGCCGAAGTGACGCTCAGCTTCAGCATCAGCAACCGCTTGTAGTGAGAAAAAGAGGAGGAGATTGGGGGCGGGGTGGAGAGGGAAGACTGAAAGGAGGGGGGAAGGAGGGAAGGTGGTGGTTGTGGAGGAGAGAAGGCTTGGGTGGGTTGGCAGCCAGATGGAGACGCAACTGTTCCGCGAAGGGCAGACCTTCAGATGCGGCGTGAAGCTGAGCAGGTACCGGAGAGCGAAAGCATCGCCGGCTCTGGCAAGGAAGGCTCTGCCCTAGAACTTTGCTCCTCCACCCCAAGGATCGCTGGATGCGTGTAGCTAGTGTGTTGCTTTCTTTCAACTTTCCACTCAAACAAAATGGTCAGAGTGTACGTGCGTCTGGGGGAAGGGAGAAGAATGAAAGGGAGGGGATAGAGGGGAGGGAGGCAGAGACATGATTTTTTTCGGATTAAGAGAATTTGTCAACCCCTTAATCCCAGCCCCTAGAAAGAAAATGCTTCTAGTTCAGAAATGTTGGGGTTTCACTGTAGTTGCTGCTAATTTCTGTTAAAGTTTATTTTGGAATGTTGACTTATAACAGTACACAAGACAGAGTTCCATCACTAGGCCCCCGTTAAGGACCTGAGTATATTGCCTAGAAAATAACTTATCTCACAAGCAAACTTCTTAATAATGGTTTTAAATTAAAAATCACAATGAGAAAACAATTAAAAACACAAAGAGAAGTTTCTGTTACTAAGTTTGAAAAACATGTCCCTAGCACTCCTCCAGGTTGACCCTCAGAGCTGCCACTTATTGATTAATTAACATTATGTGACAGGAATTGAACTAAGCCAGGGCCTGACTTGGGGATTCAATACAATCCCTGCCTTCCAGTAGCCTGTAATCTAACAGGAGATGATGTTTTTAAAAGGGTGACTTTAGAATCAGTTGATCAAGATTCAGTTACTAGAACCTTCAACTATTAGCTGTGACCCCTTCACCCCAACAGACTGCTTTCACTATCTTGCCACTGTAGGGACTCTCATTTTCTTGATCAAGAAATTAAGAGGCATATAGAAATCTTGTGTAAGCAGAAGGGTGATGACTATGGGTTCAGGATTGGAAATGACAAAGCTGCCTCCCTCACCTTCCCTATGACAGAGCAGAATTGTTTTGGCTAGCAATATACTCCTGAAGACAGACACAGTTTTACAGCAAAATATTTGCATATAATCTACGTCATTGTCTTCTGATTACAATACGGATGGTTTCTGAAAACTTTCCCATCTCATGGTTTAAATTTGAAAAAAAACTAACCAACAAGATTTCACCAGTGATTTGGGAAAGTCATAAATGATTGGCCAAACACTTAACAGACCTTAAAGACAAACGGAAAATAATAGTTCAGCATGCCTATATTTTCATTTAGTGTTTAGACAGAACACTGATCTGGAAATTCAGGTCTTAGTTATGTGCTTTTCAGAAATCAGATCTCTCACTGATCCCCAGTTTCTTCATCTGTCAAACAAGGGCATTTGTAATCTTCAATCTCACTGAGGTTCTGTAAAATGAGGGAACTAATTCTTCCCTGCAATCTCACTGAGTTTTTGTGAGGGTCTGATGAGATCATGCACATTTATGTGCTTTGAAAACAGTAAAGTATATACAAATATATTCACACAACAAACATACATCCCACCTGAACTGTATGGCAACACTCTGCTAGGCGCTAGCCATGCAAAGATTAATGAGATGTGGCACTTTTTCTAGACAGTACTCAGTACAGGTTGGAAGACAAATAATGAGCTGGCTGTGAGAATATGAGCAAGCTCTGAGCAAAAATGAGAGCAGTAAGTGCTCTAAGCACCGTAGAAAGGAAGTGCTGTGGGAGACAGGAAGAAGCAACAATTCTGGTGGATTATCATTATTCACCTCCCCTAAATCAAACAACAGACAGAAGTTGAACTGTGGACAATAACAACAGAGTATGTTCCAAGGCCCTGCACAAAATACCAAACCTCATTCAATAACTGAGGACGAAAAGAACATACAAATCCCTTGGCCACTAATGTAGTTCTTAACAACATCCTGTATTGTGAATATGTACTTTAGTGGCTTGATTCATAAATCTAAAAGCCATGATTTCAATACAAATCCCAGATTGTGAAGTCCATGAAGGTAGGCTTTTTGTCTTTTTGTTTCCTGATGTAGCCTCAGCACCAAACATTTAATAGAATGTTTCTGGACTTATGCTTTGAGCTCCCTAATTGAAAATTTACTCTACCATTCTCCCTCTCTGTTGACTCTGTAGGGTTTTTGTATGGATTGAAAAAGACAGGACGAGAAAGCACAAATCACCATATATTCGTTAGTTATTATTTCTAATAGTGGCAAGTTCAATGCCTTTAGCGTATGTCTGCACAGGTGTAAAAAATGAATAATAAACAATTCATTATCTGTTAGATTTTGTTTTTTATGAAGGATGAATAACTACTGTCTCTGATAACACTTGTGAATTTCTAATTGAGACATGCAGAAACATAAGAAAATATCCTTAATCTACTGTATTGCTTTGGTAGATATGACCATGCTTAAGTCTCTTGAGTAACTGCCTGGACCACCCCTGTATCAAACACAGTGTTTCATCAAGGTCAATATACTTGATCCATTCACATGTGTGTTGCCTTGCTAATTGTGTATTAATCAGGGAATTGTTAAAAACACCTGTGATTATACTTTTAGCTATTTGGTTACACAATCAGTGCAATTTTTCATTAAATGATATATAATAATTAACCTCTGTGGCAACTTTATTCTCAATGAAATTCATTAATTCAGAAATACTTATCGAACACTTTATATATATGCCAGGCTTGGAGCTAGGTTGGTTTCTCTTTATCTTTTCAGCCCAGAGGATTAGGTATTATTATCCCATTTTATAGATAAGTAAACTGAGACTCACAGAGTTTAAGCAACTTGCTTAAAAATAGTAGCACCTGGGGCTTCCCTGGTGGCGCAGTGGTTAAGAATCTGCCTGCCAGTGCAGGGGACACGGGTTCAAGCGCTGGTCCAGGAAGATTAATGTTTGCTCTGATTCTGCCATAGGCAATAGCACATGCCGGGGAGCAACTAAGCCCGTGCACTACAACTACTGAGCCTGCACTCTACAGCCTGCGAGCCACAACTACTGAAGCCCGCTCACCTAGAGCCCGTGCTCCGCAGCAAGAGAAGCCACCATAATGAGAAGCCCACGCACCGCAATGAAGAGTAGCCCCCGCTCGCCACAACTAGAGAAAGCCTGCGTTTAGCAGCAAAGACTCAATGCAGCCAAAAAATAAATAATTTTTTTTAAAAAAGTAAATGCTTTTAAAAAAAAATAGTAGCACCTGTATTCAAGAGCCACTGTGCTTTCCACTGAGAAACACACTTCACCTTGCATTATTCAAGATTTAGTGATTTCAGTCTTTTATTTCAGAGTTCCATATATGAGTGTGTGTGTGTGTGTGTGTGTGTGTGTGTATCCTTTCTCTTTTTTGTTATGCTTGAGATATACTCAAAGAGAGAAATGCATGGAGGAAATTTAGGTCAAAGGAGGAAAGAACTATGACACTGGTTCCATTTTATATAAATACAGGTTAATATTAAAATGACTACCTATTTTGAATATAAGGTCTCTTCTTGTTAAAAAATTCATTCAAAGTTACGTTAAGGTCTGTTTCACTTAATTGAATCTTTGTGAATTAAATGACAAAATCGAGAGAAGGTTTGAATAAAGCATTAGCATACCAAGAAAATGTGTTTAGTGAGATTATAAATGGAGTATAATAAGCACAGTTTCATATGAGGAAAATAACACCACAAACTGGAATTCTTTCAGCCTTGGGTGTTAGAAATTATTTTTGACTGAGTCACGATATCACGTTATCTTCTCTAATTCTCACAGCTTTGTCAAAATAGCACTAGACTAAGATGAAGTGCCAACCTATACTTTGGAATATAAAGGTTTGGGGTTTTTTGAATAATCATAGAGAACCTTACTATATTATTCTCTCCTTAGAGCTTTTTTAAACTGAGTGGCAAGTATGTTCACGGTAAAATATCTGAATCTTAGACTTGTTTTAATAACTACTTATCTGTCTGTTCAGTCAATAAATACTGTACTTACTATATCCCAGACTCTGTTCTAGGCACTGGGATATTGCAGTGAATAAGAAAAGGCCCTGTTCTCACTTGGCTTATATTCTATACGGGAGAGAAAGACAATAAACAAACTAAGAAACAAACAAGAAAGAGGTCAATTAGTGACTATGTGCTGTGCAGAGAATGAATAATTTGAGGACTGAACGGAGTCTAGAATAATGTCAGGATTACAAAAGACAGAGATAAGGGAAAAGGGCATTCTGAGAAGCGGGAGAGAAAAGCCAGGGATAGAAGAGCAGACATGGTGCGTTTGGGCAAAATAGGCAGTTCAATTTGGAGCATAAGAAAAACAAGCCTAAACAAGGACCATTGAGAGTCAGGTTGTGAAAGATAATGTACTTAACAGAAATGTAATGAACCTTCCATGGATAGCTTTGTGCCCATCATACAATGAAATGTACAGACTATCCAGGCTAAGAAAAAAAGTTGCGTTGTAGCATCTACATTAAAAACTACTAACATCAGAATGAAATAAAGAGTAACTAATTCAGTGTTGGATGTTAGAAAATTGATGATGAAATAAAATATAAAATGTCAATTTTAATTATTTTTCATTTCTTTCAAAAAAATTTTTAAAATTTATTTTAATTTACTTATTTTTGGCTGTGTTGGGTCTTCATTGCTGTGCACGGGTTTTCTCTGGTTGCACTGAGCAGGGGCTACTCTTTGTTGCAGTGTGCGGACTTCTCAATGTGGTGGCTTCTCTTGTTGCGGAGCACGGGCTCTAGGCACACGGTCTTCAGTAGTTGAGCACGCGGGCTCGCAGGCTCTAGAGCACAGGCTCAGTCATTGTGGCGCATGGGCTTAGTTGCTCCACGGCATGTGGGATCTTCCCAGACCAGGGCTCGAACTTGTGTCCCCTACATTGGCAGGCAGATTCTTAACCACTGTGCCACCAGGGAAGTCCTCAAAAGAAATTTTTAAAAATTTTGAAAGAATTCTGAATAATCCTCATTTGTAGGGTCTTATTTACATTATTTTACATTACCAGTTATCATGAAAATAATAAATATAGTAATGTTTGCTCTGATTCTGCCATAGGCAATAGCACATGTAATAAGTGCAAAGTCTTTCTGGTAATTGTATATTTTATTTATGCCTATTTAATTCATAGAATATAAAATGATGTTTTTGTTTCATTTTGAAATGAACATTTTTCTGTTTTCACAGAAGTTATGATTGATCTTTTATGATGAAATTTAAATTCAAAGCTTACAGTTTTCCTTTTTTCTTTATGCATCCCAACCTCACAGTTACACCATTGGGAAAGCCTAATAGATGCAAGAGAGGCAAGATAAAGTGATTTTTTAAAGTGATACTGGACTCATTTCTTTCTCTCATCTACTCAGGAGATACTTCTGAACTTTCAGAACCCACAAACTTTAATGTTTTTTTAAAAATATTTTTATTACCATCACATCTTAAAATGTTTTTAATATACTCAATTTTGAGTCTACAATTATGCTTTTATCCAACAAATCTTTATGATGCACCTGCTACTGTATATGCCAGACACTGCTCTATGTTCAGTGGTAAACATGGAGGGAGTGACTTTCCTTATGGAGCTTAGATTTTATGAAGGGAAACAGATAAAACACAAATAAACAATAAATCAGATAATCTTAGGTAGTAGTAAGAACCACAAACAGTGATATGCTGAAGGCTGTTCACACTTGAGACCCAGTTATGTGCATCTTGCCCCAACGTCACTTTTAGTGACATCACATTGGTATCTTTAGACTGGCCATGGTGGGAGTGTTTATACCATGGATATTGGCAAATATTACATATGGAAGCTTTGTGTTTTCCTCAGGAAAGCTAGTTGTTAAACATTTGCCATCATACCATGAAGTCTACAAGGAAAATAAAATAGAAAGTTGTGATGAAACATGCAGCAGGGAGCAGGCAACATTAGAATGATCAGAAAATAAGTCACATTGTGTTTGATACAAAAATTTTTAAAAATAACATATCTACCCTGTATTTGATGGAGTACTGACTAGGATGCTGGGCCTGGGATGAAGTTAGAAGAAATAGGAGACATTCATGTTATTTCTGAGGAATTACAAAATATTTGGAAAGGAAAGAGAAGCATCAATGGAAAGGCATAGTATGAATTACACAATGATGTATCAATAAGAATAAGTGATAGTATAAATTTGTATATGTTAAAGGCATACATAATAAAAAAAAGTCTGGGTTCTTTGAATGCTTCCTGGAGGCAGTTTACCTTCACTTTTCTTTTTTATTTTATTATTTTATTTTTTTTTGCGTTATGCGGGCCTCTCACTGTTGTGGCCTCTCCCGTTGTGGAGCACAGGTTCCAGATGCACAGGCTCAGAGGCCATGGCTCACGGGCCCAGCCGCTCTGCGGCATGTGGGATCTTCCCGGACCCGGGCACGAACCCGTGTCCCCTGCATCGGCAGGCGGACTCTCAACCACTGTGCCACCAGGGAAGCCCTTTTATTTTTTTTTTTTAATAAATTTTTAATTTTATTTATTTTTGGCTCTGTTGGGTCTTCGTTGCTGGGTGTGGGCTTTCTCTAGTTGCGGCGAGCAGGGGCTACTCTTCGTTGTGGTGCGAGGGCTTCTCATTGCAGTGGCATCTCTTGTTGCAGAGCACGGGCTCTAGGTGCATGGGCTTCCGTAGTTGTAGCATGCAGTCTCAGTAGTTGTGGCACGTGGGCTTAGTTGCTCCATGGTGTGTGGGATCTTCCCGGACCGGGGCTCAAACCCGTGTCCCCTGCATTGCCAGGCAGATTTTTAACCACTGCATCACCAGGGAAGTCCCTACATTCACTTTTAGAGGAGACTTGGAGATATTTTCTTTCCTGTATGCGGATAATAAAATGTCACACCTTTGAGGAGAAAGCTACTCTGCAATTTTGAATCTAAAGATTGCTAACCAGGGCTTCCCTGGTAGCGCAGTGGTTGAGAGTCCGCCTGCCGATGCAGGGGACACAGGTTCGTGCCCCGGTCCGGGAAGATCCCACATGCCACGGAGCGGCTGGGCCCGTGAGCCGTGGCCGCTGAGCCTGCGCGTCCGGAGCCTGTGCTCCGCAACGGGAGAGGCCACAACAGTGAGAGGCCCGCGTACTGCAAAAAAAAAAAAAAAAAAAAAAAGATTGCTAATCAAGTGGACCAGATCTTCTATGGGATTTCATGAAAACTAAAGAAAAGGAGGGACAAGATTATCATAATTGGGTGCCTATGTTACTAGAGAATCTTATCATGGTGATGAGAGAACTCTATTGCCTTGATCCTTAAAAAAGGACACTAAGGATGTTCAAGGCTTGTTTTATTCAAACTTTAGCTTTATTTAAAATATGGTTTAAATGGGTTTCTCTTGAAAAGCACCTCAGTTCCTGACTTTCATTTTTTTCTTAATCCTGCCCAACTTCTCTCGAATTCTGGAACAATGGAATTAATTAGGAATATTAGGAAGAAACAGATGAAAAGGCCATCTTCAAATTCTTCCCAGATTGTGACATGATACAGTAATTGAGGCAGTAACAGAATTTACTGTAGGTGTGCTGAGGGCCATACTGTCAGTAATTAGCAAGTTTGAGAGCAAAATGCAACATTAGCATGGACAGCACATTCAGGAGAGAGTTATAAACCCTTATTTTTATCCTTCAAATCTCTAAATTAAAGCAAAAATCACTACAATTTTAATCAGTTTGCATTTAAATGTGATCTTTCTTAGGCTCAGCCTGAAGCATAAAGTGTAATATCTTTTTCCTATAACTTCTCAGTGGGGTCAGATTATGTTTTTCTTAAACTAAGTGCCTCATTCTCTGCTTCTCTGCCTTCCCTGCTTTTCTGGTCCTCGATGAATTCTTATCCCCTTGCTCATGTAGGTGGATCTTTCTGATGCTTATAATCTTATTGTGCCATTCCCCAAGTCCGCAGCTATGCAAGACACCATCCTGAAATACAGGATCTCTGAGAAACTTCCTCTTTCAGTGATTTCTTAATTTTACTTCTTGCTCAAAGCATTTACTTGAATAATAAATACAATTATGACTTTATTTTGGCTTCTTGAGGACTCAACTAGAATAAAAATTAAAAAAAAATAAAGCAAATGAAAAATGCTTTAACTCTAAATATCATCAGGTTCCTGTCACCTCGAATTTTGCATAGATCAGTAGTGGCAAATCAAGCCGAACAAATATTTTTGTCTAGACCCCAAATCAAAGCAATTCCAAATAAATGGAGAAAGTAAGCAAATCTTTGCCATTTTTAACCTAGGACAAGCAAGTAAACTATTAAGTCTTTTATGTAGTTAATATATTTTCTTTTTAATGAGGAATTTTTTTTGAAATGTTAAGTGTAAGACAAGGCACATGGAAAACAATTCTTGATAGGTATTACAAAATCTTACCACAAGTAACCAATGTTAACAGGGATTTTCGTGTCTTCTTTCAGAAATTATATGTACATACACGTATATACGTGTCTACACACATTCATGTGTGTTCACATACCTTTTTAAAAACTCAAATAGCCTATACACCATATTTTACACCTTGATTATTTTATCTAGTGATATTTTCATATCAATACATTATATATGTAAGATCTCTTAACTACTTCAAAAAATTCCACTGAAATCTTCTCTTATAGATGAACTTTCGGGCTGTTTCTAGGTTTTTGCTATCTCAAACAGCATTAAGAAGGAAAATCTTTCTTGTTTATATCATCTTTATGAGCGTAAATTCCACTCGGTTATAACTGTGTACTTCTGTATAACCCAGGACTAATGTGGCCCTTTTCAATGATAATGCTCTCAGATTATCATACCTGCAGCCATTTTATTCCTGCTTCATTGTAGGCATTCTATCCCATGAGAACTGATACCTCTTTTCTATAGAACTGTCATATTTAATTGAACCTAAAATGCCCAAGTGCTTGAAAAAAAACTATTTGCCATAGACGGAGGACCATTTTTGTCTTCAAAATATGTGGTATGAAGCACCATCCAGCAATCCAGTAAATCAATGATGATCACCCCAATTTTCAACTGAGAAACTAACAGTGTCTAAAGCAAGTTAAAAACTAAGAGGCTAGGGCTTCCCTGGTGGCGCAGTGGTTGGGAGTCCGCCTGCCGATGCAGGGGACACGGGTTCGCGCCCTGGTCAGGTAAGATCCCACATGCTGTGGAGCGGCTGGGCCCGTGAGCCATGGCCGCGGAGCCTGTGCTCCGCAACGGGAGAGACCACAACAGTGAGAGGCCCGCATACAGCCAAAAAAAAAAAAAAAAAATTAAGAGCCTAAAAACATCCACTTTTGGATATTTGTTTTATTGAAGGTTTTATTACCACCAAATGAGATAGGAACACAGTGAAAGCACAAGAAGATGTTTAAGTACCTTGTTTTTTCAAATAAAGTAACACATTGATTCACTAATTAGAGAAAACTCTAAGTAAAATTTTTTTAAAATTATTTATTTATTTATGGCTGTGTTGGGTCTTTGCTTCTGTGTGAGGGCCTTCTCTAGTTGTGGCAAGCAGGGTCCACTCTTCATCGCGGTACGCCGGCCTCTCACTATCGCGGCCTCTCTTGTTGCGGAGCACAGGCTCCAGACGCGCAGGCTCAGTAGTTGTGGCTCACGGGCCCAGTTGCTCCGCGGCATGTGGGATCTTCCCAGACCAGGGCTTGAACCCGTGTCCCCTGCATTGGCAGGCAGATTCTCAACCACTGTGCCACCAGGGAAGCCCCTCTAAGTAAAATTTAAAGTGAGAAATACTATTGTTTCATTAAATGTTGTTACTAGTTACTATTCAAAAGAATATTTAAATGTTAATGCATGTAGTGCTCTCTACTGGTCTTATCTTTATTGCAACCACACTGTGTCAAATTTGTATTTACAAAAGGTCATGAAAATTGTCTCTATCCCAAAAGACTACTAGTGTTTTTTAAAAATTTCTATTTGGTGTCTACTTTAAGTGTGTGTGTGTGTGTGTGTGTGCATGGACACACAAATATTTATTTTTGAATTTCCATACTGAAGTCAGTTTTGAACTCTGCACATGAATTGTTGACATACATTATCACAATTCAGTAATACAGAGATATTACAAAAGATGGATATATAGTTTTAATGCAAGGGATAATGTTTTTCAGTACAGTTAATAGGCAGTGGCAGCATCTAAGGTGCTTGCTTTTCCTGATCCCTGGAGAAGACAGGTGAAGGCCTCCTAGGAGGAGAATGGGTGGCTGTGTGTATTCAGCAATTTTTACGGGACAGTGGTCACCATCATGAGCTCTTCTCTTTTTTTCCCTCCACTACTCCTTCCTGTTCCACTCCTCAAATATTTAAAAAATCAACTTAGTGGTGATTTTTTTAAAGCTTAAGAGCAAATTTTATTACCGGTAGTTATGAAAGCTATCTGCTTCAGAAGTATGTGTGTGTGTGTGTGTGTGTGTGTGTGTGTGTGTGTGAGAGAGAGAGAGAGAGAGAGAGAGAGAGAAAGAAAATCATTCATTCATTATATAGTTTCATGTCAAGTGGCTGTTATGCACCAAGCCCTGTGCACTAAAGATAAAGCACTGAAGATAAAGCAGTAATCAAGACCACTGATACTCTACTGGAATTATTGGTATCTGTGGAATTACTTCTCAACTAAAATAGTTACAAATGCTATTAAGGGAAGTACATGGTACAGTGAGAATCTATAACCTAAATCAATGTTTAGGGATTCAGAAATGACTTCTCCAAAAATGGAATGTTAATGGTGTGTTTAAGGAGAGACGTGAGCATGTTTAAATACTAGCCATTCTTTAGTATACTCAGTTCCTTCTTAAGCACAGAACTGATTTGAGAAAGTTATCTTTTCCATCATTACTGCCTGATTGAGTGAACATAAATGGAAGGAACACTCATTACTCTAGGGAACTTCCTGGCCAGGATTTTTCAATATGGTCATCATTTGCCTAAAGCAATACATACCAGTCCTATATTTATTACTAACGTTTAGTACATTATATTAGGCCTACTAAAATATTTGTTTGAAGCTGATTACTATTTTTCATGACTATTTGATATTACTCAGTAAATACCCACACATGCTCTTACTGTATTTGGTCCGAACAGAGAGAAAGCAACTTAATTCTAAAAAAAAGACAGCATTGATATTGACATATATACTACTGAACAAGTTGCATCCACCCAAATGTACTCCTCAGAGTCAAAATAAAATATAATGGTATTTTTGAGCCAGTAAGGATGTTAAAGAACATCAAATCTGACCAATAGTGGAAAATGAGATCCAGAGAGATTAAATCATCTGACCAACTTCTCCTAGCTAGTGAGGAACAGGGCTCAGACTGAAAGCCAAGTGACAATCAGTTCAGTCCTTTTTATACTACACTATAACACTAGATTGTAAATTTCATGAGCAGAGAGACAATGTTTGGTTTGCCACTGTATATTCATTGCTTGGCATAAAATGAGTGCTCAATAAACACTAGTGAATAAAAGAATGAGTAAAATAATCATTTTTCCTAGAAGATAAACTTCACTTTAAATGCATTTTACAATGAAAACTTAGTTCACTATATTTATTGATTTCTTCATTTGTACAAGATATTTGCTCTACTATAGTCTATGGAGATTTACAAGAAAAGGATAAAATGTGACCTCTGCCCTACAGTAACATATAGCTGTCATAATTATCTCCAGAATAAGGTAGGGCTTGGTAAGTGCCACAACATTAAAATATATGAACAAAGGACTACATGGAACATAGTAGGCATCATGAAAGACATGTCATTTATGCTGCATCTTTGAAAACAGAAGGATTTTTTAGGTGGAGGCAGAACTGAATAGACATTTCAGTTGAACTGAACAGAATGTGTAAATGTACGCCTCAGGAAGCAATGGCATGTATGTTATTATGGAAACAGTTAAACTTGACTGAAACATGGAAGATGTTTGCTACTTCAGGAAGTAGCAAAATATTAAGATTAGAAAGAAGCTGGTAGGGAAGGGGAATGGTAGGTACCACAGGGGGCTTTGGAAGTCACTCAGAAAAGTTTAGAATTTATTCAGAAAGCCATTAAAGTTTTTGAGCAGGAAGGTGAGGAGGTTCTTCTTGAAATAGTATATTAAAATTTATTATAGAAAAATGATTACAAATTCTAAATAGAGTAGCAGAAAGCCAAAATTATCCATATAAACTGGTGATGTTCTAGTCACATATGAAGAGAAAAGACCCAATCTGAGGTCACACAGACAGGCCCTCACACCAAACTATAGCTTGGTTTGATTGGTTGGCTAGCACTCAATGCAATTTTCTTCATTGTTCATCATGGAAAATATGAAACAACATTACTTTGTTGAAGGCTTTTGACTCTGGCTAAAGAAGTATCTTTAGTGTACAAAGGAAAAGTAAGCAGTGGCCAAAGTTTGAAATTCTGAGGACTCAAGATTTCTTAACACCTCACATCTTCCCTAAAATGTCACTGTATATATCCCCCCAAACTCTTTGCTCTTTTGTGAACTCCTACTAACTGTAGTAGCTTACCTTATACTCCAGGTAGTATAAAAAGAACAATAAAATAACAGGAAAAAAAAATGAGAGATTTTGTTATGGAGAGGATATAATGAAAATACTGCTATTACATAGAAAATAAGATATTCATTAGGAGACGTTTTAGGGAATTATTGAGAAAACTTCTTCATTCCAAAGTAATGAAATAATGATAATATATTCATTCTGTTGAAATGTTTTGAGGAAAATGAACTAGATGAGGACAGAGAGTGGCTATAAAGATTTAAATGGTGGTGTCTATACTGGGTCGTTTATGTCAATTCTAATTAATATTAACATCAGTTTTAAAATTAGAGACAAATAAATAAATATATAAAATTAGAGACAAAGCCTGAAGAAAAAAAACGGAACATGTTACTGAGCCTGTAGAAATTGTATTATCAGGCGGGAGGTATCTTTCTCTCCTTACCCCAAGTCTTTATGCGGACAAAATTCCCACCCTAGATTCTCAGCATCATAATGTGTTAGTACATAGTGATTGTCATTTTTATTCAGACTAGTGGTCATATAAAACAGAGATTCATATGTGTGAAAGACATATTTTAACCATAGATATGAGATTTTTAATCTTTCATTTTCATATGAGATATATATAAATATTATAGCTCTTGAGACATAAAGAATCTGCATCTGGTATCAGTGGAACTTTCATAGTAGGAGATGAGATGATATATTTAGGAAATAGGAGAGATGGAAATGAGCAAGTTAACAATTCTGTGTTATGTGCAGCTCATAATTGCAGCTCTGTGAAGAGTTCCCACTGAGTCAATGGGAGGTGTGGGTGGAGGTTAGAGCCAGGTTAATTGTTGCATTCAACATCATTCAGGAGAAAAAGTGTAGGTAAAATTGCAGCATTTATACTTCTGCCCTTCAATTCTCCTTCATTTCTATACTTGTATTTTCTTCACTTATTATTTATATCCCATGTCTGAATGTTTTCCTCCCTTGACTCCTTAGGTTATTGAAGAGATACGGTCCATGAAGTTGACTTTCAAGGCATTTTAAAAATAAAGAAAATGCCATTCATCTATCCATTTTCAATACAGAGTTGGAAATATAGTTCCTCGAAAATATGAGCAAGTAATATGATTGAAAAACAGATTTTGTGAGGAAAGAGGTATTTTACTATATGTCTCCCCAGCATGCTAAGGATTGTGGTACACCATCAACACTAAGCCTCCAGGTAATTTCAATTATCATCCGACAGGTCGTTTTTCTTTTTTAGTAGTTTCCTTTGGATCCACCTACTCAATGACTAGTAGTTTCTTCTATGTAAGCAAAGAACCTCTGACTTCAGATATGCTGCTTCAATAATTTGGCTTTCATGTTCTCCGAGTCCTCATCTTCACAATGTGATTTAGATCTGGGTTATAGTATAATAATGTGTCAAGGATACTACTGCCTAGTTATCACCAACTCCAGGTAGAAATTCTCTTTAAATCTGAGACTTTATTATCAGTGTTTTTTCACTACTTTGTTAATTTAGAAAGTTAATGTTTGTGTAAATTAAAGAATGCCTGCATTTTGCTTCTTGTCTTCTTAAGTATTATTTTATTCTCCTTCTCACTCTTCAAATTTTTCACTTCTTTGTTCGCTTTTATGTTCACCCCTTTTACCAATATTAATATTGCCCTTCCAAATTTTTCTTTTTTGAGACATTCCATTGCTAAATTTGGAAAGTGTTTACACAAATCCTGAGGGAACTGAAAGTAGCAGAAAGAAATATAAAACATTTTGTGGACTGTAAGTTGTCATCTTATGAAATGCAAAAATCCTTTTTAAAGAGGAATAAACAAAACTTACTTTTCTTTTGTGTCTTCAACTTTTCAAAGAGAGCTCTGGAAAACAACTTTTCATTGTTACAAATTTCCTTCTATGGTAGAAAGGCTTATACTGTGTATTTGTTTCACAGGCTTATTGGTGATTTTTATTTTTCTTTTAACTGTATAGAAACCATGAGTCATACACTCATTTTCCTGGTTATACAAAATACAAGTTCGTTATAAAATTTAAACGAATTAAATATAACGTGGCAACACCTCCATCAGACGAGACCTTTTCAGATGGGCATTACTTTATTGCGATGAGGGATCGTAACTTTGTTTCCTCCAGAATGAGATGTAGGTTGAACTTCCTCATCTTACTGGCCTGGAATCTCTACTTCCTACAGGTTTCATTTATTAATATTTTGGTGTTACTCATGACTTAGAAGTTTTCATTTGGACACAGCAACATTTGGGCATCAAATTTGCCTAATTCTATTTGTATAACTGGAATAGTTTAGAAGTTAAAATCCAGGAATTTTCATTAAGAAAATTTTAAAAGTAGACATATAAAAATAGAATATAGACAATTGCAGTTGATTCTCCCAGCTTGATAATAGGTGGACATTTTTAGGCTAAACACATTATCTCTATTATCTAGCAGTAAAAGAAAGTATTGTGATTACAAACAAATGCATTTATCAAAGTCAAATGAGATTCTTATAATCCTTATCTTGTACCAGAATGTTATCTATTAGAGTTCTAATATATTTATATGAAGACATAATTCAACGCATTTAACATTTTTCTATGGTTTTAGGCAAAAGGTCCAGTTCCACTGATTAACACTGGGCATGTTTCTAAGAGTAAAACCAATACTGAAAAATGTGAAAACTCCTCCTTCTTTTAAAGGGCATAAGCTAAACATGGACAAGACCATGTTTGAGTTTTGTTTCATTTTGTTTTATTTTGTCCACATACCTAAAATATAGTAGTGAATGAATAATGAGTAGATGGAAAGAAGGAAGGAAAGAGGAAAGGTACAAATGAATGAACAAATAAATGAAGAGTGATGAAAACTTGTCTGAAAAGGCAACACTGCCAATAAAAATATATTTCTAAGTATTTATTTTATATCTTAAATTTCATATATCACCTGCAATACAGCAAGTAGACTAGTGTTACCTAAAAACTTCTGAGACCTAATGAATAGATAAGTTATCTGTAATCGGCATATCCCAGCACCCTGTTAGGGAGGACTGACTTCTACTTACATTGCATTTACTTCACAGGATGGCTGTGATTTTGCTTCTTCCTAAGGTTAATCTTAAAGTCAGCTAGTAAGGCAAAAGATTGCCCTTGAAAAACCCCTTCTATCACCTATAAAACTTGATTTGGGGTCTATACCCTTATATAGTAATTCTTAAATGCATTAAAATTTTAGGAGTACTGTGTTAAACTTAAGTCAAAACAAAGTTGAAACCCTCAGGAGTGAGTCACTCAGTGCTCAGTGAGAGTATGGCTTCAAGGTTAAGAGTTCCTGCTTTGAAATCAGCCTGCTGATTTTGAATCCTAGATTCAATGATTAGAACCTGTGTGACCCTGGCTAAATGACAATGTCTCTTGCCCTGTTTCCACATCTGTAAAATTGGATTATAAATGGTACCTATGGAATAGGTTGTTGTGAAGGTCAAATGACATAATCTGTGTAAACTGTTTGAAACAGTGTCTGGCACGCAGTAAGTGTGTTTGCTATTCTTCCTGACTTTATAACAACTATAAAATTCCTAATAGAGAACAAATGATGGATGAGAACTATAAAATGTTTCTGTTTGCCTGAAGGATTTACTCCATTCTGTTTTATTAAATCAGCCTCTGTAAACTTAATGAATATAAATAAATTGTGTCTTAGGAGGAGGTTAACAAGATAAAGTGTCACTGGCACACAGCAGACAACGCTTACTGGATTTTAATCTAAATCTTGCATGTGAGCAGTTGGACATGCATACTATTCTTGGAAAAGATATGGAGATGACCTTGACTGCTTACATCTATCTTTCCAGACTGTCGGTAACTATTGAGGTCCCACTGAACAGGAATCAGTCTCAGGCCCTTAGGCATTAAATGCAATTTATATGAGGGTTAGGTTCCAAATCCCACTCAAAAGTTGTTTTCCTATAACATAACTCCACTGCTCTAAGACATACCAATTCACTCCTGCATAAATTTTTTTTAACATCTTTACCGGCATATAATAGCTTTACAGTGTTGTGTTAGTTCCTGCTGTATAACAAAGTGAATCAGCTATATGCATACGTATCCCCATGTCCCCATATCCCTACCCTCTTGTGTCTCCCTCCCACCCTCCTTATCCCACCCCTCTAGGTGGTTGCAGAGCACAGAGCTGATCTCCCTGTGCCATGCAGCTGCTTCCCACTAGCTATCTATTTTATATTTGGTAGTGTATTCATGTCAATCCTACTCTCTTACTTTGTCCCACCTTAACCTTCCCCCTCCCCGTGTCCTCAGGTCCATTTTCTATGTCTGTTTCTTTATTCCTGTCCCACCCCTAGATTCATAAGAACCTTTTTTTTTTTTTAGATTCCATATATATGTGTTAGCATACGGTATTTTTCTCTTTCTGACTTACTTCACTCTGTATGACAGACTCTAGCTCCATCCGCCTCACTACAAATAACTCAATTTCGTTTCTTTTTATGGCTGAGTAATATTCCACTGTATATATGTGCCACATCTTTATCCATTCATCTGTCGATGGACACTGAGGTTGCTTCCATGTCCCGGCTATTGTAAATAGTGCTGCAATGAACATTGTGTTACACGACTCTTTTTGAATTATGGTTTTCTCAGGGTATATGCCCAGCAGTGGGATTGCTATGTCACATGGTAGTTCTATTTTTAGATTTTTAAGGAACCTCCATACTGTTCTCCATAGTGGCTGTACCAATTTACATTCCCACCAACAGTGTAGGAGGGTTCCCTTTTCTCTACACCCTCTCCAGCATTTATTGTTTGTAGATTTTTTGATGATGGTCATTCTCACCAGTGTGAGGTGATACCTCATTGTAGTTTTGATTTGATTTCTTTAATGATTAGTGGTGTTGAGCATCTCTTCATGTGTTTGTTGGCAATCTGTATATCTTCTTTGGAGAAATGTCTGTTTAGGTCTTCTGCCCATTTTTGAATTGGGTTGTTTGTTTTTTTGTTATTGAACTGCATGAGCTGCTTGTATATTTTGGAGAATAATCCTTTGTCAGTTGCTTCATTGGTAAATATTTTCTCCCATTCTGAGGGTTGTCTTCTCATCTTGTTTATGGTTTCCTTTGCTGTGCAAAAGCTTTGAAGTTTCATTAGGTCCCATTTGTTAATTTTTGTTTTTATTTCCATTTCTCTAGGAGGTGGGTCAAAAAGGATCTTGCTGTGATTTATGTCATGGAGTGTTCTGCCTATGTTTTCCTCAAAGAGTTTTTTATAGTGTCTGGCCTTACATTTAGGTCTTTAACCCATTTTGAGTTTATTTTTGTGTATGGTGTTAGGAAATGTTCTCATTTTATTCTTTTACATGTAGCAATCCAGTTTTCCCAGCAACACTTACTGAAGATGCTGTCTTTTCTCCATTGTATATTCTTGTCTCCTTTATCAAAGATAAGGTGACCATATGTACGTGGGTTTATCTTTGGGCTTTCTATCCTGTTCCATTGATCTATATTTCTGTTTTTGTGCCAGTACCATACTGTCTTGATTACTGTAGCTTTGTAGTATAGTCTGAAATCAGGGAGCCTGATTGCTCCAGCTCCATTTTTCTTTCTCAAGATTGTTTTGGCTATTTGGGGTCTTTTGTGTTTCCATACAAATTGTGAAATTTTTTGTTCTAGTTCCGTTGAAAAATGCGGTTGGTAGTTTGATAGGGATTGCACTGAATCTGTAGATTGCTTTGGGTAGTAGAGTCATTTTCACAATGTTGATTCTTCCAATCCAAGAACATGGTATATCTCTCCATCTGTTTGTATCATCTTTAATTTCTTTCATCAGGGTCTTATAGCTTTCCCCATACAGGTCTTTTGCCTCCTTAGGTAGGTTTATTCCTAAGTATTTTATTCTTTTTGTTGCCATGGTAAATGGGAGTGTTTCCTTAATTTCTCTTTCAGATTTTTCATCATTTGTGTATAGGAATGCAAGAGATTTCTGTGCATTAATTTTGTATCCTGCTACTCTACCAAATTCATTGATTAGCTCTAGTAGTTTTCCAGTAGCATCTTTAGGATTCTCTATATAGTATCATGTTATCTGCAAACAGTGACAGTTTTACTTCTTCTTTTCTGATTTGGATTTCTTTTTCTTCTCTGATTGCTGTCGCTAAAACTTCCAAAATTATGTTGAATAATAGTGGTGAGAGTAAGCAACCTTGTCTTGCTCCTGATCTTAGAGGAAATGGTTTCAGTATTTCACCATTGAGAATGATGTTGGCTGTGGGTTTGTCATATATGACCTGTATTATGTTGACGTAGGTTCCCTCTATGCCTACTTTCTGGAGAGTTTTTATCATAAATCAGTGTTGAATTTCGTCAAAAGCTTTTTCTGCATTTATTGAGATTATCATATGGTTTTTATCCTTCAATTTGTTAATATGGTGTATCACATTGATTCATACAGCATATTTTAAATTCATTCTTCAGTTGATGGATATTTGTTTTTTCCCACTATTTTGCTATTATAAGTAATGCTGCCATGAACATTCACGTATGAATTTTTGTGTGGACATTGGTTTTCATTTCTCTTGGGCATATACCTGGGAGTAGAATTTCTGGATCTTATGGTAAATCTATGTTTAACAATTTAGGAACTATCAAACAGTTTTCCAAAGTGGCTGCAACACTTTACAACCCCACCAGCAACGTTGTTTGTTGAGTGGCTTTCTTGGACTAATTCAGTCTGTGTTCTTTCTTGTATCCAGCCAATGAAGTCTCTTCTCAGTTAACTTAGTGATCAGCTAATGATTAGACAGAGATTTGCGTTAAGGCCCTGAACCAGTAAGTCTCTCAGTCTTGCTGAGACCCTTTGTTTGTGTGTTAGGGTACACCTTCAGTGCTCCAGCACAGTTAAATCTGTGGCTTAGTCTTTACTTCCTACCTAGGTAGAGCATCAACATCAGCCAAAGGTGGGCATTCTCAGGTCATTCCTGGGTATATGCACAGCTCTGCATGTGAGCATCACCTCCTAGATTTTCAGGAATATGTCAGTCCTTTTCAAATCCCCCAATAAACATCTCATTCCCCATTTCCTTTTTGAGATTTTTGGTCAACCTCTTGTTAGCTACAAGTAGTATCACTGCCTCAGGCAGCTGCAATATCAAACAATTACCAGTAACTATTTTCTACAAATACCCTGGAGATAAGACTCACACATAGAGAGTTCTGAGTTAGGTCAAATAAAGGCAAGTTCTAAGAATGAAACTTTACCTAGGAGCTGCTAGAAAGGTCAGATAATACCATTTCTCTGGGGATGAGACTTTAGGAAAATCCAAAACCACTCTGTCTCTCCAGTGGCTGCTAGACTGCTGGTTGTTACAGCTGTTTAGTTGTGAGCCTGTGGGTTTTCAGTTCTACTATGGAGCTGGGAAGTGGGTGATGGGAGTAAGGCAAGTTAAAATGCTACAATACTTACTCTTCTTACTGAGTTTCAGCCATTTTTATTGCACAAAGACTTCTGTAATTGTTGCAAGCCTTTAGTTAACTTCCAGAGTTTTTAAAAAATTGATTTTGAGAATTATTGCTAATGTTCTCATTGTTTTTACGGGGAGCAGATTTCTGGAGATCTTGACTCTGTCACTCTGGAAATGCTACTTGGGTCATCCCTTCTGGTATGTCTCAGTGGTATCTTAAAGTCAACATCCCAAAATGGAATCATCAATTACACATTGTATTTCCCTACATTTTAATAATCTTCTTTTATAGTCTGTCTTAATGAATTGCTCCAATACTCATTAAGCTACACTAGCCAGAAATCTCTTTTATCTCTCACCCCCATATTCAACCCATTACCAAATGCAGCGTATATTATTTCCTAAATGGCTCTCAAATCTATCCACTTTTTAGCATTTTCAGTAAAAACATCATGGCTCATCTTCTCAAAAACTGACTCCTGAGTGCTATAATAACCCTTTGACTAATCTACCTACATCCAGGCCAGCGTCATCTCACCTTTTTTCCACATAATAGATTGCATGACATTTTTAAAATGCAAAAATAGTTATGTCACTTTGGGTTAAAACTCCTGAATGCTTTCCCTACTCTTAAAATAAAGGCAAACATTCTTACCATGATCTTCAAAGCTTATTCATGGTCCAAACTATCTTCCGCCATAAGTTAGTAGCATACATTCTACCCTCTACCTGGGAAATTTTCCTTCTTCTCTTGGTCTGGTGAACTTTTACTCACTATATCTGAGCCCAAGTGTGACTCTCAGAGAAGCTTTCTCCAAGTCTGACTAAATCACACAGCACCACACACTTGTCCTTCCTAGTAATTATTACAAGAGCAATTTCATATTTGCTTATATGATTATTTAATTAATATCTGTCTTCTTTTTTAGACTATAAGCTCTATGAGGATAGAGACTTTTCTGATGTTGTTTACAGTTGTATCCCGTGAATTTTACCACAATGACTGATGCAAATTTGTGATCAGTAAATATTTGTTAAATAAATGAATGTGAATAATGATCTGTGCTAAGGCTATAATGGAATAAGCAAAATTAATTCCTTTAGCCAAGAAGTTAAACAACATAACTATCCAACAATCACAGGAATCAGTCTGTCTGTTTCACCTTTAGTGTTTTACTCTTCATTGAAAGAATTATTAGTTGCTTTTAAAAAAAATGTTCAAACTATGGACATCAGGCCAAAGTAAGCATGTGTAGAATTTACATACTCAATTTGGAGTTAATCAATAAAATCAGATTTTGAAAATTATTTTGACAATTAAGTTCACAATAGCACATTGTATAGATTTTCTATATTTAAGTATTAGCATAGAGTACCAAAAAACGAATAAATATTTTTTCTATTTAACACATATTCTGTGATCTAGCATCATGAATAGATAAAGTTAAATTGCCTGAGTTGCTTGAGGACTATCCATTTTAAAAAGTTATTTTCTAAATTAATTAATTAAATAAATTAAATTAAATAATACGAGTGAATGAACATAATGGATAATGCCTTAAGAGAAAGAAACAAGAAAAGCAAAAAATTTTTTAAATCAAAAAGAAGATAAAAAGAATTTTAGAGAAATGGAAAACATAAAAGATAGGCAAAAAAGAGTCAGGACAGCTCTGAAAAGAGTAATTTAAATACGTATAAGAATCTATTATACCATAAAAGTGACATTTCAAATCAGTGGGACAGATTAGTCAATAAATTGTGATACATACATGTTGGGGTATAAATATTTCTCTGGAAGGATCCACAGCACGGCAAAAGCAGATGTCTCTGAGGAGGGAAATGTGTGGCTGGGGAACGTGGGGAAAAGGGTGACTTTTCATTGAATTCCCCTGTGTACCTTTTCTAATGTTCTGTCACGTGAATCTATTACCTCTGAAGTTCGCCTGAGTTCAAACCCCAGCTCCCCCAATTGCTAGCTCTTAATCTTGGGCAAACTCTTCACACTCTCCAAGCCTCTTTATCTGTGAAATAAGGTCAGTAACTTAGCCTGGTGCTGCCTGGCACAGAATAAACTCTCAATAAATGGAGATTATTAGTGAAAACAAAAACAAACAAACAAACAAAAAAAGTTATTTTCTAGGCAAAGGCAAGATGGTTCTAAATTATTTTTTTCTATTATATTGGGGGAAGCCCTTGAAATCACTGATTTGTGGTTAACTACATTCCTAATAATATGTCTTTTGAAGGGACTATCATAGGTCTTCCAAATGATTAGATTGCTTCCTTATCTTCAAGTAGACTGAAAAAGATATTTCCTGAGGATTAAATCAGGGTCTATCACTTCACTTCTAGCATCAGAGACCCAGGGTATCAGTGATACCTTATTCCAACATGATGTGACAAACCCTTGCGAAATATCAGTTTCTCTTTCCGTAAGATTGCCAGTGTGGCTTAATTTGGCTTAGAACCATCATTTTATAACTAAGCATTTTGTCACAGATTTGAAATGCTTCAGATGACAGCTTTGGATTTCTTTGCTTAAACTTTTTAAAGCAATCTCTGCAATGAACTGTGTGTCAATTTTAGATGTATTCTTGACATAGAATTGTCCTTGCATTTCAAGCTGTACCTTATAAGCTACACATTTTCTACCTGGGAGATAGTTATTTACTTGGGAAACATGTTTATGGTGTAGACTATTTTTTTCCTTTATATGTAGGAAAACCTTGTTTTCTTCCTTATTATACTGATTTTTTTCCTCTCAATATACAAATGAACTGCCATTCTATTGTATTGCTCACTGTGATTTCCCAGACGTTAGGCTAACTCTCTTACTGCTTTTGGGTAGTTTCCAAAATACAATACTTGAATTAAATGTGTCCCCAGTAGATTTTACCCTTTAACTGTGTCCTTCTCTCTTTTTTGTACTGCTATTATATAGAACCCCTCAATAACTTTATTATATTTCAGAGCATGACTGTTATTTCCTGCGATTTTTGTCTTTTCCACTTGAAATATAGTTTCTTATTTCTCTAGCATTTTTAGGATTGAAGGCCATTAGTTACATAGGCAAAAGCTGCAAACATTTCCAAACAAAACATTTTAGTATGGTATATTATCATGAAAGAGTAAACATATTTAGAACTCCTTCTTCATTTTATTCTGCTTTGTTGGATCTATATAGTAAAATAATTTCTACATCTAAATATGTAACTTATGGTCATCCAAATATAATAACTTTTCAAGTGTTCTACCAAATATTTTAATATTCAGTTTTATAATAGTTTTAGATTTACAGAAGAATTACAAAATAGAACACAGAGTTCATATGTACCCCAAACCTAGTTTCCAATATAAGCAATTGTTAATAGCTTATGTTAGTGTGATATATTTGTTACAATTAATGTGGCAATAAAATCCTAACATTATCATTAACTGAAGTCTATAGTTTAAGATTTCCTTAGGTGTTTTTTTGTTTTTTTTTTTCCGGTACGTAGGCCTCTCACTGTTGTGGCCTCTCCCGTTGCGGAGCACAGGCTCCGGACGCGCAGGCTCAGCAGTCATGGCTCACGGGCCCAGCCACTCCGTGGCATGTGGGATCTTCCCAGACCGGGGCACGAACCCGTGTTGCTTGCATCGGCAGGTGGACTCTCAACCACTGCACCACCAGGAAAGCCCAAGATTTCCTTAGTTTTTTACCTAATGTCCTTTTTCTGTCCCAGAATTCCATCCAGGAAACCACAATGCATTTAGTAGTTATGTCTCCTTAGCCTACTCTGGGCTGTGACAGTTTCTCAGGTTTTCCTTGTTTTTGATGACCTTGACAGTTTTGAGGCATATTGGTCAGATATTTTGTAAAATGTCCCTCAATGGGGATTTGTCTGATATTTTTCTCATAATTAGACTGGGATAATGTATTTTGTGGAGAAAGACCAGAGAGGCAAAGTATCATTCTCATTATATCATATCAAGAGTACAGGGGCTTCCCTGGTGGCGCAGTGGTTGAGAGTTAAAAAAAAAAAAAAAAAAAAAAAGAAGAAAGGGAAGAATTAGAACCAAGGAAAAATATGAGCCAGATTGATCTCTCAGAACATTTTAAGTTCATTGCTGAGCCAGGTACTCTCCCTCTATATCAATTCTGTCTTTTCCAGACCAGTTCTTTGAATTATTCCCAAGTTTTAAACCCTCATATTCACAAATCCTTCTATGAGTTTATAATTTTGGATGCTAAATCCATTGATCAAAATTTCCGTTACCAAGGCAGTCCAGCTGTGAAACAAGGTTACTTGTGTGGTATATATTTCTTCCTTAAAACTGTTACAAGTCATGGTAATCAGTAGAGAGCTGGAGAAAGATAAAGTATTACAGGTTAATCACACACTATGCCTTATATGGGACATAAGAACTCTCCTGTTACTGATTTTACTCATTGTTTCTAATTGTTCAAAGTTCATTCTCCAAAATAATATGATCTTTCTTAGACTGGCGTCAAATGAAAGAAGTCTCTCTACCCACTATGCCATTGATCAGTGATAGATATAAACCTACAGTGATGTATTTAAATGATACACCAGTTCATATAACTATTGATCATTCACTATATATGCTCTGGTTCAAGGAAGAAGTCTGTGGAAAAAAGGACTAGAGTAGTAGATTGGAAAAGGTGGGTAAGAAGGCTATATTGTTAGACTTTTTGGTTCATAGATAATATTCCAGAGGATATTAATAATAATATTAATACTATAATTGATATTAATAATGGAAATAATATAATATAATAATGGACACAATAATAGCTGTGTCCATCAGTCAGAAATACAGAAACCACTCTAGATATTTCAAGTGTAAAGGGATTTAATGCAGAATTAGTTACAAAATTGTTGGAAAAGCTGGGTGAACCAAAGAGTACCGTGCTTTATCCATTGATCCAGAGCTGGCACCATTCCTGCCCTGAAGCCCAGCCTTGCCACTACTCTGATGGAGGCTATGTCCCTGCTGTTATTGCAGATGAGTGGGAACCTGGGAGCCCTACTCCCACTCCCATAGAAGAGACTATGTGACACTACTGCTACTACTTCTGCTGAAGGCATCTCCAAAGGCAAGGAAAGATGGCATCTCTCTTCCTCTTGCTTTCCAAAATTCTGTACACAACTAAAAAGGGAAATATACCGGTTTGCAGGATACTACTTCTACAGTTCAAAAGTGAATGAAGGCAGGCAAGAATAGAGCTTATTCCAGGAGAAAAATTACCAAAATACATACAATATGATGGGTACCATTTTAACTATTTTCAGATAGAAAGATATTAATTTAGTTCTCATAACAATCCTGTGTGGTAGGTATGCTTTATACCTATTTCACTGATGAGGAAACTGAGACATAAAGAAGCTAGATAATATCAACTTGATATAGCTATTAAGAGGTGGAATTAGGATTTGAACCCAGGCAATATAACTCTAGAGTTGATACCTGTAATCACTGTACTACAATTCAACAAGCACAGGTGCTCTGGAACCTGTTTCATTTGTCCAAAGGAAAAAGCTAATTTTTTCCAAGACCCCCTTCCAAGTATTTCTGATACATACCTGCCCAGGTATTTCATATGGCCTGATCTTCTCTTGCCACTGGTATTGGCCACATTTGATCAACATAGCTCCTCCTTTTTGTATAACCAACAATTTCAATGGTGAGTAATTTCTCTTTCTGGTCACATTCCCTTGAGCCACTGCTACTATCACTGTTCTGGCTTCAGCATGAGGAAAAACACTGGACTTCCCAATTTTCTCTATGCCTAATATGAATACCTCACCCAAACAACAAAGAGACCCTCTCTTTAAGTTCCCACAACACAGCTAAATATGAAGCTACCACTTGTCTGGATTTTACTGAAGCCTGAAGATAAAAAAAGGATTTGAAAATACAGAATAAATTATAATTACAACAAAATAAGGTTGCTTTTGGAGTGTGCCAGTCCAGGCCCATCCCTGAAGAGTCGCAGTCACAGGACACCTCCTGGCCTGGTTTCAGACCTGCCTCTAAATGGCCGGGGCCAATTTCCTCTTACCACATGGCATGTTTTTGAGTCTATCTCTATTCATCAGCCTCCTGGCTCACTGCCCAAGCTCCAGTTAGAGAAGAAGTCCCTCTCAAGACTGAATTTCCCAGCTTTTGTTTCTTTTCCCTTACTAATAAAAAGTATCCAAAACTTGGGATGCAAAAGGATGACTGCACGTCCTTTCCATGACACACTTTAGTACCATTTAACAGGTCTGCTCAAGGCTTATCTAATTCTCTAAGAGGATTCGGTTTTGTCTGATTAACTATTTACTACTGACAAAGTTCCACACTCCATGTAGTTAAATGTTAACCTTTAGAAGATTGTTAAACTGTAAATGATTTTTGTCCGTTTGAGATACAAATGATTTCTGTCTGATAGAAAAGGTAACCCAGAAGGTTACATTTTATGGTCCTGGAGTCTATTAAACAGTTTTGTATTTAATTTAGCAATGTCATTTCGGCATTTTTTTTTTCTCTCTGTAGTACATACTTTGTTCTTTCTTATACTCCATTGAACCAGCTTAACATTTGGCTTAATCCCTCACTAATGTTTTTGACTTGAGCTTACTTTATGTTTCTGTGAGTTATATTTTTAACTTTTAGAAAATTATACTTTGATACTCTGATTGGCTTCTTCACAAGGTTAGTAAAAATAGAAATGTCTACTTCCTTCAGAGCAAGTCTGAACTTGGAAAACATTACAAATGTAGGTCCCTATACAATAAGACTAAATATTTGAAACTTATAAATTATGACTACAGGCTATTAAATGAAATATATTCTTCCCTTCTACTTTGACAAATATCACTTCATCATAAACACATTGAAAAATATCTATTAGGCTTTGGTAATGTTTATTACTGAAGGTCAGCAAAATTCCAAAAATGAACAAATTCAAATATTACGGCACATACTCATTAGTCTGTTGAAAAGAGGAAAGTATTTGGATGAGTAATAAAGCAAAGCAAATTCTAAATTATATATTTATTTCATATAATTTAATTTTTTAGGCCTCAGCAAAATTATTCATTACACTGTTATAATCAAGGTTTTCACATAATTTGTATTCTATTGACAATAATGCCATATCAGACCTTTGCTGAATACTACAGTGCTTAAAATATGTTGATTTGCTTTAAAAACTTCAATTTGGAAAAATTTGTCTGAAACTGTTTATAACGTTATAATGCAGTACTTGGAATTAATCTATAAAGTTCCATGTTCAAATATTTGTAATGGGGGTAAGACTTGAAAAATTAACATTTCACAGAAAGTATTTCAAAAATACTTAATTTAATTATATTAATATAATTTTATATTTCTTATATCAAGATTTTTCCCATTTCATGCTGCACCATCTATAACCATACATGTTTCTTTGAGTTGTTTCATTGCTAGGATATTATAAGGAAAATGTAAGGTAGTGACATATGCCTTGCACAGTTTGCTCAGCTCTATTCCATCAAGACCATACCTGAATTTATAATAGCCAGAAAACAGTATCTATAGAACTTAGTTTCAGTATTATTTGTCTACGAATCTTCTCCTTTATAATAGTTAGGCAAATATTTTAAATTTTCTTAATTTCTTCATTTTATTAGAAATTCAATTTTGTTGCATATTTTACACAAAGTTTTTTAAATTAGAAAAATCATTTTCTCTAAATTTTGAAATAGTGTATTTTAAACTGTCAAAAATTAAAGTATCTAAATTAGCTTTGTTTATCTTTATAAGTATTTGTTAACATTGTCAATGTCAAGCAAAAGTTCAAACAACAGCAGATAGCACAAATTCAAAATTGATTTCATTTTCTGTCAAAGACCATAGTTTGCTATTTTATTGTTGGCTATTTAAAGATTGTTTTAATATTTTTGATACTTTATCCAATTATTTATACCAAGCCAAATGGAGATTTTTAATACATGATGAACATTTTCTGCAATTAATTTTGTGCAGCATATACACACAATTTTGAGCATCAACTATATAAAATTAGACAGATTCTAAAAAATCAATAAACATTGAAAGCTCAAATTCCCATCACAACAGTATAAAAATTTTATACTATTTCAAAGATACAATTCCATACTCATATACATCCCATGAGATTCTCAGACCTATTATGGAATTGGTCAAAGAAGATAGAAAAATTCTGTGCTTAAGACAAATTCTTAAGAATTTGGGCTTTCTGGGGCAATGTATGGACTAATTAACTTTATTTAACAAGATAATGGTTTGGTACAATATTTGGATAACATGTGAAATACAGAAATTCCACAAATCTTTCCCCAAACAGAGCAAGACCTTCAAGCCTTCCCTTTACTCAGCATTCCTTGTGTTTAGGGTGTGGTTTCATCATTCAGGTTTTATTTGAGAACCTTGTTGTTTTCCTTAACTCCTCTAGTGTATCTTGTTTTAAAAGCATGTAGTAGACATTTCCACAGTGAGTCTGAGAATGGTGATAAGGTGGGATTTGGTATTTATTCCACCAAATATCTTAAAAAATTTTTCCACTATATTGATATAGCTGAAGCCTTTTTTTTTTTTTTTTTGGCAGTTCAAAGTAGAATATATAGCACAGATAAATTTTTTTTTTTTTTTTGGGCCACATTATGCAGCTTGTGGGATTTTAGTTCCCCAACCAGGAATTGAAACCAGGCCCTCGGCAGTGACAGCACAGAGTCCTAACCACTGGACCACCAGGGAATTCCCCATAGCATGAATAATTATTCTGGGTGTTTGGCCATAATTGTTGAATGTACATATTTCTTCTTTAGCAACACATTTAGGGCTATTTCATGAACTCACCCTTGAAATTACTAATTTCAATAATGTATTTTATTTTTAGTCTTTTAACTAAATAAAATAGAAAATTTTAACCACTTTTTGAAATTTCTGTTAAATCTTACTAAACATTTTCACACTAGTAATTGTAGCAAATACTACTATTCTGCTTTCTAGAGTTTAGTGTCCTACTAGGTGCCCATGTGAGGGGTTGGTATTACACTTAACACATATTAGGTCTAGACCAGCACTGTCCAACAGAAATATAATGTGAGCACATATGCCATTACAAATTTCCTACTTGTCACAATTTAAAAAGTGAAAATAAAAGACGAAATTAATTTTAATAATGTTTTAACTAACATACCCCAAAACAATGTTATTTCAACAAATAATCAATATAAAAGATTATTACGATATAATACATTATTCTGTCAACTCTTTGAAATCCAGTGTTTACACCGATAGCATTTGGGAACAGCCTCATTGCAAGTGTTCAATGGCCACTTTGGCTAGTGGCTACCATATTGACAGTGTAGGTATAGACTGACCTATACTCAAATTTAAGAGAAATATGAATTGTTTTATATTGTAAAATGTTTTTCAGCCTCCATTAGTGACTGTCACAACTATTGCACCATCTGAAAGTACCTCAGAAACTATGAATTGGAACAGGAAGCAAGAAAATGGACATTCAGTACGACTGGGAAATGGTACTTTGTTAGGCAAGATTCTACTGCATACCTAAGAGAGTGAATTCAACAAGTTAGTTGCCTTCTATCTTTTCCCACTTGAATCATCCCTGTGCTTGGAAGTGTAGTCTGTATCAAACATCAGCAGCAGTACAACACATAAACCTCCACACCTACTAACAGCAGTTGCCTTTGTTTTGAAGACACAGGGCAAGTGATGTGAAGTAGTCTTTCCTGGGGCCTGACCAGTGTTTGCGATACATAGATTCCCTACAAATGGCCCATCATTTAATTCATAGTTAAAGGTCAGATTTCATCATCTTATAAGACCAAGACTCAGCTCTTTTTATTTCATAAGTAACTTCCCAAAGAAGAACACACAATCTTTACAAAGGCAAATACTTTGCCAGTACAGGGCATCTTGCTGTAAACGTATTCAAAACAAAACAGAAAGAGAGAAAGACGTTTTGGGCAAGGGAAAGAACAAGGAGAGTTCTGATTAAAAAGGTCCAAATAATTGCACCAGTTTCCCTCAAGAACAAAAAACAGGAGGCAGAGTGCTTGCTTTATATATGTGTAACTGAATAGCCTAATAAGGTATTTCCCCTTCCCCAAGAAAGCAATCTATGTTTTAAAGGACTACTTGAATTCCATCACTTTCTCCCAAGTTCCTTTCCCAAGCCTCTTTTTCTAATCTTATCTGATGTCAGAATAAAAGAGTAACATTTTTCCAAATTGAGATCTAAAATGGCTAATGAATATTTTTTTATTCATTCTTCATATATTTTATACTACATTCACTCCATCCCAGCCACTACTCTAGATGCTGAGGGTTAAAGTGCACAGTCCATGCTTTGGTCTTTTAAAAGATATATGCCATAGTCTGGCTTATTTATTTGTCCAAGTGAAAATATTTTTGTAGGCAAGGTGCCTTGGGGACACAGAAGAAGGATCTATTAGACAAGCAAGTATAGCATCCATTCCCAGTGCTATTTCTCCAGAGTAATGAGAATTAAATTCAATTCCCTATATTAATCTGCATTCATTTTCTGACCGTTGATGACCTTGAAACCATGAATAGCCAAAATTTCACTGGGAGGGGGCGTGGAGAGCCCAGCTGGGACTCCCCTCCAATAATATACTAAAGCCATAGAAGAATAAATTCAACCCAGTTACAGCCACATTTTTACAATCCTTACAACTGTCCCATTGCACACAACTGTTTATTCTGCTGGAAAGATCAATGGATTATCTGTTTTTTCTGATAACTTACATCATTACTCTTCTCTATTTATGAGTAAAATGGTGGATTAAAAATAGCATAGTTAAGATTGAAGATAACACAATGGCTTTTAAAATTTAATGTGAAGAATATAATTTGTTAACTCTAGATAGCCTCTGACTTAACTGTTTAGAGTTGTAACACAGGGTAGGAGGATATGGGTTTGTTTCTGAATCGAGGCTCAACAGACCAGAAAATGTGCTAGTGAGTGCTGGCACATGAGGACTCACTAGAGTGATCAGAAATAACAAAGTCAAGAGGAAATCAATAGCATTTATTCTGAATCACCTGAATCAGAGGATGTGTTAAATCACTGATTCTTTTATTGAAATACGTTGAATATATTTATGAAATTTTATCTGAATTAAAGTATAAAAATCTTATTAAATGTTCATTCTATAGTTCCTCAATAAAAATCAATATTAGCCACTTTTTTTTTTTTTTTTTTTTTTGGGGTAAGTGGGCCTCTCACTGTTG
>NW_020185339.1:3771057-3772045 GCF_003031525.2 Neophocaena asiaeorientalis asiaeorientalis | reverse complement strand
TTCCTCAAAAAAAAACAAAATTAGCCCCTTTTTTTTTTTTTTTTTTTTTGCGGTACGTGGGCCTCTCACTGTTGTGGCCTCCCCGGTTGCGGAGCATAGGCTTCGGATGCGCAGGCTCAGCGGCCATGGCTCACAGGCCCAGCTGCTCCACGTCATGTGGGATCTTCCCGGACCGGGGCACGGACCCGTGTCCCCTGCATCGGCAGGCGGACTCTCAACCACTGCGCCACCAGGGAAGCCCATAGCCACTTTTTAATTTATGTATTCTTTCAAATCAGTATATATACTCATTCAAGTATCCCAAAGCATGCTCACGTATATTATTCCATTTATCTTCATAGTAGCCGCTGTGAGATACAGAGGGGTTATTATTATCACTTCCTGGGATACTTGAATGAGTTCCTTGTAAATAGGAAAGCGAGGGAACCATATGTTAAATGAATAGAGAGGCAAGCATAAATTGATTTATAGCTTCAAAGCCCTGCAAAATAAAATCATGCTTAGTTTACAATTTATTTTTAGAAATTATAGTTTCCCAGGTTGTTTTAAAAGCAATATTTATCACCTTAGACTTTATCTGATAATTGTAAAATGTAGTGGCTTTTCAATTACCCTAGAGACTCATATTTTATTTCTGGAGATATACTCCATATAGGAAAATAATGCCGGAATGATGTATATCTAAATATTAATAAGATCTTGGTCAATAATTAACATATGAAAAAAACTCAACAATTTCCCGTTATGCATGAATACTTGAGTAATTAATTTATGGATAAATGTCAAAAATGCAATTCACATTTCCCAGTACAACTTTGCTATTCTAAACATACCTCGCATAATCATTCACTTTCAAAAGCGTCATATTGAGAGATTTCATGAGGATGTAAAATGGCTAATATACAATTCAGGTCACTTTTTTTTTTTTTTTTTTTTTTTTTTTTTTTTTTTTTTTTTGCCTTTTTTTAAATTTTGTGTAAAATAAAAA
>NW_020185339.1:3739401-3770982 GCF_003031525.2 Neophocaena asiaeorientalis asiaeorientalis | reverse complement strand
TTTTTTTTTTTTTTTTTTTTTTTTTTTTTTTTTTTCAGGTCACTTTTATAACCTTGGTGCAAATGAAAATATAGGAGAAAAAAAGTCCATTATGCTTTAGTTACAAAAAGAAACAACAAAAACCCACACAATAAATAAGACAGTCTCTCAGCCTTGCCTTAATAGACAGTCTGCTCTTGTGAAGCAACCCTTGGGGAATGGATTAATTTATGTCCTAGCCTAAGGGGGTATGCCACAGAGGCTCTCAACCTGTGTTCCAGCATTTGGTTCTTCCCTTCATCTCCTCCCAGTATTGACATTATCTTTTCTTTGCTGATCTTACCATATAAAAAGCTTTAAAAAATATCAGAGGCAAGATGATAGAATTCTTTGTTTACTTTCTTTCTTTGTCCTTTCTTTTCTATCCTTTTTATTTTATCAAAGAGGTTGTGCATGTATAATTCGAATATGGTTACAGCACAGAATTCTCCATCTCTTAGATTTGCCTGTAGAAAGGGATTCTGTAAATATGCACTTTTAACCTTTTATGAGTTTGTGTTTACTTGTCTTATGGGAATATACACACTACTCTCCTGAACTGATAAACTATAACCACAGCCATGGAGCCTCCATGTCTATGTCCCAGTAAATGCTGCAGAATGACCTGAACATAACTGAAGAGTATATATAAGGGCAGAGGTTGATGCCCTGGTGAAATATTCCAGCTGGATACGTGAGGGCAACAGGGATGAGTAGCCACCAAAAGCACTAAATAAATTGTGGCTACCTTTTCCTTTTTTCCATCAGTTTGTAGGTGTCAGCTAAATGATTGCCTAGCTTTTGGAGAGCCATCCTCTGCATTAGCATGCGCAAAAAGTTCAGAGGGAGACTTTTTAACTTTCCATGTGCTGAGACTCAATAACTGCCCTCCTAGATGCCAATGAAAGACTCAAATCCACTGTGCATTAAGTCTTGTTGACCACTTAATCCACACACTGTTAGTTTTTCTAAATGACTGCTTCATTTGCTGTCAACACAGAACAAGATATCTTTGGTACTCCAAGGCACTTGAACTTTTTTTCATTGACTCTTTTAAAAATTTGGTTCTGATTAGGATAATTTGCCTTTTCATATCTGTCAGTAAAAGCACTGTGATAAAAATGAGGATGTTTAGTGAATATAATATTGATGATACTTTCAGATCTGAAATGAATTGGCTTTACACGTTCTCCATGCCCGGGGCATCACTCAGAGCCAAAGGCAGAGTCAGATTGCAGTGTGATTCACCACATTAAACCCCCGCCCCCCCACACCCTGATCTTATTCTGATAGAAACTGATGTGACCAGATTTGGATCAGGCCTGACTGTTGGAAGGGGGTATGGTGTGAGTAGTAAAACAGAAGGAGCTGAACAGGTTCTCTGGAGTCAATTTGGTCATAGTTCTTCCCCAATTCACTAATATCTTGGAGGGCAGTTTTCTGTCTTCTACTATTTTTGTTTTTGTTTTGCTTCCAAGTGTGTACTCATCTGGAAGAGGCCAGTAATAAGTGCTAAATCACACTAATTAAGTAAGGAGTCTTTGCTGACCACCCAATCTAAAGTGACCCACCCCAGGCACTGCCTAGTCCAATAATTGTTTATCCAACATTTTCTAGTTCATTTGGTTTTTTGTATATTATTTGGTATCCCCATGATGGCAGGGCCCCCAGTACTTGGAAAACTACCTGAACTCCTATCATCATAAAGTAAATATTTGTTCAACTAATAAATAAATGAAGAACGCTAAGGTTTTTGAGGGTTTCCTCTCCAGGAAAGTAATTATTGTTGTCAGGCTGATGTGTTTAGTTTAGAACTATAGACACATCCCTAGGAAATAATGAAACAGTTCCGCTCCTTGCACACCTCTGATTTTCCTGCAGCAAGAAAAAGGAAACCAGAATGACCCAGACTCCTACATTTCTTAAAATCTGTGAGTAACTACAGCTAACTTTTAGTACTATGAAACAGAAACCAAAGGAACGCTCGACTATGTCAGACCTTAGGAGCTGGGCTAGAACTGCGTATAATTAGGAATACAATGAACCAAAAAACTTATTTGTAAGAAGGGTGCTGGACTAGGAAAGAATTCTTTTAGTCATAAGAATCTGTCTTTTATCAGGATAAAAGTTAAAATAGATAGAAAGAGTGGCTATTCTACTTGTCGTAGCCATCCATTGTAAGTCAGAGATTTTTCTATATTATTGCTTTAATGTGGGCATGCAACCGTCTTTTTCACTCACAAGTATAGAAGTTGATAAAGAATTTCTGCCAAGATACTGAGAGACAGACCAATAATATTGTGAGGTCAGGCTGAAACTCAGTGTACCTAATGACTTGTATAGCCCAACTGATCAACTTTATGAAAAAGAAATATATGTCTAGGAAGTTCCCTTTATCCGTGGTCAAATTGATATAATGGGACCTTTTATTGGACTGAGAGGACTGATGTCTTTTTCAGATCCATGTGTATAATGAAAAGGTATGTTTGTATTATTCAAAATATTAAAGGCTATGTTGCAGCAGTAAACAATGCCAAAATCTTAGTTGCTTAAAATAACGTTTACTGTTTATTTGTGTTATATATATGAACTTGGTTTAGCCAGAAAGCTGTGTGTATCATGGTGGCACAAGGATCTGCTAGTTTACAAGTAAAGTCACTCTTTCAGCATGATGCTTCCACATTTGCCTTGGCAGGGAAGGAGAGCATGAACATTTGCTCTCCACTCGGAAATGCTTCTATCCAAAAGAAGACAAAGAGGCACTCATTACTGCTGCTCACATTTAATGGACCTAAGCAAGTCACATGGGCGTTCCTGACTTTACGAGGATATATTTTCTTCTTGTCTATCCAGGAAAGCTCTAGTTATGTCTGCCATAACAGCTCTGAGTATAAAAGAAGGGTTACAATAGAAACTGGCTGTTGCAGGGTGGCATAATGTTAAAAGATAAGGAGAAAAAACACTTTTTAGCAGAAAACAATCCAGAGGTAGAGGCAACAGGAAAATGAAGCAGGGTGTGGTGTAGTCAGTAAAAGGGAAAAATGTCACCTCCAACCATCCCTTCCTTTTGCTTCCTTTCCTTAACTTTCCTTTCAGTTTTTTCTTTCCTCCTTCCCTCCTTTCCTTCCTTTCTTTCTTCCTCCCTTCTTTCCTTCTTCCTTTCTCTATTTCTCCCTTCCCCCCCCTTTTTTCCTCATCTCTCCTTGTATCTTTCCTCCAATGTCTGATTGGGACAAAAATATTGTTAAGAATTGTGGTTATAAAGATTAAAAACATAGTGCATTAGTAACGCCTAAGTATGTTATTACTCAGCTTGTAAACCTGACTCCATGTCTGTGTCAAGTTCTTTTATGCTTTAGGATGAAAGACATGACACAGTCACATATACCTACTTACTTTCAGTTTAAGAACATTAGACCACTTTTTTTTTTTTTTTTTTTTTCCGGTACGCGGGCTTCTCACTGCTGTGGCCTCTCCCGTTGCAGAGCACAGGCTCCGGACGCGCAGGCTCAGCGGCCATGGCTCACGGGCCCAGCCGCTCCGCGCACGGCATGTGAGATCTTCCCGGACCGGGGCACGAACCCGTGTCCCCTGCATTGGCAGGCGGACTCTCAACCACTGCGCCACCAGGGAAGCCCTAGACCACTTTTTTGTTGGCTCTCACTGAGGGCACACTGCATGAGCTCCCCTATCCGAAGGAGTAGGTATATCCTATCAGTCCGTGAGTCCCTGTTGTATCCTCTTCTTCCTTTCAGTCAAGTGATGGTACCTTTATCAGTATGTCATGGTGGCAGCCAACAGAGCAGGCAAGGAGCTTGTGTGGCTCCATCAAGCTGTCCCTGAAAGTAGGCCTAGCACCACCTCCTTTCAAAGAGCTGAGCAATTGAAACTACGCTTCTTTTGTGCCATGACCATAGATGCTCAGCTGGTTCACTTCAAATCTTCCCAGCCCATCACACTATTTAAATACAAACCAACAGGTACATCACTGTAACAAATTATTTTCAAATAGGGGTCTAAGAACTTTTTCAAATTTGGTTTGATAACCAACTAGACACCCTTAGCAGCAGGGAACTATTAGCCAACAAGCCCTGCCTAGAATATTCCCAGGATTTTCTCTGGTCAGAAACACAAACACTATGTAAAAGAATTTACAGTATAAAAGGTAGAACAATAAAAAATGGAAAGCTATAAGAAAAACTAAATAAAATTGCAATGTTCTAATTTTATATTTTTGGCTAATGCTTAGTAATAAAAATACAAATATAATAACTAACATTTTGATGAGCATTTACTGTATGCTAGGCATTCTGTTGAGTCTTTTACATGGATAATCTTATTTAATCTTCACAACAAACCTATTACAGAGGCATACTTTGCTCACACAAATATGCAAGGAGCAATGAGAGTAGAGGTGAAGTTCTGTCCAAGTCTCCCTGAGGAAAGCGAATCAATAGAACCTGCACAGAGAAGGTGATGTTTGGAGACAAGACTTGAAGAATTATTAGGAGTTTGCCAGTCATGTAAGTGTGTCACACAGAGGGAAAACATGTTAGAATAAGATACAGTTTGGAGGAGGAAAGGGAAGTAAGACTCAGTAGGTTCAAGGGGTCAAATCACCAAAGCGGCTTTTGAGCCATACTAAAGAGTGTAGGTTGTAGGGAACCACTGAAAATTCATGAACAAGAGGTTACTGTATTAGTTGCTTAAGAAACAAACAAGCACCCCATGGTAATGGAGGATGGATTGTAATAATAAAGAAGGAAGGTATAAACTTCTTTAATATATGCACACATATAAGTCACAGAACTGACTAAAATATATGGGCTCCAAGGCCACACAGACCTGGGTTTGAAACCTAGTTTTTGCTACATAATAACTCTATGATTGTGGGGATATTATTTAACCTTTTTAAAACCTGTTTTTTTATCAGTAAAATGGAAATGATAAGAGTACCTACCTCATAGAATTAATAAAATAATGATTACAAACTCCTTAGCATAGTGCCTTGAACACAGTATCCACCAAAAATATTATAATGTAAAATGCATTGTACAGTACCTAGAACATAGTTGGTTCTCAGAAAATGTAGCCTTTACTCGTGTGTTTATAGATATCAACATCTCCATCAATCTCCATTATCTACGTACCTCGGTTATAGTTGTATTACCAGAATGTATTATAAAAGAAAGAACTGGACGATTGGCTGAAAACAAAATGAAGAGAAAATAACACTCTCGGAACTTTTTTTTCAAGGTGAAAAATAGAAACTAAGACACTCTCCATGCACTCCCACAAAGACTCAGTCCTCCCATAAGAAATCAGAGAAGGTTCTACATATTGTCCATGAGGAGACATCTGGTGAAAAGAGGAAGAAAATTCAGTGGGCTATGGTTTTTCAGGGGATAGAAAGCGGAGCCCATTATGCCACAGGCACTAAGTCAGTGACTTCAGCAAGGAGTATGAGTGGAAAACTTTCCCTCTTTTGTAGATATCCCAGACAAAGCTTCAGCAGTATCAAGGCAAGGAAGATGACGGCATGAGAAAGCTTTTGTAATCGTTAAGGTTTTAGGGGACTTCCCTGGTGGAGCAGTGGTTAAGAATCCACCTGCCAATGCAGGGGACACAGGTTCGATCCCTGGTCCGGGAAGATCCCACGTGCCATGGAGCAACTAAGCTCGTGCACCACAACTACTGGGCCTGCGCTCTAGAGCTGTTGAGCCACAACTACTGAGCCCACATGCCACAACTACTGAAGCCTGCTGACCTAGAGCCCATGGTCCGCAACAAGAGAAGGCACCGCAGTGAGAAGCCCATGCACAGCAATGAAGTGTAGCCTCTGCGCTCTGCAACAAAGAGTAGCTCCCGCTCGCTGCAACTAGGGAAAGCCCATGGGCAGCAACGAAGACCCAACATGGCCAAAGTAAATAAAATAAATAAATAGTTAAGGTTTTTTTTTTTTAAAAAAAACCTCTTAAATGTGTGGGTATAATATTGATTCCATAGTACTTAAAAATATGTGTGTGGCATATCCTCCAACATAAGTATATCAGTTATACTTCAAAAAGAAACACAAAAATTACTCTAAATAGTCCAAGAAGGAAGAGGTTTAATACAAAGAATTGGAAGCTTGGAAAACCACTGTGTATGTTGGAAGAGTAAAGGTAACGAACAGCTACCATAACTTTCAGATTCGCTGTTAGCTTTCTGCGACTCAGGCAGTTTCAGGAAATGTAGGGATCCGCTATGTATGTTTATAGTTGCCTGAAGCTCCAAGGCAGATAATTTGCAGAGAAATTCTCAGAGGATACTGCAAAAACATCCAATTAAGCTCAAATACATCCCACTGTTGACCAGGAGCAATGCATTTTGTTTCCCACATGAGCACCTTTCTTGGTAAATCTAGGCCATAATCTTGTTGGCAAGGGAAACAGACAGAGAATAGAATGATTCAGGAATGGTGCTAAGTAGCCAAGAAACATAGATAAGAGAAAATAACATTTACACTAAGCCAAGTAGGTACATGCTAAGATAGGTAAAGACATTCATGAAATTTTTAGGGTCATTTTAAAACATTTTTTTCAAAGAAGAATGAAATTTATTTATATTGATAGGTGTACTTTCAGTATATTTATTTATACTGTTATGTTAAATATATATATTTCATAGATGAATAACAAGCAAATAGAAATGCTAGTTGTAGGCATTAACAATTAGGATAGTCTTTTGATAAAAAACACTGTGAAAACTGGATATCCACATGCAAAAGAATAAAACTGGTACTTCCCTGGTGCTACTGAGCCTGTGCTCTAGAGCCCGTGAGCCACAACTACTGAAGCCTGTGCACCTAGAGCCTGTGCCCCTCAACAAGAGAAGCCACTGCAATGAGAAGCTTGCACACCACAATGAAGAGTAGTCCACGTTTGCTGCAACTAGAAAAAGCCTGTGTGCAGCAATGAAGACCCAACGCAGCCAAAAAATATAAATAAATAAATACATTTATTTAAAAAAAAAAAGAATAAAACTGAACCCCTACCTCACACCATATATGAAAATTAACTCAAAAGGGATCAGAGACCTAAATGTAATAGCTAAAAATATAAATTCTTAGAAGAAAACATAAGAGTAAATCTTTGTGATTTTGGATTAGGCAATGGTTTCTTAAATATGACACCAATAGCACAAGCAACAAAAGAAAAAAATGGATAAGTTCATCTACATCAAAACAAAACATTTGGCTTCAAAAGACAGCATCAGTAAAGTAAAAAGACCACCCAAAGAGTGAAAGAAAATATTTGCAAAAGGGAAGAAAATTTGCAAATCATATATCTGATAAGAGGCTTGTATCCAGAATATACAAAAGACTCTTACAACTCAATGACAAAAAGACAAATGATCTAATTTTTAAATGGGCAAAAGATTTTAATAGACCTATCTGCCATGAAGATAAACCAAAGAGAAAAAAGATACATGTGACGAGGCACAACACCATTCATTCATTAGGGAAATGCAAATTAAAACTACAATGAAGTACCACTTCACACACACTTGGAGGGCTAAAACAAAACAGACAAATAGTACCAAGTATGCTTAGGGTGTGGAGGAACAGGAACCCTCATACATTGCTGATGGGACTGTAAAATGCTACAACCACTTTGGAAAACAGTTTCACATTTTCTCAAAATGTTAAACATAGAGTTACAATAAGAAGCAGCATTTCCACTCCTACCTAGGTATATACATACCCCAAACAATTGAAAACACAAGTCCACACAAAAACTTGCTTATTAATACTTATTGCAGCATTATTCATAGTAGGCAAACTGTAGAAACAACCTAAATGTCAATCAACTGATAAATGGATAAACAAAGTGTGGTATAGTCCTACAGTCCTATTCCTCCCTAAAAGAATAAAGTACTGATACATGCTACAGCATAGATGAATCTTGAAAATATCATTGTTAGTGAGTGAAACTAGATTAAAAGGCCACATATATGATTCCATTTATATGAAATGTATTGAATAGGAAAATCCATAGAGACAAAAAGTAGATAGTGATTTCTAGGGACTGAGGTTAAGGAGGAACAAGTCATGATTGCTATGGGGTTGCTTTTGGGAGTGACCAAATGTTCTAAAATTAGATAATGGTGAATATACCAAAAACTACTGAACTGTACACTTTAAATAGCTGAATTTTATGGTATGTGAATTATATCTCAATAAAACGGTAATTTAAAAAATGGCAGAGCTGAAATCTGAAAGTAAAACAAAGAACAGAATGCTAGTCATTTAAACTCTTACGCTGACAAATACTTAGAACTATAAGTTATAAAATACAAAACAAATTATAAAATAATGAAATGAGATTAAAACGTTTTTTATTCACAGGTATATACAGTGAGGAGGGATTTGGAGTGGTTTATAAATTAGATTATATGTTACCAGATGAAAATGAGCACTTACGTTTCATACTATAGTCAACATGGTATCAATCCTACTACATGGATGCCTAATACAAACTTTTAATGATGCTTCTCTCTCAATCCCTTCCAGCATTGCTGTATTAAGAATGTGAAATGCTGACACTTTTAGACTTAGCAAAATTAAAGAATCTAGGCATATATTCTGAGTTTTAAAAGTCTGTTATATGTACATCGCCATAAAATAAAGGTAATAAAATGTGAATGTTAAATACTAAAAGAATTATTAAATAACACTAAATTGGAAGAAACTTGGGGGAAAATATATGTTTTTGTATTTATTATGTTTCATCTGAAGCAAAGAAAGCTATTTTTAAAACCAGCAACATCTTTCTAATTTATAACAGTAGCATGAAGGTGACTAACTTTACTAGGAGAGAATGACATTGAATTATTCAAGAGAAATACTTAAAATTTTTTCAGAACAATGGCAACTAAGAAAATGAAGATAATGAATCAGTATATTTGAGTTTTAAATGTCTACATAAAGATGAACATGTGGGCACATTTAAATTTCAAATAAAATCTATGATTTTTCTGGTGTTAGCACTGTAGCAAATGTTTTTTTTTCTTCTATACCAGTCATACATGCTTTCACCACTGGGGATACTTTCCCTTTCACAGTTACTAATTTAAAAACAAAAATAATTATGATAGATAGAATAACTCATAAGTAGATTATACTAGCATTCTTTATAATCATTGCTTTTTTTTCTCTGCCTTATCCGTACTTTTGCATCATATTCATTATCTCTCTAAAATTCATTTTTAATTTCTAACTTCTATGATTCTATTTGTTACCTCTTGCCATTTTACATGATTATTTATTCTTTTTATGTAATACTCCTATCCTATTCTTAGATATTACTTTTATTCATTGGCTTTATTTTATAAATCTGCTTATTAGATATGAAAATAATTTTTCACCCAATTTTGAATCTTCCTAAAATAGTAACTCACATAAATTCAAAACCTGCAGTCTGTCTCTGAAGTTATACCCATAAAAAATATTACTGGTAGCAGGTTTTTTTTTTTTTAATTGTACCTAGCAGAGTTATTTTAATTTTATGCCTCACCACAGGAATTCTCTATAGGAATCTTAACCATCTCTTCAACCCATAGGGTTTGGGGTTTACTACACTGATGACATTCTTTTTAGGTCTGGTTGGCAAGAGTCAAGAAATATCTCAGACGCCTTGTCATGATGCACGATGTGCCAGAAGTTAGGAAGCAATCTCCAGGATTATTCTGGGGCCTGCTATCTCGGTGAAGTTTCTAAAGTGCCAGTAGCCTATGTCATGGTGACATATTCCCTCCAGAGTAAAAGATAAATTGCTACATCTTGCACCCCACCCCCCCCCACCATTGAGAAAAAGACCCCTCTAAATTCTGCAGGCAGCACCCATTGACACCTCTCTCTCAATATGCATTGCGACCTCATGGGGAGTTTCTATAAACAACTGTATGAGAAAGGAAACTTCCAAGGGTGGTTTACATAAGAAAACAGATTTGTGGGACATCCCTAGCAGTCCAGTGGTTAAGACTTTGCCCTCCTATGCAGGGGGTGCAGGTTCGATCCCTGGTTGGGGAGCTAAGATCCCACATTCCTTGGGACCAAAAAACCAAAACATAAAACAGAAGCAATACTGTAACAAATTCAATAAAGACTTTAAAAATGGTCCACATCAAAAAAAAAATCTTAAAAAAAAAAAGAAAGAAAACAGATTTGCAACCAGTCAGAACTACAAAATATAACATAACAACTCCACTCAATTAGGTTCCTGGAAGACAGTGGGTGATCTTCCTAGCAGGTAGAAGCTTGAGCAGTACATTTAGTGTTTCACTTTGCTGGTGATGGAAATGACAAGATATATGGATAAAGATCTTCCTCAGCTTACAATGGGGTTACATCCTGATAAACCCATTGTAAGTTGAAAGCACTGTTAAGTCGAAAATGCTTTTAACACACTTAGCCTACCAAATATCATAGCTTAGGCTAGCCTACTATAAACGTGGTAAGAACACTTATACTAGTCTACAGGTGGGAAAAAATCATCTAACGCAAAAACTATTTTATAATAAAGTGTTGAATATCTCATGTAATTTCTTGAATACTGTAGTGAAAGTGAAAACCAAAATGGTTGTATAGATATAGAACGGTTGTAAAAGTGTCAGTTGTTTACCCCCGTGTAGCTGACCAGCAGCTGAGGCTAGCTGCCATGGCCCAGAATCACAAGAGAGTATCATACTGCATATTACTAGCCCAAAAGATCAAAATTCAAAATCTGAAATACAGTTTTTACTGAATGTGTATCGCTTTTGCACCATCGTGAAGTTGAAAACTCATAGATCAAACCGTCATAAGTCTGTATATACCAATTAATAGATGGTCTCAACAGATTTACTGAATAGTGATGAACATGGAAGGAACATAACTGGAGCATAAGTAACAGGGACGTTAGGGGAGGAGTAAATGGGAGATCAGCAGAGGAGAACCTTTTAGGTAATTACTGAGTGTGAAGGTAATTGTATCCCATATATACACCGCCTCACCAAAGGGCATACACTGCAGAGACTCTTAATAATCATGTAGGTCAGATGACTTGACCTATAGATGGTAATCAGTCTCCTTCAACAGCCACCCCAGTGCTTGCTCAATGAATTCAAGAACAAAGTGTCCAAGGCCATTCAGATGGAAGTTGTACAAAAGTTAAGCCATATGGGCGTACTTTCTCCAAGGCTAATCTAGCCAGTGAACACTATTGCTGAATATCCAGTCTGTCAAGACTTAAGAAAGCTGAGTCCCCAGTATGGCACCATTCACTAGGACCAGCCAGTCACCTGGTGGCAAATTGATATATTGAATTTTTACATCTTATTAAGGGTAGCACTCTGAGCTCTGTGGAACAGACACTGTGTATATGGATATCCCTTCTCAGTTCCATAATCTTTTCCCAGAAGCATCAACCCTTGGGCCCACTGAATGCCTTACTCACTGTCATAGAATCTCAAACATTGTTTATGACCAAGAAACTCATTTACTGTGCCATGTGTGGCAATAAACTAATACCCCTGGGATTTACTGATCTTATCAGCTACCCAATCACCTAAAAGGACAATGAGAACATGTGGGTCTGGCACTAAGGGAATAAGTGGGAGTGGTTCATCTCATTACTACTGTCTCAATTCCTGTCCTAACAACTTTGGGCTCTCCGATGTATAAGGGAGGAATACTTCTACCATGGGACAAAATAAAATTTCTATAAAACTACAAGTTGCAATTGTCAATGAACCAACAGGCAATGAAGGGGCTTACTGAACAGTTTGGGATGAATGGTCCTGTTAAGGAAAAATAAGGTCTCTACTACACAGTGGGGTGGCCTGTGAAATAGAAGGGAAACTCTTCTTTACCTGGCACTCCACCAGGTAAAGAACCAGAAGCAGGTGAGGACAAAGAGGACTTAGAACAGTTGCCAGAAAAAGGAAGTAGTTAGTATCAACTATTGATTCACATCCAGATGCAGAAATCACTACAGTGCCCAGGCATACTTTCTTGCTTAATTTTTTATGCATATATTTATGTATATTAGCCTATGTCATTTTTTCCGTTTCTCCCAGCCGCTCCGCGGCATGTGGGATCCTCCCAGACCAGGGCACGAACCCGTGTCCCCTGCATCGGCAGGCGGACTCTCAACCACTGCGCCACCAGGGAAGCCCTCTCCTATTTTTATATAAAGTATTTTTGTGGTTGTTAACTTTATAATTTATTGTTTGAAGTTTACCCCAAAATATTGTGACCAAACTAGAAGGATATCACCCTGATTTGGATAAATTAACTGATGGAATTTGGGATCATACCTTTATAGGGAGAGAGTGAGCATATATTTATCTGAATAAGAAATAATAATAACATGTTAGATTTAAGAATGCTATTTTAAAATTTGAATATAGGTAGAAGGTTCTATATGAATGCTGAATGGACAAAGGAATGACTGTGCTGTGTATTATTTTGGAGGGACCAACCGCCTGCACCCTTATTTCTTTTCCTTCCTGTCCTCATATCACAGCAACTGGAAGTCTAGCAAATGCATTTCCCAGAATCTCTTGCCAGCGGGTTTCTGGTTTAGAGTCCACCAAGCAGAGGCCACAAAGTTCAAAATGCCAAGAGAAGCAGAAACCATTGTTCTTCGTCCAGTAAGTAGACCTCATGGGCTTGAACAACTGTGATGCTTTGCAGTTCCTTTGGATCCCCTTGGAAGTTGTTCATCTGGTGTAGTGGTGACCTGAGATCATTAGTGGAAGTTTCCTGTGATCCTGAAACTTTCTAATCCCCTCATGGCTGGTGATAAAACTGAGTAATAGTGAGTAATAATGAATGCTTTCCACAGTCGCTGCTTCTCCAGGCCTTCCTATATATTTTTAAGTCACTAGTTCACTGTATTAAATTTCTCCCTACTTAAAATAGCAGAGTGGTTTCTTTATTTTTATGACTGAACTATGACTGATACCATGCAATTGCTTAAATCAATCTTAAAAATTTGAGATTTGGCAACACTGCTTGTTTTAGCCTCAACTTTTCAATGAAAATTTGATAGATCAACTCTTACCACACTGAGCAAAACCCTTAAATAGGCTTTCCAGGATAAGAAATGAGAAAACAGTATTGATTCTTAGGGAGGAATATGATAAATCTATGATATTTGATATATCATATTTGATATATAACATAATTATGATATTTGATATAACAATTATATTGCGTTAATATTTCTTGAATGTTTACTTTGTGTCAGGCTGTGCTCTGAAAACTTACATATATTATCTCATTCAATTCTCACAACAATCCTAGGAGGTAGACACTATGTTTACCCCTATTTTAAGGATATAATAACAGAGGCTCAGACAGGTAATTTGCCTGACATTGCAGAGCTTGAAAATGGTAGAGACTGCATTTGTATCCAGGTATTGTGACTCCGGAGACCTTACTTTTAAACATTGCAATATGCTGCCGTGTAATGCAATATATAAAAGTCTATCTAAAGATGCATAGTCAATAGAAGTAGTTAAAATGTATAGTATGGGTGACCATAGGGTTTACATAAATTAAAATATTTTCAGAGGTTGTCTATGTAACATGACTGTGCTCCTTTCCCTGCCTTTCTGTGCCCCCTCCCCCAACTCCCACCACTATTCTGGTAGTGGCTATTTGTTAAAAACAGTAATGAGGGCTATATTAATAACTAATGTTTAATGAGTAGATACTGGCCAGGCACTGTGCCAAACACTTCAGAAATGTATTTTCTTCAGTCTTGTTATTGATCACATTTTACAGACTGGAAAGTTGAGGCCTAGGTGATTGAGCGATTTTTCCATGTAGATGAAGTATCAGTAATAACCCAGCCTACTCTCTCCAGAGAGTGGCACTTAACCAGGCTATCATGTTCAGGAAGCTGTCACTATGAAGGAAATATATACATTCATGTCCCTTAGAGAAAGCCCCAGTATCTTGAAGGCATTGGAGAAATTCAAATTTAAACTTTTCTTTCTTTTCTTCTTCTCTCTATAAATACCTCTGTGAAAATAAACACATGCCCGGGACCTAAATTAAACTAAAGTGGCAAAGAAAATGAGGACACTAGGCCTAAAAGAAAAACTACTTTCCGCTTTGTCGATAGTGGATTCTTATGGGACTCTTGCTTCTTAAGGAGAATTCTGGATTTTTTTCCTGCAAGTGAGAACTTTTATTCTCTTAGTTTAAAAGAAAGTAGAACCAGGAAAGGCTGCATACATGTAAGGCAGAGTTCTGCTGATATCTTGATGTTTGAAGCAAACAGAAGGCATTTATTTGCCTTTTCATTACTGTCCTTCTCAGGTGATATGAACACCTATTTGGGCTGGTGAGGGGAGGAAACCTGGATCTAAGCTCTTTGAGATTTCAGGTTCTATAACTCCAAGAGGAAACGAGGATTAATAAAGCATTTTGATGTCAGCAAACTGATACACCACACATTGCCCTGTGCTTCAGTTTGATCTGCATTTAACACATCAGCTGGAGAAGGCCTGTACCCATCAGCTGCCAGCCTTAGAGTGATCCAGATTTCACCTTTAGCATACCTCTGAAAAATACATTGCTTCTTTTGGAGGCAGTTATCTGCCAGGTGCCTCATTATGTGATCTCAGAACACCCTATTAATTTATTTTAATTAATTAATTAATTAATTTTGGCTGTGTTGGGTCTTCGCTTTGTGGGCTTTCTTTAGTTGCAGCGAGCAGGGGCTACTCTGTTGCAGTGCCCAGGCTTCTCCCTGCGGTGGCTTCTCTTGTGGAGCACAGGCTCTAGGTGTGTGGGCTTCAGTAGTTGCGGCACATGGGCTCAGTAGTTGTAGCTCGTGGGCTCTAGAGCGCAGGCTCAGTAGTTGTGGTGCACGCGCTTAGTTGCTCCGGGGCATGTGGGATCTTCCCGGACCAGGGCTCGAACCCAAGTCCCCTGCATTAGCAGGCGGATTCTTAACCACTGCCCTACCAGGGAAGTCCCCACCCTATTAAATTTTGTGGCACTTACCACAGTTGTTGTGATATATGCGTAAAATTATTCTTTTTGAATTTGTCTTCCTCTTTGGCCTGGAGATTATGTTCTACTGTAGACTAAAGAAATTGATTTAGTTATAACTGTTGTAAATTAACAATCAAAGGCTGTAACTATAGGGTTAAAAATAAATAGGGAGAAACATTTTTTCAGGGGATAAACTAGTGAATGTAGGTTTATGTTTTAGAACTTTGGTGAATATATCACTGAGCAGGAAAATTAAAAACCTCAGATTTAGAGCAGGCTTTCTTAATAATTCTAATTCTATTGACACATTGAGTATTTGTGGTGGGAGCTGTCAAACCACTGGGTTAAAAATAAACGTAGTTTGGAGACACTACATGTAGATTCAGTTATGGTGGAAAGAATCAAGAATTTTAGGCTTGGAAGCAAGTCAAATGATGGTCAAATATTCTAATTTTACAAGTGAAGAAGGTAGGTGCTGAAAGTCACACAGTTATTTAGTTTCAAAGCTGAAATTTAAAATAGGTGTATTCGTATCAACATCAGTACCCTTTCCAATCAATGGAAGACATTGCTAAGTTCCATAAACCTACATCAGCCAGTGAGTGCCCTCTGTTGTGAGCAATAGAAATAAACTCCAGTTAACTTCAGCAGAAATGAAATTTACAGAATAATGTTAGGACTTGTGAAATAAAATCACTATGAATTTGGCTTCAGTTGGGTCAACCAAGAGACAGACTTTGGCCAGAACTCCACCAACCCACTAACTGGCAAAAAATTCTCATTCTTTCCAGCAGATTGCAATGGCAGTCTGAGATACTGGGAATTAACTTGGCTCAGTGTACAACTCCCTGAAAGGTCTGGGCAAGTTAGGGGGGTAACCAGTCATCAGTCATTTTAGGGAAGCAAATAATTAGACCCATGTCAGCTGACTGAGTAACACACTGAATGAATCAGGACTCTCTGGGAGGTGTGCTCACAGTAATACCTTCAGCCCAATTTCAAATTATATTGCTCCTTTTTTATTTTTTAACATCTTTATTGGAGCATAATTGCTTTACAATGGTGTGTTAGTTTCTGCTTTATAACAAAGTGAATCAGTTATACATATACATATGTCCCCATCTCTCTTCCCTCTTGTGTCTCCCTCCTTATCCACCCCTCTAGGTGGTCACAAAGCACTGAGCTGATCTCCCTGTGCTATGCAGCTGCTTCCCACTAGCTATCTATTTTATGCTTGGTAGTGTATATATGTCCATTATTGCTCCCTCTTTTGTGGAGCACCGTCTATTTTCACTAATATTCCCACATATTTACACACATAAATATCAAAGTTCTGAAGTTCTCTGAGTCTGTAGGAAACATGCTGGTATATGGCTCCAGTTGGAATCCTGGAGACCATGAAGGATGGACCACTGGATATGAAGAAAATTGACTTAATTGTCCACAGAACACTCTCATGCAAGGGAGTTACAGTGTTTTAAGCAAATGGAAAGGGGTTTCTTTATCTGGTTAGTGGGATTGGATAATGAGGGTATATATATATTTTTTAGAGAAGATGTTGGGGGTAGGAGTTTATTAATTAATTAACTTATTTTTGGCTGTGTTGGGTCTTCGTTTCTGTGCGAGGGCTTTCTCTAGTTGTGGGGAGCAGGGGCCACTCTTCATTGCAGCATGTGGACCTCTCACTGTCGCGGCCTCTCTTGTTGTAGAGCACAGGCTCCAGACGCACAGGCTCAGTAGTTGTGGGTCACGGGCCTAGTTGCTCCGCGGCATGTGGGATCCTCCCAGACCAGGGATCGAACCCATGTCCCCTGCATTAGCAGGCAGATTCTCAACCACTGCGCCACCAGGGAAGCCCCATGAGGGTATATTTTTAAGCCCTAAGAATCTCACCCATATAACCACACCTATTATGTCCTCACTCTTTCAGAACCAATGCCATAAATTGTGAGTCACAAATATGTTTTGCACCCTGACATTCACTGCAGCACTATTTACAATAGTCAGGACATGGGAGTGACCTAAATGTCCATCAACAGAGGAACAGATAAAGAAGATGTGGTGCACATATACAATGGAATATTACTCAGCCATAAAAAATGAAATAATGCCATTTGCAGCAACATGGATGGACCTAGAGATTGTCATACTGAGTGAAGTAAGTCAGACAGAGAAAGACAAATATCATATGATATTGCTTATATGTGGAATCTAAAAAAAGGGTACAAATGAACTTATCTACAAAACAAATAGAGTTACAGATATAGAAAATAAACTTATGGTTACCAGGGGATAAGAGGGGGAGGGATAAATTGGAAATTGGGATTGACATATACACACTACTATAAATAAGGACCTGCTGTATAGCACAGGGAACTTATACTCAATACTCTGGAATGACCTATATGGGAAAAGAATCTAAAAAAGAGTGGATATATGTATATGTATAACTGACTCACTCTGCCGTACACTTGAAACTAACATAACATTGTAAATCAACTACACTCCAATAAAAAATTTTTTAAAAAATTATTAAAAAAATGTGTCTTATGTAATTTAAATTTTTCTAGTAAGCCACAATTTAAAAGGTAAAAATAAACACAAGAAATTAATTTTTATAATTTAGTTAACCCAATATGCCTAAGATATTATATTTCAACATATAAGCAGTAAAAATGAGATATTTTACATTCTTTTGTTCTTAAGCACTAAGTTTTCAAGTATCCAGGGTTTATTTAGCCGTATGGGGCTAGTGGCTACCATATGGACAGCACAGGTTTTATCCTCTTTTTCTCTCCTCAAGCTTTTCAGTATGATTATAAGTAACTAGCCCGCCCTATAGTCTTGAATCCTTCATGCCTTGCATACCTTCATTGCCAGATTTTCACCTGTCGATAAGAACAGGAGATTTGCATTCCCCTTCAGCACTGTTTAGGCAACATCGAACCCAAGAATCCTCCTTTCTCTAAGCATCTGGTGTCTACAATCTATTCACAAATACCAATTTCTTCACCAGAGTGTTTATTGTAAGCAACACCACCAACTCTGGAGAACTTAAGGAGAAATTATTTTCCTGGATGAATAATGATTAGTTAAAAAACTTCAGTTCAAAAGCCGGAGTATCAGTCTCAGTTAGAAATCAGGGAATACAGTCTAGTTCATGCTAAGGATACCACTCTTGGCACCTTTGCAAGCCTCACAGTACTGCTTTGCTAATGTCTTCAAATGTACCTGCATCTTTGCAGATTCAAAGTCAAAGCTGAAGAATTTCACTGATTCAGTATCATGAGCTGGCTCTTTAGGGGGTCAGGGAGAGGTGATATCTGGATCCTTCAGTTTCTGTAGTAGAAGACAGAATTCTCTTATCACTTGAATCAGGGGAATTCTTCCCAAATAAGATGGGCAGTAGGGTGATGCATGGTAGGATAATGGGCAGTAGGATAAAGAAGTCAACTGTCTCCTACAAAAACACTGGGGAAATAAATACAGTGGAATAAGTGCATTTTCTTATTTATGGCAAATGAATTTATGGGCTGTCATAAATGCCCTCAGTAAAAACTAAGGGCTTATTTGAAGTGAGAGTTATTATTTTTTGATCACATTTATGTTGCTAAATATTTTAAATTAAAAAATAATATTTCTGATTTTAATAAATCAAATTTTAAAACTATGGCTTCATAACGTAGCCAGTGTTAAACGTTTGGTAGGTTTTTTTTTTTTTTTCCTGTGCCAGGAGTAAAATTTTAGAGGCTCTTTGACAGTTATTTTGAAGTGATAAATAAAAGCCTTCATAAACTCTTTATCATTGTAATTTTGACATTGTCAGAGTTTTAAAGTCCTTAAGAAAAAAATAATTTAGTTCCAAAAACAGCTTTAAAAAAGCATAAAAAATTTTTGTTATGGTATCAAGGCAGTAGTATTCAGTAGTTTTTTTAATGGAAGAGGAAGACAGAGGACCCACAGAACTCACCATTTACATTAATTTCAATGTCACTATACCAGGATTTAAAATGCATTTTTATTGCCATTTGTCATCAGTTTCAAAGGTTAGAAAAATGATGTATACTATGCCCCAGTCTTTCCCATGTTTCGTTTTCTCCATGCCATGTAATGAAATGTGAAAATGGCAGGATAATGAGCTCTGTGGGATCAAGGGACTGTGTAAAACCTCATCGCAACCAACCAATAAAGCCTCTTAAGAGGAATGTATGCAGGACACAGCACAGCTGAATTGTGATTCAGGGGCTGGCAGACATACAGCAACAAAGAACCAGGGAAATTTAAAAATGAGTTGTAATCCAATTTTGATTGACTTTAAATGGAAAATGACACAAGGAAATTCGGGTGCTAAGTGTTATAGGTTCCAGTCTGTTTTTCCTAATTTTCTCAGCTGATGCCTCAGTACAGATTTTCGGGTAATCAAAAACATTCATTGATAACTAACGAGTTTATGATTAGGACAATATTCCAGAGTCATAATGTAAAGATAAGTCTAACATTACCAAGAAATCAGCTATGATTTTATTTGTTCTATTTTTTCCTTCTGTATATAATGGTTAACATTTTTATTAAGTGCTTGCTATGAGCATATACTGAACACATAATATTAAAACATATAACCAGGTAATTAATTCAACTTCCTTATAATGATTTAAAATGCCAGTTTGGTAAATGTGTCCCAGCTGATTATATTGAGAGCAATTTGATGTGATCAGCCAGCTAAGTGACTTATCTCCACCTGGCATATTGCTACTTTCTTCATCCTGCATCAGGCACTAGTGGCAAAATGAGCTATGATTCCAGCTGCTTTGGTACTGATGCCCTTACGTACTCAGTTATAGAACACTTTGCTTCATTAGACACTGAGGAGAGCCTTAAATAGTAGAGGAACCAACTATATGGGGTTTTTTAAATTTCCCTGAGTACCATCCATGCCAGAAGACAGGAAAAAATCAATAGAGATGGAGCTGTCTTACATTTTTCAAGAAAAGTATTCTTTACAGTGAGAGGCAAGTCACAATGAAGATGACTGAATGAGACCCAGCAGCTGAAGGGAAATGAAGACACAGTGTAGCATGAGCATATCTGACTCAGTTTTCTAGCTTCTACTATATTCCCACCCTTTCATAGCCCATGCTCAGATCATAATTTCACTACTCATTTAACATCTTTATTGTAAACATGAGTCCAGAGTACAGAGACTTCATTCTTATTTTCTATCTCAAGATTATGTCAAACATTACTTTAACAACCCTGACACTTCCTATGTATCTTTTCCTATAATGTCCATATTATTCTGAGTTTTGCTTTTTTGTTTATTCAACAAATATTTATTGAGAACGTACTACATTCCAGGAACTGTTCTGGCAGCAGTGACTGGAGCATGAACAGGGCACATATTATTCCTGATATCATAAAGCTTAAATTCTAAATAGGAGAGGCAGACTATAAACAAACAAATAAATAAGTAAAATATAAATTATCAGAGGATGATAAATGCTATGGAGCAAAATAATTCAGGATAGAGAGTAGGGAAATTGGAGGTATATTTTTAAATAGGATAGCTAGGGAAGACGTTGCCAAGAAGATAACATTTGAGTTATGGCCTGAAAGAAGAGAAGGATCAAACTCTGTAGACATCACAATTATGTTATTAATAAGAGAATGGGTTTGTGCAGCTGGGATGAGCTACATAAAAATGCATTAATGTAGGTAATCATAGAAATTATTAATACAATAACCACAATGCTGTTATAATACTTTTGACAGAGGTATCCAGTTTACTTAGAAGCAGTCCACAGAGCACCTGCAAACTATTAATCAAGTAATCATAGAAGGTTTAAATTAAAGTTGTAAAATAAGAGTGTGAAAAAACACACATTATGTGTGTTCAATTGTAACCAAAATGTAGTGTTGGAAATTAACCAAGTAGAAGGTAGCAACTTTGAAAGGTAATGATATATGATAGTTTGAAATATGCATGCAGTTTAATATTATGAGACAGGTTAGTCCTTATTAATATAAATCTACCACTAGAATTTTTAGAGACAATTTTGTTAGCCGGAGGAGAGACTATGATATTGTGATGAATAATAAGCTTATATGTAGAAGGCTTACATGTAGCTTGGGCAAGAGCGGATCTTGTGTATAGATCATTATTTAGAGCCTATTACCAAAAACATGAAAATTGGGATCTTGATAATACTTTTTAAATGAAAGGTATTTTTAAACTTACATTAATAAATATTAATATCCTTCCTCAATTTAAAAAATCTGGATGGCCTTTCATTTTATATTTAAAAGCTAAGAGTCTAAGACACAAATTGATTTGATCATATCATACATACAAATTAAATCAAACTCTATAAAGAGGTCATAGAATAGTTCACTAAGTCATATAAATAATTAATGAGTCCATGATAAAAAATAGATTATTCTAATGATTTACTTAGTTTTCTAAGTATTGAAGACATTCAAATAGGCAGCTTACTGTTTTTCCTTGGATTCATTTTATTTTTATCATTTTCCTACAAAATACCTTGTAATCCAGCTAACACTGTTGGTATACTTCCCTAGGTATTAACTCAAGTTAGCTTTTAAAATGTTAATCATACATTCTTTGAATAGATACAGGAGGCCGGAACATTAATTAAGGTTAGATTAGTCAATGAAAGAGTTTAACATTAACTTTAGCAGTAATGAAATGCTATAAAAAGTATATATATTCAATGAGCAGAAATTTTAGCAGAGAGCAAAGGTCCTTTCTGCTGTAGCAGATTTATTAAGTCACTATTAATATTTTACAAATTCAGTCTCCAGAAAAAAGTAGCAATGGCTTAGTTACTTATCTTCCCATTGCCTTCCTAGAAACCATATACAGCATCAAGGAGAATGGAGGGAGGAAAGAGGGAATTCACAAACTATATTTTCTGCAAAGCTAGGAAGCATGGAAATTCTGGAAACTACACGTACACATAAGGAAAGCATATGAGACCTGTGAAGTCTGCAGGGGAAACTGCTGGGTGCAGCGTGTCAGGGAAGAGTGGGGAGTTCTGATTGGCAAGTATCAGACATTGATAGGAAATAATCTCTCTCAGGAGAGAGACCTACAAAGAGTAAGAATTTAAAAACTTTAATTAAAAATTTTCCAAAGCAATTATCTGTTCAAATAGAAAATAAAATCTGCATTAATAAATTTCTTAGATAAAAAGAAAAGAAAAATGAGAACTTGGGTGATACAGCCAACTGTATACTCAGAGGTAAAGTAACATGCTTTAAAGAGGGCATCATGTTAAAAAAAACCAAGATGTTAATAATTATTCAAATAAAGAATACAGAAGGGATGAAAATGGTTTACAGAAATATGAGAATGGAAATAAATGGGATCAAAGTAGAAAAGTGATAATTTTTTAAAAATTAGGAGAGAAACAATTCATAAATAAATCCAAAATATGTGATTTCTGTTGCAATTATTTTTGTTTTTGCATGTTTGTGGAAAGTAGGGATGAGGAGGGTGTGTGATAAAGTAGAGAATAAACTCTATGACAAATGTGATAAAAAAAAATTTTAGACATAAAACAGGAGATAAAATGAGAGATATGAAGTTTAAGAGACTACCTTTCAGAGACCCACTAATAAATTTGAAAATATTATTGAAATAGGTAATTTTCTGAAAAATTACCAATACTGACTACAAAAGTAAAAAAAAATTGAATAATAACCATGGAGAAACAAAAAATACATTATTAAATTTATTAAAGAATTCTTTCCTTAATGGTTTAATTGTAGATGTGACTGATTCTATACAAACTACCACAGGTTAGAAAAATGGAAAGTTTTTTCTGTCATTTTCAAAGTGAACATATTTCTGAGCTCAAAACATAGTAAAGTTCTCTTTCCCTCACTCACTTTAGGCAAACCTGCTTATGACTACATAGAATAAAAAAGAAACCTTTGGGATTGATTAAAAATCACAACAGAAACAGAAGCAGACTCATAGACACAGAGAACAGACCTGTGGTTGCCAAGGTGGATGGGGAGTGGGGGAGGGTTGGATTGGGAGTTTGGGACTAGCAGATGCAAACTATTAAATATAGAATGGATAAACAACAAGGTCCTATTGTATAGCACAGGGAACTATATTCATTATCCTGTAATAAACCATAATGGAAAAAGAATCTGAATCACTTTGCTGTATACCAGAAACTAACACAGCGTTTTAAGTCAACTATACCTCAATACAAAAATTACAACAAACTAATAACCCTCTACAACCACATAGAGTTTTCATAGGAATTCAAGGATATATTAGTATTAGGAAATATAGTGATATTATATTATCAGTGTATTATAGAAAAAATACAACCATTTCAATAAATAACCAAAACTGTATATAATAGAATTACATATCTAAAAGCTTATGAACCAAGAGGAAAATGAGGCAAGTATGGTGTCACAGAAACCTTGAGAAAAATGTTTCAGTTAACAGGTTGGGTGTTGGTTCTAAGATTTGGAATATAATGAAGATAGAAAGAAAGCCATTGTGTTAAGTAAGATGGAAAGTATTGAGACCTTGCTAAATGTAGTTTCAGGAGCAGAAGGGAGACTAGAGTGAGAATACAGAGAGGAAATATAGATAAATCTATGACGTTGGCTATGAGGTCAACAATAGATAAATAATTGAATTGTGTGGTAAACTATCCAACTTCTTTAATATCAACTTTGGAATAACTAGAACTTAGAAGACTGAACACCTAACTAGAGATTCTATCACCTATAATATTCATTCTTTCTTTCTTTCATTCACCAATAGCTGAGCAGCTACTAGGGAGAAAACACTGTAGCAAAGGATTCCAAATTTTATTCTGTTCATGAGGAGTTTGTATTCTAGTTTTGGAAATTAAGATAATTAAAATACAGAACAGAAGGTTTAGGGCTATAATAAATTTTGTGCAGGCCAAACACACACACACATACACACACACACAGCAGAATATTTCCCATAATTATTTCTTGCAGACCATAGTTTAATGCATATCCCAGAAAAATGCACACTAATACTTTTTAAATCATATTTTATCTAGAAAATAAAGGTAGATATATTTAAATACATTATACTATGATAAAGTGTAAGTCTCTAAACACAAGGCAATTACTTGGACACTTCAGGCATAATAAATCAATAAAATGAAACCATGAATCTTTCAAGGAAAATTGTTGGTTGTTCAGAATTTGTTTGGGCATCACAAATCTCATTTTCTCTTTAAATATTGACCGAATTTTAGTAAAGCTTTTTGGATAGTATAGGTAAATCAAAACCTTCAAATGCCAGGAAAAACAGAACTGGACTAGGAAAACAAAAATTGCAAAAGTTGGTGAATGATAGTATTGATAGTTCAGATAATTGGTCCAAAACTGCTTTTTATTTGTTAATTAATTACAAACATGAATTCTGAAAAAAATTATTTATTGAGCACCTACCTTGTGTAAGGTACTGTGACAGGCAATAGGAAGAATACATAAAGAAGCAAGAAGTCTACCCAGTCATATTTTATAGTTTAAAGTCTTCAGCATTTCCAGTAGTGCAGATCTCTGAAACAAATTATGTTTTGTCTTATCTGAAAATTTTATTCTTTATTCTTATTGTTAAAAGAATATTTTTGCTGAACATCAAATTCTGATTTCTTTTAGCACATAGAATTCTGGTTTCTCTTAGCAATTAACGATGCCGTTCCATTTTCTTTGTTTTTTTTTTTTCCAAATGAGAAATCAGTTCATTTAATTCATATAGCTATTCCTCTGAGTGTCATATATCTCACCCCCCCCCGCCCACCTTTTGCTACTTAAGACACTTTCTTTTCTTTTGATATTCATTTGTAGTTTGATTATACTGTCCCTCAGTGTATTTTCTTTGTATTTATCCTTGTGTGGAGTTAGCTGAGCCTCTTGTTAGTCCCCAAATTTGTGAAAAATTTCTCCAAATATTTTCTGCCCTATTGTTCCTCTCTTATATTTCTAGAACTCCATTTGCATGTATCAGACCACGTAACAGTTATCACAGTTCAGTGATACTCTTTATTTTTTTTTACAATTTTTTTAATCTACCTTCAGATTGGCGAATTTCAGTTGATCTATGTTCAATTTCACTGACATTTTCTTCTGTCTCCAATCTGCTGTTAAGCCCATTGAACATATGTAAAGGCCCTGTCTGCTCCTTCCAATACCTCAGCCACCTTAGAGCTTTTTCTGTTGAATACTTTAAAAAATTTCTTGACAATGAATCACATTTCGCTACTTCTTTGAAGTCCAGTACTTTTTATTACATGTTAGACATTGTTGGGGAAAGATGTAAAAACTGTAATTTCTGTTATCTTCCTCTGAAAGTGTTTATTTTTGTTCTAACAGACAGTTAAATTACTGGTCATTCTCCTTGACCTTGTGAAGGGTTGGTTCAATACATTGCTACTTTGTTTTAAAATCTGAAACTTACCATTTTAATGACTGATATTTCACTAAATCTAGCTGACATATAGTTGAGAGCAATTATAACAACAGCAACACTGCTAATGGATTGAATCGCTTTTAAATTTATTTATTTATTTTTGGCTGCGTTGGGTCTTCGTTGCTGCGTTTGCGGAGAACGGGGGCTACTCTTTGTTGAGGTGCGCAAGCTTCTCATTGTGGTGGCTTCTCTTGTTGCAGAGCACGGGCTCTAGGCACGCGGGCTTCAGTAGTTGTGGCACGTGGGCTCAGTAGTTGTGGCTCACAGGCTTAGTTGCTCCATGGCATGTGGGATCTTCCTGGATTAGGGCTCGAACCCCTGTCTCCTGCATTGGCAGGTGGATTATTAACGACTGCGCCACCAGGCAAGTCCCTGGATTGAATCACTTTTAAAAGGTTTTCAAACAGAAAGAGAGACACGAAGAAAGAAAACAAGCTGGTTGCCTTCCCATTGCCCTTAGGATAAATGCAATCTCCCAAGATTGAGATACATCACCCTTCATAGTCCCATCCCAGAGTAACTTTCCAGTTTTCCAGTCTCTGCTATCTTCTACTAACACCCAGCAGTAGAACCTAACTCAATTCAAGACTCAAAATTTTTGCAACTGCTGTTTTCTACACCAAGGATAGTCTTATGGCTAATATCTTTTCAATACTGCTCACATGTTACTCATAAAATCTGTCCTAATTCTATCAGACAAGGTTAGGTCCTACATCCTAAGACCTTCTACAATACTTTTTTTATATGTCTATAACAGATTTTATCTCAGCATATCAGTTCTCTAGAGGAATTCTTCTTGAACATTTATTCATTTATGCAACAACAGCTACTCTGTACGTAAGATGTAACAGGCATTAGTCTAGGTGCTCAGGATACAGTGATGAAAATAATACAAATGATTTTTTAACTCAGAGTGTAGTGGGTGTTGTGTTCAGATTTTGTTGTGAGAAGCAGTACTAGACAGTGGTTAAGGGGACAGACTTTGGAACTGGACTGCATGGTTTGAAGCCCATCTCTACTATTTATGAGCTGTATACCCTTGAACAAGGTACTTCCCTGTGTCTCATTTTCACCATTTGATAAGTGTAAATAGTATTTAATAGGTTCCACGTGAGCTTAAAATATGTAAAACATTAGAATGGTGCCTGGCATACAAGAACTCAATAAATATTTTATATTATTTTTGTCTCTTATGCCTATAGTATGATGTCCAAAACAGTAGGTGCAGACAACATATTGTTGAATGAATGAATGAATGAATATCTATGCTTCTGGATTAAAAGATACATATCACATATCGAAGAAATTTTATATTGCTTCTCTTTTTTTTTTAAACCAAGAAAAAGTTATATAAGAAGCTCTAGCTTCTTATATAAAAAACGCAAGCTAAGAAATGTTAAAAGTTGGGGCTTCCCTGGTGGCGCAGTGATTGAGAGTCCGCCTGCTGATGCAGGGAACACGGGTTCGTGCCCCGGTCCGGGAAGATCCCACATGCCGCAGAGCGGCTGGGCCCGTGAGCCATGGCCGCTGAGCCTGCGTGTCTGGAGCCTGTGCTCTGCAACGGGAGAAGCCACAACAGTGAGAGGCCCACGTACGGCCAAAAAAAAAAAAAAAGTGGATTTATTAATGCAATAACAGTATTTGCTTCTATTCTACTGCTACTTTCACTTGTTCATTCAACAGAAATTTTTTGTGCTCTTCTTAATTAAAAACAAAAAATGTGACTGTTCTTTTCCTTGGGAGTTTATAAGCTAGATGGGAAATTGATATGTAATTACATATAATAAAATAAAATGTAGTATACAATGAGTATGTGAAGGAACGAAATGAATCACACATTTGAAAGCATGCATGAACTGCTTGGCATATATTAATTTGAATTATATGAAACTGCCAACATTTTAATGGCTTGACTATTCAAATGGCAATTTTATATGATTCAAAATAATAGCAGATAATAAAAAATACATTCCATGTATCAGAATAATATGTTATTCAGAAGAGGGGAAAACTTGCAAGGATTCATTTTTCAGGTTGACAAAGCTTTAGAAAAAGAGGCAACTGGAATAGATTTGAAGAAAAAGTAGATAAGAGTCAAACGATTCAAAACAGTGATTCTTAAAATGCGGTACCACAATCTTAGAGGAGCACAGGAAGTAATGACCAAACCTGAAAGAACAGTGGCCACGTATTTTTAAAAAATAGTTATTTTATTTCATTTACTTCATTTTTCCCATAGTATTCCACTTTCTGAAGTTGAAAGGCGGAGGGAAAATTGCTCTCTAGAGATAGGTATTGCTCTCTAGAGAGAGATAGGGTCTCTCTAACTAATGAAGTAAACATTCTTATAATTAGTTAAATTTTACAGATCTAGTAATTTTATAAATCTAATAATTTTATTTTATTTTTTGGCTGCACCATGCAGCTTCCAGGATTTCAGTTTCCCAGCCAGAGATCAAACCTGGACCCCCTGCAGTGGAAGTGTGAGGTCCTAACCACTGGACCGCCAGGGAATTCCCTATAAATCTAACAAATTTAAATATCTATGTCTATGTACTTTATGATAATATTTCCTCCCAGTAATTCTTACTTAATATAACTCCTAAAATTCCAAGTGACTAAGCTGGTTTTTTAGTTCTCTCTTGTGTAGCACTAAATTATTCTGCGTTAAGTCAGAAGAATTTAAGTTAATTTTCTTGATCTACTTAGAAATTCACTTAGTGAAATGCAACAACATGCATTTCAAGGAGTCAGTTCTTTGTTCAAAATCATGCATTTAATGAATAGAAGGATACCAGTGCTGCAGGACACTCAATACTTAAAGCACTGCGTAAGATTAAAAACACTGAGTAAATTGAAAATAAGGATTTTTAGTCAAGTTTCATGCTTTAAAGTGCAAGTTACTTGAACTCTAATTAAAGATAGACTATTTGTTAATATTTTTCACTTGAAGGCTTGGATTTATGCTTTTTTTAAAATGGAAATTTCAAATGATATGTGTATTGTTTATGATAAGCCCACTTAGCCAAGGGAGAATTTTGACTAGATTTCATATTAATTTATCTGCCTTTAATACTGATAATGTCATTTCAGCATCTTCACATGACATGAAAATAAGCAAAACAGCTACTCAGTCCTTGAACAAAATATATACTAAAACAATGTGCTTTGTCTAAAGCACTTACTCAAAAATTACTCCAATATGCTAACTAATCTGAACATTATTCTCTTACAGATAACAGTTCCATTCCTGAAACAATTATAAATGAAAACAAATATGTAAGGAGACAACAGCATTTTGATGTTGTGGAATCACCTCTGAACTGGGATTTAGGAGATCTTTGTTCGTCACCTGGGAAATGAGTAGTGTAAATTAGATTGTCTTTATCAGCTCTAACGTTTCATGATACTAATATTAGATTCACAAAGGTTCTGAAACTGCTGTAAAAAGGGCTTAATGGAAAATGCAAAGAGTTTGCCAGAAGATAAGCTATGTGTCTTATCTTTTTCTTTCTCATAGTTTAATCAGTCTGTACACATCTCCTGTGTTTAGAAAAAAATATTTTATACACAAAGAAGAGATATTGTTTAACTGAAAACCTTTCCAAATATAGCAGAAAAGGAGAAATAACTCTTCTTTGCATTTAAATAACCCATATGAAATAATTAAAAATATATTCTATCAAAAAATCTAGAAACAATAAATGCTGGAGAGGGTGTGGAGAAAAGGGGACACTCTTGCACTGCTGGTGGGAATGTGAATTGGTTCAGCCACTATGGAGAACAGTATGGAGGTTCCTTAAAAAACTACAAATAGAATTACCATATGACCCAGCAATCCCACTACTGGGCATATACCCTGAGAAAACCAAAATTCAAAAAGAGTCATGTACCAAAATGTTCATTGCAGCTCTATTTACAATAGCCCAGAGATGGAAAGAACCTAAGCGCCCATCATCGGACGAATGGATAAAGAAGATGTGGCACATATACACAATGGAATATTACTCAGCCTTAAAAAGAAATGAAATTGAGATATTTGTAATGAGATGGATAGACCTAGAGTCTGTCATACAGAGTGAAGTAAGTCAGAAAGACAAAGACAAATACCGTATGCTAACACATATATATGGAATTTAAGGGGAAAAAATGTCATGAAGAACCTAGGGATAAGACAGGAATAGAGGCGCAGACCTACTGGAGAACGGACTTGAGGATATGGGGAGGGGGAAGGGTGAGTTTTGACAGGGCGAGAGAGAGTCATGGACATATACACACTAACAAACGTAGTAAGGTAGATAGCTAGGGGGAAGCAGCCGCAAGGCACAGGGATATTAGCTCGGTGCTTTGTGACAGCCTGGAAGGGTGGGATGGGGAGAGTGGGAGGGAGGGAGACGCAAGAGGGAAGACACATGGGAGCACATGTATATGTATAGCTGATTCACTTTGTTATAAATCAGAAACTAACACACCATTGTAAAGCAATTATACCCCAATAAAGATGTTAAAAAATATATATATATATATTCTGTAACTTTTATCAAAGTATCTGTTTTTCACTTGATCCCACTTGCAAAATAAACATATTTTGACAAAATCAACCATAGGTAAATGTGTGAAGAATCTATAGGAAGACACCTTCTTGCATCCTAAATATTTAATCTTCATGCTGGGCTCCTCCTTCCATTATACTGATATCTTTTCTAACTCCTTAGAACACAGGAGTTCTTTTTGCCCACTAATGCTAACACTAGTTTTCAACTGATTCCTCACTATAGGACAGTGCAAGGTAGGAGCCTACTCGGTGAAAAATACATGGATTTTAACACTGAGGACCCAAAGTGGTGAATACCTAAGTGATGAAATCTCAATATTATAGTATATTTAAGCAAAGTTCTCTTCCATCAGACTACCAAGTAGATACTTACAGAGAAAGATGGTCGTACATTTGCACCTCTATATTAAACGGTTACAGATATATTTCCTTGGGTTTTAGGCACAAACTCAGGTTCACACTGGCATAAGAAAATAAATGGTGTAAACCATTTAAGCATTAGTTTAAAGTTATGGATAATGAGGGACTAAGGTCTAGAGAGAGACCATCAAATGGATGTTTGGCAGTAAGAGGAAAGAGTATTTGGCATGTCAGCTGAGAATCAACAAGAACTTACACAGGCAGAGACAGGGGGGAAAGAATCAAAACGCACAAAAGGGAAAGTCATCTGTTGGGCTTCAGAGCAAACACAGTATATCTGGTGTGTGAAACTCTGATGATGCTTATCGCATAGCTCAGAATATTCAACTCTACTTGTAGAATACTGTCCTTGTCTGAGCATGCATGCCCTCCATTTGATCCCTCACTAATCCCTCAATAACTTGCTACACGCTTCCAAGAGTACCCAAAACAAACCAAGAGAGTGAAAACACCAACCAACCAATGAACAAAATCAGGCAATTTTTATTTGCCTGATTTTTCTTTGACTTTATAGAACTGTATAAATTGAAAACTTTATTTCTTTATACTTGGTAAAAAATAAATCTCTCTAGTTAATTAGACAACTAAATCTCTTTAGTTAATTAATAGTTACTAAGCTTACCTAACAGCTTCAGAAGAATTTATGTCAATAATTAACTTCCTCTCCATTGGTAGTTGAGTGGGGGTGGAGATTCTAGGCGCCTGGACTGAGACTGGCACAGAAGGAAGACAGGATAAATGACAGGAATAATTCCTTAAGAAAGATAATTTACCAAAAGTGACATAATAAAAAATAGTCTCTGGGCTCCCCTGGTGGCGCAGTGGTTAAGAGTCCGCCTGCCGATGCAGGGTACATGGGTTCGTGCCCCGGTCCGGGAAGATCCCACGTGCCGCAGAGCGGCTGGGCCCGTGAGCCATGGCCGCTGAGCCTGTGCGTCCGGAGCCTGTGCTCCGCAACGGAAGAGACCACAACAGTGAGAGGCCCGTGTACCACAAAAAAAAAAAAAAAAAAAAAAAGTCCCTAAAAAGTTTTATTTTTTGGAAAAAAATTAA
>NW_020185339.1:3692128-3739255 GCF_003031525.2 Neophocaena asiaeorientalis asiaeorientalis | reverse complement strand
CCGTTGACCCCAAAAAAAAAAAAAAAAAAAAAGTCTCTGAACAGTTCTATATCTATGGAAGAAATTGAACCTATAACTTAAAATCTTCACAAAAAATAAAATGCCAGCCATTACTTGTGAATTCTTCTAAACGTATAAAAAATACATAATATTAATCAAAGCAAAACAAAACAAAACCTTCCTTGGCATATAAAGAGAGGGACTACTTTCCTATGTATTTTATGAGGTTAGAATAAATCTGATACTAAAACATGACAAGGACAATGTAAGAAAGAAAAATTACAGGCCAGTATCTCTCGTGACATGTAAGCAAAATCCTTAAATAAACATTAGCAAGTCAAATAAAGTAATATAAAAAGATATGATGTGTTATCATGATGAAGTGTGATTTGTTTTAGGAAAGCAGGTTTGGTTTAATATTAGAGAAGTTATCAATATAATTAATCAAATTAAGAGAATAAAGAATAAAAATAATTTAACTATATCAATAGATACAGAAAAGTCATTTGACAATATTCAACACTCAATAATGATAAAAAATATTTCCACAAATTTCAGTGGAAGTAAGCTTCCTCAATTGCGTAAAGGATATTTATAAAAAAACTCATAGTTAACATTACATTTAATGATGAAATATTTAATAATCTTTCCTTAGGTTGCGAATAAGGCAAGAATGCCATTATTACCACTTCTATTAAACTCTGTACTGTAGGTTCTGTCCAGGTCAAAAAGCATTAAAAAAGTATAAAGGTTGGGAGGAAAAAGGGAAACAGATGACATGATTGTGTATATATATAAAATCTAATAATATTTACAGATAAACTAGTAGAAATTGCTCTGTAAATTTATCAGGATTCAAAGCTAATATACAAAAGTGAATTTTATTTCTATATGTTGTAGATAAGAATTTGAAAATAACAATATAATGTCATTCATAATAGCACAAAAAATCTAACTCCTAGAAATAAATCTTCCAATAGATTGCTAAAACTACAAAATATGGTTGAGACAAGTTTAAAATAACAAAATAAATAGAACAGAAAGAATGCCATGTTCCTGGATTGGAAGACTCACTACTTTGTACCATGCAGAATTTTAAAAGTACCCTAATGGTTCACACCATTGTGTAATCTCCCCCTCCTGACTGTGGGCAGACCTTTTAACTTGCTGCTAACCTATAGAATATGGCAAAGGTGATGGGATTTTACAGACATAATTAAGGTCCCTAATTATTAAGAAAAAGGACAATTATCCTGAGTGGGCCTGGCTAATCACATGAGCCATTTAAAAAGGGTTTAGACAGCAAAGAAGGAAGAAGTCAGAGACTCTTTCCTCCTGGTCTTGAAGAAGCAAAAGCTGTCAGATTTCTATGCTGCCAGATTTCTGTATGGTCAAGGTCTGATTCCTGACCTCTGAGGGCCCCTGAGGCAGATCTAAAGCAGAGGGAGACCCAGGCCTTAGGTTACCGGAGAGAAATCACATAACCAATGAGCTGGTAAGGTCCTTCACAGCATTTACCACGTTTAATGCAGGGGTCAAATAAATGTTATTCCCCCCAGTGATTCAGGCCACAATGAACTCCCAGATTCACCCTACACAGACAGTCCAGGAGACCCTAGAGCTCATTAAGAACACTGTGGCTGATGACTGTGTCCGGTTCCATGTGTTGAGTGCCTTTGACCCCTGCCCATCAGCCTCGTTGATGACCAAGCCTTGGGCTACCAACTGCTCCACCAGATTATGTAGTTCATATACCTGGAAGTCAGTTTTGGCCCCCAACTACTACTGTATTTACTGCTGTAACACTGACAGCTGACACTATATAAGCCTCACCACCAGCATCTATTGGCTCAACACGCTCCACCTCCAGCCTTAGGGCTTCAGGAGCATCCAAGGAATCAACAATAATATCTCAGTCTAAGCCTATGAGACCCAGGTGAAATTTATCTTAGAGTTGATCCAGAATATTGACATAGACCTGGGGCCAGTTTTACACTTCCCACCTGCTCACTCCTAAACTCATCCAAGAACAAGACCGGGGGTGAGGGAGGGCCAGCAGGAACCGGGTTATCCCTCCACCCAACTTCTCCATCCCTCGATGGAGTGGCTTTCTGGCCCCTCCTATCTTAGAAGGTATCTGGCTTCTCTGTTTTATGCTGGCTATTTAACTACTCCACCCTCCAGGCCTGACTTACCAAATGCATATCTGAAAAATCTCAACCAGCTTTTACCTGCTTGAAGTGTTTAATTTAGGGCACTCTTGATGGGCTGCTTTCTCTAGGGCTTATATATTTCTTCTTGCTATAAATTCCTTTCCTCTTTTGCCCTCCTCTCTTCTTGGATTATTTAGCTGTCTCTTCATTTCTCCTCTCTTGCTACCCATCCCATCCCCTACCCTCCAATTTATTTTACATCTGGAGCAGGACTTAGCCAAACTGTGATGCTACCATAATCGTCACAACAATTAGTCAAATAATGTGCTCTGTGCAGGAAAAAAAAGAAAAGAAAAAGAAATGAATATTTAAAAGAGGACCCTTAGTTTCAGATCAGACCCCAGACCCTGACAACAGTTTGACTGCAGCCATGTGACCCCTAGCCCTGGGTAGGGAACCTAGATAAATGATGCCTAGACATTGGATTGTGGAAAATGAGATGATTAATGAGTGTCAGTTTAATTCCCTAAATTTGTGGTAATTTGTTATGCAGCAATAGAAACCCAAAACACTAAAAATTTTAAATCTCACCCAAATTAATCTACAAATTCAACAAAATTCCAATAACCCCAGAAGCTTTTAAAAAGTAAAATTAACAAGCTAATTCTAAAACTTTATAAGGAAATGTAAAGAATTTTATGAGCCAAGGAAATCTTGAAGAAGAATAAAGCTGGATTACTTATATTCCTAGACATCAAGACATAAATCTATAGTGACTGTGAATATGTGATATTGGTGCAAAGATAGATATATAGATTAAGGAAACACAACAGAGAGTTCAGAGATAGATTCACATGTGTGTTCATCAGTTTTGTGATAAGAACATCACTAAAGTTTGTTGTACAAAAACAGTCTTTTCAATAAATGGTGCTGGGCCAGTTGAATATTCATAAATAATATGGATAAACCTTGATCTCTAAAAATTTAATTTGAGATGTGCCATAGATATAAATATAAAAGGTAACATAATAAAGCTTCCAAAATAAAATATAGGAGAAGGTCTTCAAGTGTTTGAGGTATGCAAAGTTCCCTGAAACAGTTCACAAAAAGTGAATGTTGAAAGAAAAAAATGATAAATTGGTTTTTATGAAATTAAGAATACCTATTCCACAAAGTACACTATTATGAGAGTGGAAAGATAAGCCACTGGCTGGAACAAGATAACTGCCTGACATACATCCATCAGAGAACTTGTCTTCAGAATAATATACATCTTGTTCAATAGAAATCAATCAACAAGATTAAGAAAATCAATCAATAAGAAAAACATAGACCTTGATTTTATAAATGAGTAAACGTAAAGGCAAACAGAGAGAGGAGATTCAGATGGCCAAAAACCATGAAAACATGTTCAGCGTCATTGGTCATTAGGGAAATGCAAATTAAAACTGTAATGAGGTATCACTGCACAAAAACCGGAATTGTTAAAATTAAAAGACTAATAATACCAAATGTTTTCTTACTTAAAAGAACTTGGATATGAGGTAAAATTCAGATTCTTGATTTGAGATTAAGTTTAAATTGATAATTCAGGGTCTTATTCTTTCTTTTCCTCTACATGTTAATATTCTCAGGGGACAGGCGTTATGGATATTGACTAGTAAGCTTCTTGAAAGAAAACCTGTGGTTCGTCATGTTAACAAAGAAAACTATGGTGTTCTTCAGTACAGTGGGGAGAAAGGTCAAACAAGACAAGAAGAGAGGGGCTCATAGAAAGCTTCTGAACAGAACTCAGTTATAGCATAAATGACTCTCTATGAAATGATGTGAATAGACTTCTAGAGGCATCATGTCCAGGGAACTGATTATTGCACTTCTGTTTTTGTTTTGTCTTTATATTCTTCCTTCACTTCTTTTCTTGTAGAAATGACATTTTAAATAATGGTAGGTATAATGGCAGAATACTTGCAGACAGGAATGTATCATTACTGCAGTATTCTACAAATTTTGCTAACTATGTGATCTGCCCTAAGTATAAGAATCTTAACTATAATTTCTGATGGAAGTCTCTATTCCAATATAACTTTATAATAATACTAGGAAGGTTTCTTTGATTCAAATTATAAGAAATTGAATGAGAATGATTCAACTCACACTGCAGAGAAAACCAAGTGTGCTGTGCAGTTAAACACAATTAAACAACTATAAATAATTCATACATTTCTCATGCTAATTACTAAAGCACTTGCTCAGACCCTTAGACATAAAGCTAAGGAACTCTCCTTGTAAGGTATCTTTCCTTTTCCTTTGTCCAGCCTCTGCTGATCTCTGTATGTCCCAATTTCCTCCAATCCCACTAAGCACTGCTATAAAATTGCTTCCTTTTATCAGGGACATTATTACTAATAGCAGAAATTGATGAGTCTATGATACATTTTCTCCTCCTCCTTCTCCTCCCCTTTCTTCTCCTTCTCCTTCTCCTTCTTCTTTCAACCTATAAAATTCTTCCTCCCAGATATAGCTGAGTGAATCATTTACGGACACTTCACCCTATATAGGCCAATCAGATTCTGCCTTACAGCAACTTGAATCTATGATTCAGAGACAGGTAGGCAGTCTCTGAGTGTGCATGAATCCAAAGCTGTAAACTCAAGAACTGTGGGGGTCCTGTGCCTGGAGACCCATGCTAGTTCAAGAGCTTGAGACTTAAATCACATAGCACGGATATATGTGTGTGTGTGTGTGTGAGTGTGTGTGTGTTAAGGGATTAAGGGATGACTATATAAGCGTTCTTGCTTATAGTAATTTATTCAAACTACAAAAATAACTCCTTAAAGCATATATTACAACAAAAGATAGACGTACTCAAGGGTTTGCAATAATAATGTGTGCTACTGCATAAAGGACCATAACGACCCTTCACAAGAAATGTCACCATTTTGAGGATTAAAGGAATTGATGCACATAAAAAAACTTAAAACAGTCTCTGGGAGATAATGGGCACTCAATAAATTTTAGCTATTATTATCATTACGGAAAACTGGGTTTGGTGATCTCTTACGATAAAAAAAAAAGAGGTAAAAGGAAAGGGAAGGTGAAGAAAAGAGAAATGACATTTTTATCAGAGCATGTGAAAACTTTGCATTGCAAGTTCACAAGAGTGTGGTCAGAGTAGAAAATAAAACAACACTGTGGCTCAGCTCTGAAGAGGATAGCTGAATAACTGTGAAATGAGGGGTTTTCTTTCCTTCAATTTTCTAAAGTGTGCTTTAAAAAAATCACCCATTTTCTTTTTTGGTATTCAGCCAAAAATTGGTGCATTTGAAAGTGTATCGCGAATACATGCAGCTTGAGAACCAACAGGCTAGTTAATGAAATTACTCTAGTGTAGTTTTTATTGCCAAATTAACTGTCGCTGAAAGATTAATTTAATTTATAAATATTTTTCATAGAAAAAAAATGAAGGAGGATGAGCGCAAAGAATTGTTTAAATCAACATATACGATTTGGTTCTCTTTTAAGCCCAAATTCAGCACATAAAGTAACAACAGTCTAATTTAGTTATATAGAATTATATTCTAGAACAAAAATTATTTTTAAGATACTGTATATAATCTTTCCTTCAATATTTTCTATTGCCTACTAATAAAATTATCAAATAAAATAAAAATAAAGTAAAAACATTAGAAGGATAATATTATCTACATTTATGTATCCTTTACTGTGTATCAGAAGCTCTGCTGGGTGCATTACATAGATGATTTCTTTCACCCTATAAGGCAGGCTGCAGGGGACATTGATTTTGACATTCTCAGCTGCCATCTCTCTCTCTCTTTCCCTGCAGTAAAGCTGCTATGTGGTCTGTTTAAGACTGAACCCAGTCCCAAATCTATACATTGGCCTACACCAGTAAGAGAATTCTTTGTCATTTTTCCTGCTATAGAAATGATTTTAAAGGGTAGGCATAAGCCTCTAGATGATTAAATCCAGATGAAGTTTGAAGGCCTTATATTTGACATTTGTGGGAAAAGCAGGGCTCTCTTAACTCTGGAGGGAACAGGGTGAGATGGGAGGCTCACAAATGCTGCAGACATTTGGCTAGCCCAAAGTAAGCCAACATTGGCACACAACCTTAGAAAAATGCAGCCAGAGCTGCGATCAAAGCATTCTTGAAACTTTTGAAATCTCAATTTATATGAGCTAAGTGCATTCATTTTGGTTATTTAAATTTTGGGGAGGTAGTTTTTTAAAACTTATAATCAACCATTCTAAATGATTCACAGATGTATTATTATCCCCATTACATACATGCAGAAAATTAGATTTGCTATGTCATCGCCTAAGAAAATAAGTTCTAGGACTAGAATTTGGATTCTGGAAGTCAGAACTCTACAGCTATAGTGTTTAACTGTTACAATAGATGGCCTTCCTAAATGATGTTTGAAAACACTGTAGCATTTATTATCACATTCAAGAAAGTTTAAAGAAGTGTTCTCTATTATTTCTTCATCTAATTGAAAATATTTTGATGGTGAGGTTGGTTTTTGTTTGGGTTTTTTTGTTTGTTTTGTTTACTTAATTTCTTGCGGCAATGTTATATAAAGGACTGAGATAATGACTTGGATGTTTTGGAATCCAAAGAGTTGGACTACTCTGTATAAAAAAGGAATTTTGAAAGTATGAACAATCATAATAATTATTCCATTTCTCTAACTTGGAATTATTGTTGGGCTCTTGAGTGCCTTCTCTGTTTGATGTACTGAGTGGTTAGTCTGGAGCAGTGGAAAGAGTATAAGTTTAGAGGATGAGAAGTTTGGAGACCTTAGATTAAATTCTGATAAATTCCTGAAGGGCTCTATGATATTAATCAGTCTTTGAACCTCAGTATCTTCTACAAAGATTAGTTAATAATACTTCACTCACTGGCTTATTGAATAAATGAAATGTGATAGTAGGACTATGACTGGCAGAAAGTGAGCCCTCAATAAATGGTATCTAAATCATATAAAATATTTTTGTAAACTCTGTATCACTATAGAGGCTGTTAGTAGTAGTATCTAATATCTGAACTTTCTCCAAACAATTGTGTTCCTTAGGTAAATGGTGCTGGTACATATTCATTCCTTCTTGGCAACACAGAAGAGCATTAAGAGCACACTTATGGGCTTCCCTGGTGGCGCAGTGGTTGAGAGTCCGCCTGCCGATGTAGGGGACACGGGTTCGTGCCCCGGTCCGGGAAGATCCCACATGCCGCGGGGCGGCTGGGCCCGTGAGCCATGGCCGCTGAGCCTGCGCGTCCGGAGCCTGCGCTCCGCAACGGGAGAGGCCACAGCAGTGAGAGGCCCGCGTACCGCAAAAACAAAAAAACAAAAAAAACAACACTTATGCTCTTACTGGACACATTTGCACATCTTATCACCCTTAGTCAAAATTTACTGTGTACTTCTCCTTGTTGCATGGTGTGTTAGATAGGATAGGATATGGACTTTGTAGTCAAACAGACTATAAAGTTCAAACCTCGATTCTGATCCCAACTCTGATACCAACCATGCAAACTGAGCAATTGCTAACTTTTCTCAGGTCATTTGCCAAAAAAGAAGAAGAATTCTTTTTTATTTTTAATGAAATAAGCGAGTGGATTACAAGCGATAGCACCAACCACGATAATAATATAAATATATGTGTAAAGTGTTTTGCATAAATTAGTCATTAATATTTATTCCTGTTTGTCTCTCTTGCCTATCTCCTTCTTCACTGTCACCTAAGCACCACATCAGAGTATTTTTTTATGTGTGGAGGAATAAAGACTTTTCTGCTTTAATGAGTGAAATTTTTTCTCTTTGAAATCCAAGGAAATTGGGAAATCCATCTTAAAGTGCTGAATATAGTTCAAAGTGATCAAAACTAAATCAAACAATATTTCCCCCTATGTTTCAGACAAGTTAATGGATTCCTTCTAAATACCACTGGTTAATATTGCTTCAAAAACTTCACCTGGCTTAAAAAATGGAGGGTTCCTTGCAAATCTTTTGTTTGGATTACAAGCGATAGCACCAACCACGATAATAATATAAATATATGTGTAAAGTGTTTTGCATAAATTAGTCATTAATATTTATTCCTGTTTGTCCCTCTTGCCTATCTCCTCCTTCACCTGGCTTAAAAAATGGAGGGTTCCTTGCAAATCTTTTGTTTAATGTTTACTGTAAAATTTAAGATCAAATTTTTCATGAGCATTAGAATATCAAGATTATAATTCCATGTATTTTGCTGTGTATGCACATATGTGCATGCATGCACAGACACACAGAGGAACTATACATAAAATAATACATCTAAATTATACAGATCCAAAATCTTTCTCTTTATATATATATATATATATATATATATGAATTTTTAATCTGAAAAGCATGAGTAATTGCCTTAGTTCTCCATTTTTTATGCGCTTCATAGATCAACTTTAAATTTCACTCTTTTAAATTAACTTTGCTTGCTGTCCCAATAGAATAGCACTACATAGCATATATTAAATATGTAAAAAAGGTGCTTTATAATGCATTATCTTCACCAAAGTAAATTAAGGCTCTCTTTCAAAGAAATAGGATGTCTGTGTAGAATGCTAATAAGTTAAATGTTTATTTTTATGGGAACGGTTTCTATCATAAACAACAATCGTTCTTAAAAAAGAAAGAAGGAAAAAAAGCAGCAGAACAAAGCAATAGCTTATAAAATAAAACCTGAGCAGGTGCAGAGAAATACAATATTCAGGGTAGAGTAACGGTAACCTCTACCTTTGGGTATTTGTTGTTTATATATTTAGAATTAGTGTGGTGTCTGTAGGAGATTACACAAAGAAAGCCAAAATAAAGGCCTCTCTAAAGGAGATGTATATTGTGTAGGGACTTTCTATCATCTTGTACTCTGAGGCTGGTTCTAACAAGGGGCCATATTAGTATGCAGGCATTTGTGTTTTATTTCTTTTCCAGTTTTTGTTCTTGGAATGAGGTATTCCCATGAAACTCATTAAACCTATTTCTGCAGCTGACATACCACTCAGGCATGAATAATCTAAGGGTAAACAGAAAGTTGATATAAATATGCAAACATTTTTGATGAAACAAAATAATAGGGAGCTAAAAAACTGGGAGTGACTCATTAGCACAAAAAAGAACATTTTATCATTTTTATTAATGTTTAGTTATGAGAAACTCTGAGTTTTAAATTCTTGTCCAAATGCATGCTAGAACTCTTTAAAATTGTCAAGTGCTCATGCAGATATGTTAGTAGTAGTAGTATGAATATTTAAAGCATGGGGATGAGAAAATTCAAATAAATAATTATAAATTCCTTTTCCTTGATCATCTTTTTTTTTTGCAGCACGCGGGCCTCTCACTGCTGTGGCCTCTCCCGTTGCAGAGCACAGGCTCCGGACGCGCAGGCTCAGCGGCCAAGGCTCACGGGCCCAGCCGCTCTGCGGCATGTGGGATCTTCCCGGACCTGGGCACGAACCCGTATCCCCTGCATCGGCAGGCGGACTCTCAACCACTGCGCCACCAGGGAAGCCCTCCTTGATCATCTTTAAGATAGTGTCTTACATACAAGGTAACAATGCAGGGAAGGAATCGTTATTTAATACCTTCTTTGGGGATATTTGCTTATCACTCTGAAAGAAATACTCCGGGATTCACAAATTATGCAAATTCAGAAAATAGTCCACTTTGAACAAATGATTATATATTTCAAGAACACAAATTGAAAGAAAAAAATCTTTGTAAAATGACTACTGATACAACAATTAACATTCATCAGATTGGCTCAAATTAATGTCTGATGACACTCATAGGGATGTAAAATTCAAACTTCACTGGTGAGTGTCAATTCAAAAATTCCATTGGGAGAATAATCTCTCAACAGCTACTGAATAAGAAAATGTGCATGCCCCTCATCCCAGTCCCTCCACTTCTAGGTGCTACCATAAGAAGCACGTGCTCATGAGCACAGGCATGCCAATTGCAGCATTGTTTGTATTAGTGAAAATTGGTTTTAATGTGGTTATTGATATAACAAAAATAAACTATTAGAACCATACCTCACATTACACCTAAAATCCATTCCACATGGGTTAAAGACTCTACTGTAAAAGCAAAACTTTATGAAGTGCTCAAGAATGTATAGGACATTTATTTTTGTTACTGGTGTAGGAGAGAAAAAAAGCACAAAAACGTTATACCACTATGTATGAAAACTTACTGAAATATATATCATATTAAAATTACAAGGTTTGTTTTGAAAAGAGACATTGTAAACTAAAAAGACATATCTTAAAAAGACATACCTTAAACTTAAAAAAATACTTAAAATCCATGTAACAGAACTACTTTTTACAATAAATAGAAGAATTATTATGAATCAATAAGAAAAACAAAACCAACCCAGAAGAAAATAGATAAAAGCATGTGCGTAGGTAATTCAGAGAAAGTTTGATAAAAATTACATTAAAAATGCTAAACCTCATTAGTCAGCACAGAGATAAAATTTTAAATAAATTTTGATACCATTTCATGCCCAATAGATTGGAAAAATTGAAACAGGCCTGACAGTAAAAAGGTGGGTAATATATACAGAACTGTTGATTCTCCTAAGATATTGGTGTGAATGTAAACTAGCACAACTATTTTATTACAGATAGCAATTTGGCAATATTTAGCAAATTTGAAGATGTTCACACACCTTGATGGAGCAATCCCACAACTAGGCACATGCCTCAGTGAAACTCTAGCACATGTGTTCCAAGTTAAAGGTACAAAATATTTATAAGAGCATTTAAAAAGTCAAATCTGATTTTTTTTGAGTTCTGTCAGGTCATTGCTGAGTTTTTCTAATTCTGATTTTATGTTGTATTTTTATAAGTTTATTTCTTATGTATTTTTCTTGATATCTTTTAGCTCACTTTGAAATATTAGGCATGGTTTTAATATTTATTTGTCTGCCTATCTATCTATTGTATTTCTTTTCTGGGGTCTTTTAATTGTGTAGATATTCTTCTATTCCTTTTTTTCTTTCTGCTTATGGGATTCACACATTAGTCTTCTCTTACTCATTTTAGTGTGAAATTAGTTTTCCTGAATTTTTAAAGGAAGGTTTGATTCTGATTGGTTCTTTTATTTCACAGAGCTCCCCCTTCTGTTGTTTCCAGTAGTAACTTGCTTCCTGACATTGCCGGCTCTACTCTCTCCACAACCATTATCTTCTCCTTCCTCTCTGTTACACTAAATTTGAGATTCTTCCCTGGGCCCTGCCCTGGAAGTTGGCCTTGGTAGGTCAATTTCAAGCCTTCTGGGAGCTCGATTGTCCCCACCCCTTCAGGCTTCCTTACTGCAAGCTCTTGTGTTTATCTACATTTGAAGCATGCCAAAACTCCCCCCAGTGTCAGTTCTGGTTGTTATTGTCTTGCAGTGCTTTCCAGCAAACATCTATTGGCTATCTGAGTACTCTCTTCTCATGCCCATCTGTGGCTCCACTGCTTTCTTCTACTTCCCTCTCCCCTGGCAGCCTCTTCCTCCACATATACAAACACACATGTGCATGTGCATCTATTAATTTATTTCTTATTCTTTGTGGCTCTTTATTTACATTGCACTCTCTCATAGAGTCCTTGTTCTGGAGGAAGCAAGCTGCCATGTTGTTTGCTGCCCTATGGAGAGGTCCATCTGGCAAGGATATAAGGAAGGGCTCCAGCCAACAGTCCAAGAGGAACTGAGGCCCTCAGTCTAAAAATCTCCAAGGAACTGAATCTTGACAACAGCCAAGTGAGTGAGCTTGAAAGCAGATCCTTCCCCAGTCAAGCCTTCAGATGAAGACACAGACCTGGCAAATCCCGATTACAGCCTTGTGAGACTGACTGAGGCAGAAGAATCTAGATAAACTCTGCTTGTGTTCTGGGCCCACAGAAAATGTGAGATAATACATATTTATCAATTTAAGCTGCTAATTTATTATGCTAGAATAAATAACTGATATAACTCATACATGCAAAATTATGTATGTGTGTTATATATTGTGGCATTATTTGTAATTGCTAAAAAAGTAGAGACAATCAAAATGTACATCAATAGAATAATAGTTAAATAAGTAGAGGTTCATTCATGAAATAAAACATGATGCTACACAAAAAAAGGATAAGAGTGCTCTTTATGCACTGATATGAAAAGATAATCAATATGTTATTAAGTGGAAAAGCAATGTACAAAATAATGCATAGCATGCTAACATTTATTTATACCTATAAAACTTGTCTGCAAAGATACAGAAAAAACTAGTAACCATGGGTACCTATTTTGGGGGACTGAGGTGGGTAGAAACTGAGTGGCTGTAAGTACAGAGGTGGGAGGGAGATTTTCAACTTTATAGTGTTTTAGGTTTACTGATTTTGGAATCCATGTGAATGGATTAGCTGTTCCACAAATTAATTAACTGTTTAAATGCTTAAAGGGAAGAAATAAGTAAAATGTTTAACAAAAATGCATTTTCTTTTTCTAAAACAAAACATAACATTGAATAAGAAAAAGAAAATTGCATTCTGTGTTGTGCATGGACATGTTTTTAAAGCAGGCAAATCATAATATATAACTTATTGATACTTGCTTATATAAGTAATAATATAAACTCAATAATAATATATAATCAATAATATATAACTTGTTACTTATATAATAATAATTTTTAAATGTGCATGGGAATGATAAATTCCAAATTTAGGCTAACAGTTACTTCTGGAAAGGGAATGATGTGAATAAGATTGGAGAAAAAGAAGCCAGGTGACTTCAACTGTATCTTTCACATTTTAATTTCCAGTTAGGTCATATAGATTGAAAAAGTACAGAGAAGGACAGAAATGTGGAAATACTTGATGTTTTCAGGTAAAGGAATTATTTTAGGAAAATCACTTAAATATATTTTATATTTTGATGACATTGACATTAACTGGGATTCTGTAAAAATTCTCATGAAATTTAAAGATGGCTATATTGTATAGTTATTGGGCCTATTTTGAGAGAGTTCATACAAAGAAACATAAAATTTCATGTATCTATTTTTGATATTAGGAACTATGGAAGTAAAAATGCATCAGTGTGACATACAGGGTGAGAAAGTAAGCACTGAGCATCATATGGGTAATTTTTTCAACAGCCATTCCTTGAACTTATAAATCTACATTTGATTGATTGAACTCAATCAAACAGCCACACCTAATTTATTGAGAAATGTAATTTAGTTGTGTGCACAGGGAAAGAAATGAAATTTAGTGAACACAAAGCACAGTCTCTTCCACAAGGGATGACACTACTAAGCATGTGGGAATGTTGACCTGATGATGCCAGACCTTTCAATTTTTTAAGAGCAGCCAGAAATTTAATTTCCTTTTTTTAATGTGACATCTCCGAGTTTTAAATGTTGGCAACTAAATCATTCTTTTAATGACCTTATATGAGCCAAACAAAATATGTCTACAAACTAGACCTGTAGGTCAATAGTCTGCAAACTTCGACAGTACTAAAATATCCTACAAATGAACACTAAGAGGGACCAGAGTTCAAGATCTCTTTTCCTGTGGATTGTGGATACACAGTATTCTAAAACTAAGAAGAGCTGGTGAGAGATGCCACAGAAGCCAAGGGGTAGGACTAGGTTACACCCAGTAAATTAGGATGAGGACTCAAAGGCCACTGGATCCAGCAAATCAAAAGATAGGGCCAGCCACAAATTGTAATAAAGTTATACTCCCTGGCTTCTTGAAACTTGTAATGCAGTTGGAAAAACGCTGCATAGAAACCAAAGCGTCCACAATACAATACAGCCCAGACTTTGTGGTATAGACTGAACATCAAAATTAGAGAGTTAATTCATTATTTTGAGATGTGGTTGTTAGAAAAAACTTTGTGACGTAGGGGAGACTTGAAGTACATTTTGAAGAATCTAATAGGGCTTCCCTGGTGGCGCAGTGGTTGAGAGTCCGCCTGCCGATGCAGCGGACACGGGTTTGTGCCCCGGTCCAGGAAGATCCCATATGCCGCAGAGTGGCTGGGCCCGTGAGCCATGGCCGCTGAGCCTATGCGTCCGGACCCTGTGCTCCGCAATGGGAAAGGCCACAACAGTGAGAGGCCCGCGTACCGCAAAAAAAAAAAAAAAAGAATGTAACAATAAAGTACCTTGGATATATTCACATAATAAGTTGAAATGTGAGAAAGAAAGAAAAGACAGGAATTCTAAAGAGCTGAATTAACTCACAAGTTCTTCCTTCACTAGCTACCTGAGTTTAGAGGCTTCTAATATCTCCTAATCACTATTCTCACGTTCTTCTCAATTTTTAGCTGGGCACAGAGCTTCCTTGCCTTTAGGTCTGATCATATGTCTAAATATTAGCTAACGGCTATAAGGAAAATAGGGTGTGCAACTTCCAGAAAATGCTTTTAAAGAGGGTCCTTTTAATCCCTCTCTTCTTGCTGTTTAAAATGAGTACCTATATGCTGAGACTCCAACAGCTATCAGGGACCTTGAGGTGGCCTTGGGAATGGAAGTCCTTTATAGCTTAGTAGCAAGACAGGAGCCTGGGATGGAAACCTTTGGGCTCCCTGGATATGTAAGAGAAATAAACTTGTCTCATTTATGCCATAGGTATTCTGTTTGTTTACTATGGTTTTCTCTTAATTTTTTGCTTTAAAAAAATACTCAAACTTGAACATATTATTTTACCTCCCTGAGCTGGAATTTCCTTAAAAGGAGGGAGGTAAATTTGTTAAGATAGTCCCATTGATGTCTTCATATTTCAACATTCTGTATGATTCAACAGGAAAGTTTTAAAAAATCTCTTAAACAATTGTGCCCTGTCAGTTTGCATCAACACATCTTATATAAAAAGCGAAAATTTCAGTCAATTACTCAGGTATTTTCTAATGTATACAAGTTTCTCTTTGAGAAAACACATGATGATATACATCACACCTAAAATGGAATACAATATACAGGTATCCCCCTCTTTTCGAAAGTTTGCTTTGTATCACTTCACTTTTACAAAAGACCCTCATTAGTACCTATTTTTGCTAACTGAAAGAAATCTTAAGAGGATTTTTCCTTTCAGGAAAAACGGGACAATAGTACTCAGTATCTGTTTTGCAGGGAGCCGTTTACAGAGGCAGTGCTCACCCCCCAGCAGCGAGAGGGCACCTCCAAGCCCTTTTCCCGGGAACTACACTCAGCACCTTAGCATCAGGCCACGAAAGCTTTAAACTGTCTGTGAGCATCTGTGCTTTATCTCAACTTATTTTTGAGTGTCCTTAGCAAGATGTGCCATCAGGTAGTTGCTTCTTCACTTTACTCCATTTCTGCTTCCCAGAGTTTTCAGAGGAACACTCAACTTTCAGATAGCGGAGAAAACTTTTATTCCAATAGAAGTTGGAATAAAAAAAATTCCAAATTTGCTGATCCACTAATGGATGAGCAAACAAAAATTGCATCATTAATGATATTGTTGAAATTTTTATAACTGATCCCTTAAAACTGATGATTAATATTACCTTCCTCCTGGTCAACTTTCCCCAAAGCGTATTTGTTTGAATAAAAATCTTGATAAGAAATCAACAAACTACATATGCTAGGGTGAAATAACTGTTTATACTACTTTAATCCATGTTTCCTTTTGAGAGATTCACCAGACACATTAGGAGAAGTCGTGAGCCATCTCAAACAAGCAGATAAACAAAAACACTTATTTCTGGTTAATCAGTTACGTCTACAATATATTGGACCATAACAGTATTTTTCTTCAGAAGAGTGGTTGGGAAACAGTTCTAGATGGTATAGTTTTCCAAAATTCTTTCTTTATATCCTGCTGCTCTCCATATTTAGGAAAGTAAACAAAGCCCTGAAGTAACAGATAAGTTAAAATTCCATTTGCTATTTCACAGCACACCCCACAAGAAAGCTGTTTGTAAACCACAGCTTGAGATTCTCAGAGGAAAAGAAGAATGATCAGCGAGCTCAGTTTAGACATTGCACATTTAATTTTGCCTTTTGGGCTCTGCCTCTTGTAGCAAAGCTCAGCTTTGAATCAGAAGTACCATTATTGTACTGTGAGCTTTAAAAAGATAATTGATATTCACCCTGGATTTAATGTCCTTGGAGAGAGATTTCAAGAACAGAATTTTAGTGGTTGATTCTACACTTTTCCTTGTCTGTAAACCTTACAGTTTACATAGGCAATAAATATTTTTTGAAATCAGTAAAAATGGAAGCAAGAGACTAACAAGTGAGAGAAGTACAATACAAAAATAAGCAGTTAGTACTTGGAAACGCCTCCTTTTTGGTATAGCGTAATATTTTTTGTTGTTCTTTTGAATATTTTGTTTAGCAAGAGAACAGAAATCTTCTACAGGGACTAGGAGATGCCATCTGGTGATTTTATACAATATCACTACTAAAAAAAGCTCTATTTTCCCCAAAAACTCATTCTTTTGAGATTTCATTGATAGTACCCAGAAAAACAGATTTTTCTTTAATTTCTTTTTAGCATTCAAGAAAATAAGCTAAAAGCTATTTTCATGATTTAAAACACCTATATGATATATAATACAAATTAAGGAATGGAAAGAAAAACTGATATAGATCAAGAATCATAAATTCATAAAACTTCAGAGAATCCAAAATATTTTGAGAAGTATAATAAAAATTATCTTAATATATTTCCTCTGGAAATCATAGCTATCAAAACGCTACAAAAGGCCATGTTACAAACATGTGGATTTTTAATCCATAGAACAGATGGCAGATTTTCATTTTATTCAATTGCTTTACTAAAGGGATGAATCAAACATCTAGTAGAATTTTTATTTTTACTTCATTTGCACTTATAATTCTAATTACATATAATGGAGTGCTAAGAACAGTTAACAGAATGCTGTTATAGAAACATAATAACAATGTAGGATTATTAATTCAAAACTGCCATTTCTGGGAAAAGCCTAGAAATCAGTAGGTGGCAAGTAAAATATGAAACATTTGCTCAGAAACAATTGTCAGTTTTACGTGTCAAAATATATGGATGGTCATGCATAGCTGTTTGTGTTAATGATTAGTACTGATGTATGTTGTTAGATTAAAACAATGGATGCATTATACAGGGAAGAAAGAACATCTATAGAAGATGAGAGAGGAGACTGCCAATTTTGGGTTTTAGCCAAATTCAATTTCACTGGGTTGTTAATAACTTGATTGGAGGTGACTGTGTTTATTTTGGGAACCTGCGCTTTTACATGATCACAAAATGCGATAACGCATATGTAGCTCAGGCTGAAAAATACACCACACGATAGACCTGAGGATTGTATTTTCAATTTTGATTTAAATGTTTACTTGTCCACAGCAGTATTTTATGAAGTCCCTGAACTTATGAACCCATGCCAGTCTACATGGCTGGTTTAACATGTGCAATGCTTGATTGTTTTTCTGAATGACCACTAATATTATTTTGTGTACATAATTCACAATATTCTATTTTGAAATCCAGCATAATATTTCATTTCAATCTACTGATTTAGTCCTCTAGGAAGGCCAGAAACTATTAAATTTTCAAAGCTTCTCAGTGCTATTCCTGTATCTAATAGAAATAGCCAATTGAAAATAACCACTGTGGTTTCTCCAGGAACCTGGCTGTGCCTTGTTTCACAGTGTCTATTTTCTGAGACACAATGTAACCAAAATTAATCTCAAGCTTATTAAATTGCTGTACCAGCCTTTAGAGGTGACTATTTTTATAAGAATAAATTCTAAAAGTTTCTAAAGAAACCGTGAGACACTGCCTGTTATTATTGGCATACACCTGCTGCTGTTATGAATTACATTGCTTCAATAAATGAATTTCAGATAGCAAATTGTTTCTTTAAGTATCAAGAATAACCTTTTTAATAATATGTATTTCAAGTTATAATCCTACTAACATGAAAATAAAATAAATTTTTTACTAAAATAAACACACTTACCTGCTTGCTTACATAAACAGAAAGTATCAAGCTCTTCTTTTAACAATTTAGAGTCATTTTTACAATCATCAGTTTTATGCTTGGCTTTAGTACGGTTGCTTCTCTATTTCCTTTCTTACTGTTATTTAGTTATTAAATAACAGTTTAGTTTGTCAGTGTAATGCTGAGCACATGAGAAGTTTAAAAAAATATTTGTGGAATGCATGCACAAATTCTCAAATGAAGCTTCCAGTTCTCTTCCTAATTTGACGTGGACAGAGAAGTAAAACACCCAAGTATTAAAAATGTGCATTCATTATATCTAATGTTGAATCAAGGGTCTAGCCAGTACACAAGATGCATGAATCTTAGAATACTAGGTATTTCAGTGGGTCAGAACATTTTCCATTTACTATCAGGTTCTCAGATTTGTTACAGATGTTGAATTTACCAAAAGATTGACCACAGAATAAATCAGATGTTATTATCAATGAGAAAATGACACATGGAAATAATATATTGTGTTCATATATTCATTCATAATATATTGTGTTCATACATTCATTCATAATATATTGTTCATACATTAACAAATATATGCCTTGCCTTAAATGGTTTTTATCTTTAGTTATTGGTTTAGATATAGAGGAAAAGTCACACATCAACTTTAGAATTTGCTTCTTTCCACATGTGAGGCCAAAATCAATTCTGTGTAACGGTACCCTGAGAGGATAATGTGGTATAAATTGAAAACTGCAAGATTAGTGAGCATCCCTTGGGAACTCTCTGGGTTTCTTTATATATTGCCAAACTATTCTCTGTGTTTTTATTCTTACTAATATCTCCTAGGCTGAATATATTGATACTTTGTCTCTATTATATCTACATTATAGAGGACTTTGATGTATTTCTAAAACTCATTTGTTTTCATATAGTTGAAGTCTATTCCCAGACCCTAGAGACGTTAACTTGATTACATCAGTGATAAATTAGAGAATGGTGACCAAAAACAAGCAAAAAAAAGCAATGTTGTTAGATAATTATTTTTAGAAAATATTTGTCTACTGAAAATACTCTTTTCATCTAGATTGTTGAATTCCCTATAAAAATATAATTTAATTTGGAGAATTATATTTCTATATATGTGCTTTTTCTTCTCTTCTAGTTTTGGTACATTTATTCTTTAATAAAGTTTTAAAGAATTGATTGATACTAAAGTACTAAAAGTTGTTCTGAATTTTAACCTACAATGCTTATTATAATAATCTTAATTTTCATCATGATTTTTCCTGAAATTTCTAAATAAAATGGCAGATTACTTAGAAATGGTCAAATCTGTTTTGACTTTTTAAAATACATCTCAGTGAAATTTGTTCTATGAACAGTAGTATAGACATTCTGTGGAGACTGATGTAATCTCCAGTTCACAAGCTACCGTGGATTTAGATGGCACCTGTCTAAAAGTTGGAAAGCATACTGATTAGAGAACCTGAAGTTGGGGTCTGCAGCTCCCCTGGATCTGAGGATGTATTCTGTGGTTTTCACAATCATTTCACTGTATAATTTTAAAAATTTATGCTTCATTCTGTGTATGTGAGCTGAGTAGCAATGTTCTTATTGTCTTAGGCTCAACAACTAAAAACCCAAGGCTGAGAAAAAAGCAGCATCAATTCTCTGCATTTAAAAGAATGTTGAAAATAATTGAGGCTATTATCTCCCTGATGGCTGGTTCCCATTCCCGATTATTGCCCTAGTCCCTATCCCAACCTCAAGTCCATTTAAGCAGAACCCCAGGAAATACGGAGAACCAAAATTTATTCAAGTTGTGAATTATTTACCCAAGGAGGAAACTATGGATTTTTACTTCCTTGCCTGAAGAGTGAAGAAATGGTGCTTACCAAATCCAAGAGAGAAGACCTCAAGGAGTGCCACCACCAGAAATTAGAAGTCAACACTGGTATCTCACTCCCCAGGTGAACGTTTTCTTATGCAGCATACTTGTTGATTTATGCCTGTCTGTTCAGAGGTAAGAGAACTAGTTTATGGATATAAATTAAATGTGATTTATTAAAAATTTCCTATAATTGTACGTTTAATATGTATTTTTTTTCTGGACCCAGTTGTTTCAATATGATCTGTAGTTCATCAAAACACAATAACTAAAAGTAAAATTTTATTACAAGTATATAATAATTTCTTAGAAATGAATTCTTAATGAGATTAAGATAGCATCCTCTTAAGACAAGATTAATTCATACAATTTTATAAGCTATAAAACAAAATTATAAATCAATGGATTATTTCTCATTACGTATTTTTTAACAATGCAGTGTAATATGTAGCTCAGATCATAGATCATTTATTTACCTAGAAATATTTCCTTGTTAAATGTGTGTACCTACATGTATTAAACTCTGATGCTTGGTCATTCAAATAGTTAAATTAAAGCATTGTACAAAATCAGAAAGAACTCTATTATTTTACTAGCTATTGTGATCACATTTTTCTTGTATCTAAATAAAGAGAAACTTATCTATTGCCAAAACTAACCAGTCTGGCTAGATTTACTTTTACTTTTTATTAATAAAAGGTAGAAAATAGTCATTTCATAAGATGAAATAAGAGGAGGATTAAATAATTAAATATTTCACAATATGACTTGATAAAATAGGTTTTAACTACTTTGTTGAATAATACATACCAAATCTGAAAGAAAGCATAAAAAATTTGCCTGTGGGTTTTATCCAGTGTATCTTGAAGATCTCAGTAATCTCAAAAAATATTCAAAAAATATTCCAATTACGTTAAAAGGATCTACTTCACTAACCTATACTGCTTCAACTCTTCAAAGTTTTTCTTTTTAGCTAATGACAGGTCCCAAGGATGAATCTTGAGAATAGCTTAAAAGAACTACTTATAATTAAATACATGAAAAAAGCTATTTTCGATATTTAACATTTCTTACCTACGTGTTATTTGCTTTGCTCTTATGGAGCTCCCTGAAAATTGATACATTCTTTGACAATGTGAAAAGCTGGAAGAGGTGAGATCTTTAAATAACAATTATCAATATCAATCCATTTTTAAATGCCAGTTTTTCACTTTTAACAGAAATATCTGTAAGACAGAAAAAGACCCAAGTCCTGAGATGGTTTATATTTCCTTGGTTATCCATTGACACTGATTTGTTTTGTTAAGCCAATATTTTGAAGTCACTTTGTTTGACGTCCAGAGAGATTTTTGAGATGTGTGCCTTTCTTTTGCGAAGCAGGATAGAAGAGATAGGGAGAGGAAGGTAGAAGGGAGGAAGCTGCTTTGAAGTCCCTTCTACAGATTTATTCTCAGCTAGATCCCTCTCAGGAAAGGACACATCCTTGCTCCATTACTCCTTTTAAATTCTTGGTGTTATATTGCTTTGCATACCTAGGTTTAGAAAGTGCTCCAAAGAGTATTGTAAAGGCAGTAATTAAAAAAAAACTAAAACTCTCTATTTGTACCTAACCAAGTCCATACTCTTCAATAACTGAAAAACTAGATGGACAGATAGACAGATTGGCATGTACGTATACACATGTTTTAGATCATCTGATAGATTCTTTTATCATCATGCAACTGTGTTGTACTTGCTATGTAAATTTGTGTTTATGGTTTTATTAGACCAAGATATTACATAATGAAGCTTATGTGTGCTGAGTAGTAACTTTAAATGTGTTTAATATTTAATTATAGTATTTCTCAATCTAGGGTCCATAGACCCTTAGGGATCCACAGATACATTCTCAACAGTCTGCATGATCTCAGGTTTGAGAAATTCTGGTTAATGGACTTAGTCATTAAGAGCTCAGGCCATAGAGCCAATCTCATCTGGTTCAAATTGCAGCACCCTCACTTACCAGCTGTGGATCCTTGGGGACGTTACCTTCCTTCTCTGAATCTCAGTTTTCTCACCTATAAAATGACAGATATAATGCAACGTAAAATGCTCACTTCCTCTTAGGTTGAATTAATTAAGAGAAACATTTCATCTATCCATAAAATCAGTAAGTTAAAAATGTTATTTCAGAATAACAAAGACTCATTATTCTGATGTTTGGATTCTGGATATAATTAAGTGAAAATAGTGTACCCTACTTCAGAAATACTTGTACTACTTTTGTTAGCCATCATGATCAAACTTTCTCTGTGCATTTAAAGAATGAGAAACTTTATATTGCTAAAAATTAATCAATCTCGTAGCTAGCATACAATTTTGGTTTACTAATAGAAAATATATTCATCTTATAAGTTCAAATAACTTGAGGATTAACTCTAATTGGAATGAGCATTTCATTATATGATTTGATGAGTTTGAACTACCAATATAGCTTTTCATTAAATCAGACTCCCTAGAATCCCAAATTGTTCTTTTTCCACTGATAGGAAATTGTCTAATAGAAATATCTTAGCAGAAAATATGGACCTTGTGGGAGGGGAAAATATCAGTAATCATTAACAAAATCATTTCAGTGTTTTATGGGAGAAAGAGAGAATATTTTGGCCCTATGGCAAGCACTGTATACTTCTAATTTAGACCCATATTTCTTATTGTAGGAATGCTGGAAACAACTGATAGATTTTCTAGCAATATCCAGATCAAAGCCACCTTTATTTAGACCAATGGGTACATAATTAATGATACTTTAATATACAGCAGGGTTGAGGATGCTGAGAGGAAAGCATGAGACAAGGTTGGGGTTTTCCTCACACCCTCTGTATTATTCATGTTAGACTATCTACTGTAACAGACTGTCCCTAAATCTCAACGGCTTAACACAATAGAGTTTATTTTTCACTCACATTCCATCTCACCTAGGAAGTGACAGGGACATAGACTGTTCTTTATGATTTGTCAGGGACATAGATTCCTGTCAGGTAGCTCCACCATTTTCTAAGGTCTTGGAGTCTTCCACAGGGTTTTCTGCAGCCAGGCAGCAGAGAGGTAGGAAAAAGTACCTGGAGTATCTCATCCAAGGGTTTGGGGCCCAGCTCAGACATTATACATCATTCAAAAACAAGACGAGAACATAGGTATTAGTCCCAACTGGCTGGGGTCTGGTAATCCTCTATAGAAATTCAGGATACTTGGTTTAAGTTCACAGATTCTTTTTTTTTTTTTCTTTTTAAAATTCTATTTATTATTTATTTTTGGCTGTGTTGGGTCTTCGTTTCTGTGCGAGGGCTTTCTCTAGTTGCGGCAAGCAGGGGCCACTCTTCATCGCGATGCGCGGGCCCCTCACTATCGTGGCCTCTCTTGTGGCGGAGCACAGGCTCCAGACACGCAGGCTCAGTAGTTGTGGCTCACGGGCCTAGTTGCTCCGCGGCATGTGGGATCTTCGCAGACCAGTGTTCGAACCCGTGTCCCCTGCATTTGCAGGCAGATTCTCAACCACTGCGCCACCAGGGAAACCCAAAGTTCACAGATTCTTGCTGATATTGTAATGATATTATTTTTTACAGATGTTTCTGTTATATTCATACACTATTTTTATTTAATCATAAGTGACATTAATTCATTCATTTCTAACTCTGTGAGACTCTGAACAATCTTGTGTACATACGGACTTAATTCTATTGTAAAGAAATTGCGTCAGTGATAACAAGATCAATTAAGTAATTGCCAGCAGCTTACATATGAATGACTTAAAATCTAATTTCCTAAAAAAAAATCCACAAAGATTAAGTACAATTTTCCATAACACCCAAGTAAACAAGCATCAAAAGCTCAAGGTTAATAATAAAAATAACAATCATAAAACTAAAATCTCATAGATCTTCTTGCAAATAAATTACTACATTTATGGGTGATAAGATATAAATCTTACGATAGCAAGATCTAACAAGAAAGGAGCAGCACCCAAACCTTGCTAATGTTATATTTTAGTGTCTTGATAGGTGACTGACTTATAAATATTCTCCAAACTTCTATTCTACTATTTACTTGATGTTAAAGCCTGGCCAATTGCTTTGTATTTTCAAAATACTCATATCAGGAACTTTAAGTTTCTTATTCTCTCAATATTCTAGTTACTCAAGCTTGGGGGTGTCATTTATAATTTATTTTAATTAATGTGCATTAAAGGTATTTGAGATTTAGATATTTTTAAATTACCACTCCTAATAATACGTTTACTCTGAGAAAAATTGTGCAAATGCTGCTGATCAAAATGCTGATATTTGTTAATCAGCAGATCTAGGATACCTGGGCTGGATTTCCAGCTCTCAGCTTTTGCATCGTGAATAAATCATGACCACATGACCCAAGAAGAAAAGTACATGCTTTACCCAAGATTCAAATACTAGTTAGACCACAATACTTTTACCCACATATTTTGAAGTTTTAAAAAAGTACAATTATTATATCATGTCCATAAAACTGTGGAACATCAAAGTTTATACTGGCATCAAAGGTGACCATATTTGTTTCACTGTAAATATCAATACAAGTGAGTCTACACAGTAATCTATCTTTTTCTACAACTCCATAAAAATATTTTTGTGTTTACACTTTACTCTCTAACTCAAAATCTTACTATATCTAATTTGATTCTATTCCAAGCTCTTCTACATACTATCAGTTTAGTCTTCAGCAAGGCATTAATTTTTCTGAGGCTTAAATTCAATGGGCATTTAGGTTGCTTCCACGACCTGGCTACTGTAAATAGTGCCGCAATGAACATTGAGGTGCATGTGTCCTTTTGAATTATGGTTTTCTCTGGGTATATGCCCAGTGGCGGGATTGCTGGGTCATATGGTAATTCTATTTTTAAGGAACCTCCATACTGTTCTCCATAGTGGCTATATCATTCCCACCAACAGTGCAAGAGGGTTCCTTTTTCTCCACACCCTCTCCAGCATTTGTTGTTTGTAGATTTTCTGATGAGGCCCATTCTACCTGGTGTGAGGTGATACCACATTGTAGTTTTGATTTGCATTTCTCTAATAATTAGTGATGTTGAGCAGCTTTTCATGTGCCTCTTGACCATCTGTATGTCTTCTTTGGGGAAATGTCTATTTAGGTCTTCTGCTCATTTTTTGATTGGGTTCTTTGATTTTTTGTTATTGAGCTGCATGAGCTGTTTATGTATTTTGGAGATTAATCCTTTGTCTGTTGATTCATTTGCAAATATTTTCTCCCATTCTGAGGGTTGTCTTTTCGTCTCGTTTATAGTTTCCTTTGCTGTGCAAAAGCTTTGAAGTTTCATTAGGTCCCATTTGTATATTTTTGTTGTTATTTCCATTACTCTAAGAGGTGGGTCAAAAAAGATCTTGCTGTGATTTATGTCAAAGAGTGTTCTTCCTATGTTTTCCTCTAAGAGTTTTATACAGTCTGGCCTTACATTTAGGTCTTTAATGCATTTTGAGTTTATTTTTGTGTATGGTATTAAGGAGTGTTCTAATTTCATTCTTTTACATGTAGCTGTCCAGTTTTCCCAGCACCACTTATTGAAGAGACTGCCTTTTCCCCATTGTATATCCTTGCTTTCTTTGTCATAGATTAGTTGACGATAGGTGCATGGGTTTATCTCTGGGCTTTCTATCCTGTTCCATTGATCAATATTTCTGTTTTTGTGCCAGTACCATATTGTCTTAATTACTGTAGCTTTGTAGTATAGTCTGAAGTCAGTGAGTCTGATTCCTCCAGCTCTGCTTTTTTCCCTCAAGATTGTTTTGGTTATTCGAGGTCTTTTTTGTCTCCATACAAATTTTAATATTTTTTGTTCTAGTTCTGTAAAAAAAATGCCATTGGTAATTTCATAGGGATTGCATTAAATCTGTAGATTGCTTTGAGTAGTATAGTCATTTTCACAATATTGATTCTTCCAATCCAATAACATAGTATATCTCTCCATCTGTTTGTGTCAGCTTTGATTTCTTTCATCTGTGTCTTACAGTTTTCTGAGTACAGGTCTTTTACCTCCTTAGGTAGGTTTATTCCTAGGTATTTTATTCTTCTGGTTGCAATGGTGAATGGGATCGTTTCCTTAATTTCTCTCTCTGATCTTTTGTTGTTAGTGTATAGGAATGCAAGAGATTTCTGCGCGTTAATTTCATATCCTGCAACTTTACCAAAATCATTGATTAGCTCTAGTAGTTTTCTGTTGGCATGTTTAGGATTATCTATGTATAATATCATGTCATCTGCAAACAGTGACAGTTTTACTTCTTCTATTCCAATTTGGATTCCTTTTATTTCCTTTTCTTCTCTGATTGCCGTGGCTAGGACTTCCAAAACTATGTTGAATAACAATGGTGAGATGGACATCCTTGTCTGGTTCCTGATCTTAGAGGAAATGCATTCAGTTTTTCACCATTGAGAATGATTTTTGCTGTGGGCTTGTCATATATGGCCTTTACTATGTTGAGGTAGGTTCCCTCTATGCCCACTTTCTGGAGAGTTTTTATCATAAATGGGTGTTGAATTGTCAAAAGCTTTTTCTGCATCTATTGAGATGATCATATGGTTTTTATTCTTCAGTTTGTTAATATGGTGTATCACATTGATTGAATTGTGTATATTGAAGAATCCTTGCACCCCTGAGATAAATCCAACTTGATCATCGTGCATGATCCTTTTAATGTATTGTTGGATTCTGTTTGCTAATATTTTGTTGAGGATTTCTGCATCATATTCACCAATGATACTGGTCTGCAATTTTCTTTTTTTGTAGTATCTTTGGTTTTGGTATCAGGGTGATGGTGGCCTCGTAGAATGAGTTTGGGAGTGTTCCTTCCTCCGCAATTTTTTGGAAGAGTTTGAGGATGGGTGTTAGCTCTTCTCTAAACGTTTGATAAAATTCACCTGTGAAGCCATCTGGACCAGGACTTTTGTTTGTTGGAAGACTTTTAACCACAGTTTCAATTTCATTATTTGTGATTGGTCTGTTCATATGTTCTATTTCTTCCTGTTTCAGTCTTGGAAGGTTATACCTTCCAAGCATTTGTCCATTTCTTCCAGGCTACATTTTAATGGCATAGAGTTGCTTGTAGTAGTCTCTTAGGATGCTTTGTATTCCTGTGGTGTCTGTTGTAACTTCTCTTTTTCATTTCTAATTTTATTGATTTGAGTCCTCTCCCTCTTTTTCTTGATGAGTCTGGGTAAAGGTTTACCAATTTTGTTTATCTTCTCAAAGAACCAGCTTTTAGTTTTATTGATCTTTGCTATTACTTTGCTTGCTTCTATTTCATTTATTTCTGCTATGATCTTTATGATTTCTTTTCTTCTACTAACTTTGGTTTTGTTTGTTATTCTTTCTCTAGTTCCATTAGGTGTAAGGTTAGATTGTGTATGTGAGATTTTTCTTGTTTCTTGAGGTAGGATTGTATTGCTATGAGCTTCTCTCTTACAACTGCTTTTTCTGCGTCCCATAAGTTTTGGATCATCGTGTTTTCATTGTCATTTGTCTCTAGGTATTTTCTGATTTCCTCTTTGATTTCTTCAGTGATCTCTTGGTTATTTAGTAATGTATTGTTTAACCTTCATGCATTTGTACTTTTTACATTTTTTTCCCTGTAATTGATTTCTAATCTCTTAGCACTGTGGTCGCAAAAGATGCTTGATATGATTTCAATTTTCTTAAATTTACCGAGGCTTGATTTGTGACCCAAGATGTGATCTATCCTGGAGAATGTTCCATGTTCACTTGAGAAGAGAGTGTAATCTGCTGTTTTTTTGGATGGAATGTCCTACAAATATCAATTAAATCTATCTGGTCTATTGTGTCATTTAAAACTCGTGCTTCCTTATTACTTTTCTGTCTGGATGACCTGTCCATTGTTGTAATTGAATCGTTAAAGTTCCCCACTATTACTGTGTAACTGTAGATTTCCTCTTTTATAGATGTTAGCATTTGCCTTATGTATTGATGTGCTCCTATGCTGGGTGCATATATATTTGTAATTGTTATATCTTCTGCTTGGATTGATCCCTTGATCATTATGTAGTGTCCTTCCTTGTCCCTTGTAACATTCTTTATTATAATGTCTATTTTATCTGATATGAGTATTGCTAGTCCAGCTTTCTGTTGATTTCCTTTTGCATGGAATATCTTTTTCAATCCCCTCACTTTCACTCTGTATGCATCCCTAGGTCTGAAGTGGGTCTCTTGTAGACAGCATATAGATGGGTCTTGTTTTTGTATCCATTCAGTGAGCCTGTGTCTTTTGGTTGGAGCATTTAATTCATTCACATTTAAGGTAATTATCGATATGTATGCTCCTATTACCATTTTCTTAATTGTTTTGGGTTTGTTTTTGTAGGTATTTTCTTCTCTTGTGTTTCCTACTTAGAGAAGTTCCTTTAGCATTTGCTATAAAGCTGGTTTGGTGGTGCTGAATTCTCTCAGCTTTTTTTTTTTTTTAACATGTTTATTGGAGTATAACTGCTTTACAATGGTGTGACAGTTTCTGCTGTATAACAAAGTGAATCACCTATGTATATATACATACATCTCCATATCTCCTCCCTCTTGTGTCTCCCTCCCTCCCACCCTCCCTATCCCACCCCTCTAGGTGGACACAAAGCACCGAGCTGATCTCCCTGTATTATGTGGCTGTTTCCCACTAGCTATTTTTTTGTAGTGTATATATTTCCATGGCACTCTCTCACTTCATCTCAGTTTACCCTTCCACATTCCCATGTCCTTAAGTCCATTCTCTATGTCTGTGTCTTTATTCCTTTCCTGACCCCAGGTTCTTAAGAACTTTTTCTTTTTTTGATTCCATATATACGTGTTAGCATGCGGTATTTGTTTTTCTCTTTCTGACTTATTTCATTATGTATGACAGTCTGTAGGTCCATTCGCCTCACTACAAATAACTCAATTTCGTTTCTTTTTAGGGATGAGTAATATTACATTGTATATATGTGCCACATCTTTTTTTTTAATATAGAAATTGTTTTTTAAACATCTTTATTGGAGTATAATTGCTTTACAATTGTGTTAGTTTCTGCTTTATAACAAAGTGAATCAGCTATACATATACATATATCCCCATATCTCCTCCCTCTTGTATCTCCTTGCCACCTTCCCTATCCCACCCCTCTAGGTGGTCACAAAGCACCGAGCTGATCTCCCTGTACTATGCGGCTGCTTGCCACTAGCTATCTATTTTACATTTGGTAGTGTATATATGTCCATGCCATTCTCTCAGTTCGTCCCAGCTTACCCCTCCCCCTCCCTGTGTCCTCAAGTTTATTCTCTATGGCTGTGTTTTTATTCCTGTCCTGCCCATAGGTCCTTCAGAATCATTTAATTTAATTAATTATTTTTAGATTCCATATATATGTGTTAGAATACAGTATTTCTTTTTCTCTTTCCGACTTACTTCATTCTGTATGAGAGACTCTAGGTCCACCCACCTCACTACAAATAACTCAATTTCTTTTCTTTTTATGTCTGAGTAATATTCCATTGTATGTATGTGCCACATCTTTATCCATTCATCTGCCGATGGACATTTAGGTTGCTTCCACATCCTGGCTATTGTAAACAGAGACACAATGAACATTGTGATACATGACTCTTTTTGAATTATGGTTTTCTCAGGGTATATGCCCAGGAGTGGGATTGCTGGGTCGTATGGCAGTTCTATTTTTGTTTTTTAAGGAACCTTCATACTGTTCTCCATAGTGGTTGTGTCAATTTACATTTCCACCAACAGTGCAAGAAGGTTCCCTTTTCTCTACACCCTCTCCAGTATTTATTCTTTGTAGATATTTTGATGGTGGCCATTCTGACTGGTGTGAGGTGATACCTCATTGGAGTTTTGATTTGCATTTCTCTAATGATTAATGATGTTGAGCATTCTTTCATGTGTTTGTTGGCAATCTGTATATCTTCTTTGGAGAAATGTCTATTTAGGTCTTCTGCCCATTTTTGAATTGGGCTGTTTGTTATTTTGATATTGAGCTGCACGAGCTGCTTATAAATTTTGGGGACTAATCCTTTGTCATATGCTTCATTTGCAAATATTTTCTCTTATTCTGAGGGTTGTCTTTTTGTCTTGTTTATGTTTTCCTCTGCTGTGCAAAAGCTTTTAAGTTTCATTAGGTCTCATTTGTTTATTTTTCTTTCTATTTCCATTTCTCTAGGTAGTGGGTCAAAAAGGATCCTGCTGTGATTTATGTCATGGAGTGTTCTGCCTATGTTTTCCTCTAAGAGTTTTATAGTGTCTGGCCTTACATTTAGGTCTTTAATCCATTTTGAGTTTATTTTTGTGTATGGTGTTAAGGAGTGTTCTAATTTCATTCTTTTACATGTAGCTGTCTAGTTTTCCCAGCACCATTTATTGAAGAGGCAGTCTTTTCTCCATTGTATATTCTTGCCTCCTTTATCAAAGATAAGATGACCATATGTATGTGGGTTTACCTCTGGGCTTTGTATTTTGTTCCACTGATCTATATTTCTGTTTTTGTGCCACCATACTGTCTTGATTACTGTAGCTTTGTAGCATAGTCTGAAGTCAGGGAGCCTGATTCCTCCAGCTCTGTTTTTCTTTCTCAGGATTGCTTTGGCTATTCGGACTCTTTTGTGTTTCTGTACAAATTGCGAAATTTTTTGCTCTAGTTCTGTGAAAAATGCCATTGGTAGTTTGATAGGGATTGCATTGAATCTGTAGATTGCTGTGGGTAGTATAGTCATTTTCATAATGTTGAGTCTTCCAATCCAAGAACATGATACAAACATCTGTTTGTATCACTTTTAATTTCTTTCATCAGTGTCTTACAGTGTTCTCCATACAGGCCTTTTGTCTCCTTATGTAGGTTTATTCCTAGCTATTTTACTCTTTTTGTTGCCATGGTAAGTGGGAGTGTTTCCTTAATTTCTCTTTCAGATTTTTCATCATTTGTGTATAGGAATGCAAGAGATTTCTGTGCATTAATTTTGAATCCTGCTACTTTACCAATTTCATTGATTAGCTCTAGTAGTTTTCTGGTAGCATCTTTAGGATTCTCTATGTATAGTATCGTGCCATCTGCAAAAAGTGACAGTTTTACTTCTTCTTTTCCGGTTTGGATTCCTTTTATTTCTTTTTCTTCTCTGATTGCTGTGGCTAAAACTTGCAAAACTATGTTGAATAATAGTGGTGAGAGTGGGAAACCTTGTCTTGTTCCTGATCTTAGAGGAAATGATTTCAGTTTTTCACCATTGAGAATGATGTTTGCTGTGGGTTTGTCATATATGGCCTTTAGTATGTTGAGGTAACTTCCCTCTATGCCTACTTTTTGGATGGTTTTTATCATAATTGGGTGTTGAACTTTGTCAAAAGTTTTTTCTGCATCTACTAAGATGATCATATGGTTTTTCTCCTTCAGTCTGTGAATATCGTTTATCCCATTGATTGATTTGCGTATATTGAAGAATCCTTGCATTCCTGGGATAAACCCCACTAGATCATGGTGTATGATCCTTTTAATGTGCTGTGGGATTCTGTTTGCTAGTATTTTGTTGAGGATTTTTGCATCTATGTTCATCAGTGATGTTGATCTGTAGTTTTCTTTTTTTGTGGCATCTTTGTCTGGTTTTGGTATCAGAGTGATGGTGGCATCATAGAATGAGTTTGGGAGTCTTCCTCCCTCTGCTATACTTTGGAAGAGTTTGAGAAGGATAGGTGTTAGCTCTTCTCTAAATGTTTGATAGAATTTGCCTGTGAAGTCTTCTGGTCCTGGGCTTTTGTTTGTTGGAAGATTTTTAATCACACTCTCAATTTCAGTGCTTGTGTGTGGTCTGTTTATATTTTCTACTTCTTCCTAGTTCAGTCTCAGAAGGTGGTGCTTTTCTAAGAATTTGTCCATTTCTTGCAGGTTGTTCATTTTACTGGCATATAGTTGCTTGTAGTAATCTCTCATGATCTTTTGTATTTCTGCAGTGTCAGTTGTTACTTCTCCTTTTTCATTTCTAATTCTATCGATCTGAATCCTCACCCTGTTTTTCTTGATGAGTCTGGCTAATGGTTTATCAATTTTAGCTATCTTCTTAGACAACCAGCTTTTAGTTTTATTGATCTTTGCTATCATTTTCTTCATTTCTTTTTCATTTATTTCTGATCTGATCTTTATGATTTCTTTCCTTCTGCTAACTTTGGGGTTTTTTGTTCTTCTTTCTCTAATTGCTTTAGGTGTAAGTTTAGGTTGTTTATTTGCGATGTTTCTTGTTTCTTGACGTAGGATTGTATTGCTATAAATTTCCCTCTTAGAACTGCTCTTGCTGCATCCCATAGGTTTTGGGTCGTCGTGTTTTCATTGTCATTTTTTTCTAGGTATTTTCTGATTTCCTCTTTGATTTCTTCAGTGATCTCTTGGTTATTTAGTAGTGTATTTAATAGCCTCCTTGTGTTTGTATTTTCTACAGATTTTTCCTGTAATTGATATAGTCTCACAGCATTGTGGTTGGAAAAGATACTTGATACGATTTCAATTTTCTTAAATTTACCAAGGCTTGATTTGTGACCCAAGATATGATCTATCCTGGAGAATGTTCCATGAGCACTTGAGAAGAAAGTGTAATCTGCTGTTTTGGGATGGAATATCCTATAAATATAAATCAAGTCCATCTTGTTTATTGTATCATTTAAAGTTTGTGTGTATTTATTTATTTTCATTTTGGATGATCTGTCCATTGGTGAAAGAGGGTTGTTAAAGTCCCCTACTATGATTTTTTTACTGTCGATTTACCCTTTATGACTGTTAGCATTTGCCTTATGTATTGAGGTGCTCCTATGTTCAGTGCATGAATATTTACAATTGTTATATCTTTTTCTTGGATTGATCCCCTGATCATTATGTAGTGCCCTTCTTTGTCTCTCGTAACACTCTTTATTTTAAAGTCTAATTTGTCTGATATGAGAATTGCTACTCCATCTTTCTTTTGATTTCCATTTGCATGGAATATCTTTTTCCAACCCCTCACTTTCAGTCTGTATGTGTCCCTAGGTCTGAAGTGGGTCTCTTGTAGACAGCATATATATGGGTCCTGTTTTTGTATCCATTCAGCATTCAGCCAGTCTATGTCTTTTGGTTGGAGCATTTAATCCATTTACATTTAAGGTAGCTTATTGATATGTATGTTCCTATTACCATTTTCTTAATTGTTTTGGGTTTGTTTTTATAGGTCTTTTTCTTCTCTTGTGTTGCCCACTTAGAGAAGTTCCTTTAGCATTTGCTATAGAGCTGGTTTGGTGGTGCTGAATTCTCTTAGCTTTTGCTTGTCTGTAAAGCTCTTGATTTCTCCATCAAATCTGAATGAGATCCTTGCTGGGTAGAGTAATCTTGGTTGTAGGTTCTTCCCTTTCATCACTTTAAATATATCATGCCACTCCCTTCTGGTAGAAGTTTTGCTGAGAAATCAGCTGTTAACCTTATGGGAGTTCCCTTGTATGTTACTTGTCGTTTTTCCCTTGTTCCTTTTAATAATTTTTCTTTGTCTTTAATTTTTGTCAATTTGATTCCTATGTGTCTCAGCATGTTTCTCCTTGGGTTTATCGTGCCTGGCACTCTCTGCACTTCCTGGACTTGGGTGGCTATTTCCTTTCCCATGTTAGGGAAGTTTTCGACTATAACCTCTTCAAATATTTTCTCATGTCCTTTCTCTCTCTCTTCTCTGCTGGGTCCCCTATAATGAGAATGTTGGTGCGTTTCACGTTGTCCCAGAGTTCTCTTAGGCTGTCTTCATTTCTTTTCATTCTTTTTTCTTTATTCTTTCCGTGGCAGTGAATTCCATCATTCTGCCTTCCAGGTCACTTATCCGTTTTCTGTTTCAGTTATTCTTCTTTAAATTCCTTGTAGTGTATTTTTCATTTCAGTTATTGTATTGTTCATCTTTGTTTGTTTGTTCCCTAATTCTTCAAGGTGTTTCTTTTTTAATTCTTATAGGTCTTTGTTAAACATTTCTTGCATCTTCTCGATCTTTGCCTCCATTATTTTTCCGAGGTCCTGGATCATCTTCACTATCATTATTCTGAATTCTTTTCTAGAAGTTTGCCTATCTCCACTTCATTTAATTGCTTTTCTGGGGTTTTATCTTGTTCCTTCAACTGGGACATAGCCCTCTGCCTTTTCATTTTGTCTCTCTTTCTGTGAATGTGTTTTTCGTTCCACAGGCTGCAGGACTGTAGTTGTTCTTGCTTCTGCTGTCTGCCCTCTGGTGGATGAGGCTATTTAAGAGGCTTGTGCAAGCTTCCTGATGGGAGGGACTGTGTGTGTGTCTTTTATTCCCTTATTCATTCACTCACTCTTTAAGTCTATTGGTCAATCAGATACAGTCTCCAGAAGACACCTATTAAATATCTACCATGTAACATTACCATGCTAGATATCAAGGATACCAAGATAAGCCTGATCCTTACCCTCAGAAGTTAGAGTTTACTGTGGCAGAGAGTGGATTGTGATAAGTGCTAAGACAGTGGAAACAGAGGCACCTACTATACTTAGAAAAGTCTTCCTGGAAGAGGCAATGTACAAGGAGAGATCTTCAGGCTGAGGAGGAATTATCTTAGGAAAAAAGAAAAGAATGGTCTAGCAAAATAAAACAATGTGTATTAGCAGAGGAGAGTGATAACCAGTGATAAAGCAACTTAGAGATCTGGTAAGAGATGAGGAAGGGGAGGTAAAGAGAGGATAGGTCATGGAGGGCATTGTAAGTTAGGTTGAAGAATTTGGAGTTTATCTGGAGTACACTAGGCAAATCAAATTATTCCCCAGTTTCTCTTCTGTCTCTGACCTGAATGGTCCATTTCTTGGGTCATAATTTGGCATAAAGTCTTCTGTGAGTTTTCTCAGTGTACCGTCATGCTTCTGTTGTCATTACTGCCATTACTAAGTATTTTGGACTATATATTCTGCACATTTAAACATTTATATCCTGCTGGGTACAGTTTTCCTTTGTGATCTATATATCAAATAGTCTAGTATTTCAAGGTCCCTTGTAAAATATCTTCTGTTAATTTCTTTGAGTCCTTATGCCTCAGTTTTTTTTTTTTGAATAATAAATTATCTGTGACTGTAAAAAAAAAAAAAAAGTCTAGGGCTTCCCTGGTGGCGCAGTGGTTGAGAGTCTGCCTGCTGATGCAGGGGACATGGGTTCGTGCCCCGGTCCGGGAAGATCCCACATGCCGCGGAGTGGCTGGGCCCGTGAGCCATGGCCACTGAGCCTGCGTGTCTGGAGCCTGTGCTCCACAATGGGAGAGGCCACAACAGTGAGAGGCTCACATACCGCAAAAAAAAAAGTCTAGTATCACGGCAGATACTGTTCGCACATTGACCATGGGGCTATCTGAAACTTAAATTAATGCTATTACTTGATGCTTCTGGACTATTCCATCTATGGGCCTCTTTTCTCGGCAGCCCAGGAAGATCCATTTCTCCTTTCTCCAAGGTAACTTGATGCTGCCCTAGTAAAATGCAATGGGGACTATAACCCTCCAGGAAACAACACTGTCTGATACCCATACCCACACACACTCATGTACATGTACTTAAAAGTGTCCAATTTCCTGTGACCCTGAAGATAAGTTCCATATTATTTTATGTGGCTTAAAAAGCACTAAGACGGTGTTACAAGTCCTGGCCATTTCTTCACTTGACCGTTAGTAACCACTGTGTCTGGGTGAGGTGAGATGGGGCAGGGAGAATACAAAGAGGCTCAAGTGTGCTCCAGACAGAGGTTACAACATGGCCAGAGATGAAGATAAGAAAGGCATATGTCTATCTGAACCTCTGAAAAAATTATAGTTATTTTCATAAGCTTTTTCCTCTGCTTGGAACACTCTTGTACTTGTTTCTTGCTCAACCCCTGTCTATTATTGCATTTCCACGTTTAAAAATCATGTCCTTCAAGCAGGCTTCTCTGGTTTACCTCCTTCCCCCACTTTTAAAAAGAATGATCATGTACTCCCATACTCCCACAGCACTTTTCTTGTAATTGATTATTTGTTTCTTTCCTAACTAAACTATAAATTTGATGACAACAGAATCTTGCTCCTGTTATATTCCAATTAGCCAACAGAATGCTTGGCATATACCTGATGCCTAATAAATACACGCTGAATCAATGAATGGAAATAACCACTTGTTTAGTACCAATTATGAATTAGGTACTGCACCAAGTGCTTTATATGCATTATCTCACTTAAGCTCACCAGTATTATTCCCATTTTACACACGAGGAAACTGAGTCTTAGAATAGGAGACTTGCTCCAAATCACACAGCTAATAAGTGATAGAGCAAGGACTGAAAGCAAGGACTGTCTGATTCAGGAGCCTGAACTCCTAACCTCTCTATTATAACAATTTCTCCCTGGTTCTCCCTATTATATTTACTCATTTGCTTTTGTTGAACTGGGATTTACAACTTGTTTGGCCTATATCAAAGGTTATTCGAGTGAGTGGAAAAAAATCATAGTTTTTAAATGTTCTTAAGTTTCTCCATTTCTCTCTCCTCTTGGATAAATGTTAGCTACACATGTTCATTATCAATGCTTCCACTTGTATTTTGACCTGATGTATTTTCAAAGTGTACACCTCAAATTTTGTTAATTTGCCTCTACCATACGGTTAGACATCTTGGTTCTTTTTCTTAATAAGAGGGGAGGTTACAGATAAGTTTAAAGTAGAGTTAAAATAGTTATGCTCTTTTGTTCTCAATAAATCTGTTTTGATTGCATGCCAATGGTATTACTGTTATTTAAAAAAATTTTTTTAACTTACGTTCCATTTCCAAAGAGAAATTTGAAGTGGGTTGTGTTTTTTCCTTGGGAAGCTTTCTGATTGTCATCTTTCTAACCTAAGCTGATTAAGTGTAGTTTTGAGAGACAGAGGAAGAATACTGCCTACAAACCCCAAATCTCTTAGATCTAGATCTTGCACAAAAACCTTGATCAAATTACCAAAAGTAAAATTGCAGCAGCTCAGTTAAACATTCACAGGATTATTTATTTTGAATTGATTTAAATGTATATTGCAATAAATCACTTAAATGTTATTTTCTAATACTATTTGTGGAGAAACAAGTCAACTTTGGGGTTATCATAACAATCACAAAAAAATCTGATTACCATTCAGTTATATACAACATAACTAAATCCCTAGTATAGATTTAATTTAGTTTTTACAGTAAAAGTCTTTGCTTTGCTCTATGTATTTTGTCTTTCATAGAAATTTAAGAATTTTGTTACATATCTTTTTTTGTTGTTGCTGTTACATATCTTAATTACAACTTAATTATAATAGTTTGGTCTTTTTAATTACCACAATGCATTTACAGTGTTGAGATTCAAATTTATTTGCCTTCTGTAGAGTCTTATAGAGTGCTACTACATGCAGCATTGTCAAAATCAACAGGCATTGCACATGAGGTAAGCAACAAAGGAGTACACAGGGCAAAAGTCAGTCACTTTTCTATTACTGCTTATCTAATCCTGAAAAGAATAAATGTTCATGTTTAAGGAAATCGTGTGTTTTTTTAAGTTACTTTTTTTTTTTTTTTCGTGGTATGCGGGCCTCTCCCTGCTGTGGCCTCTCCCGTTGCGGAGCACAGGCTCCGGACGTGCAGGCTCAGCGGCCATGTTTCACGGGCCTAGCCACTCCGCGGCATGTGGGATCTTCCCAGACCAGGGCACGAATCCATGTCCCCTGCATCGGCAGGCAGACTCTCAACCACTGCGCCACCAGGGAAGCCTTTTAAGTTACATTTTTAATTCAAATATTGATTGTGGTCTAAGTGTCATTCAAAACAGTGTTGTTCAAAGACAAAATATTTTGTTCACTTCCTAAAGCATCTGATCCCAGGAAGACAAATTATAAATTACAAAGGAGGCGTCTACTTAACTGAGCTTCTGCCTCCTCTGTACTTGTTTATACCAAGTGACTCTTGCTTGTTTTTAATGTTTTCCCATCACAGAGAATATACATGGGAAAAGCATGGTCTTGATGATGTCAAGGAGAATGTTTTTGAGGAAAGGGGTGAGGAATATCTTTAGAATGACTGATCTTCTTTCTAAGGTTAGTAGGTTAAGAACTTTATTAAGCAGACTGGATGTTCTGGGTCTAGAATAGCCATTGAGTGTACTCCAATTTGGAAAATTACTATCAGTTATGACAGTGAATGAATAAGGGGTATTTGGTACTATTTGGCAGTATTAAAATTGTATTTTTGGGGGGTCGCTAATGCACTCAACTTTTCTTGAGTCTTATGAAGTCCAGAATGGGGTTTAAGATGTTGACGTTTGGGGGTTTTGTTTGTTTGGTTGTTTAGGTTTTGTTCTGTTTGTTTGTTGGTTGGTTGGTTGTTTGCAAGGGGAGAGGGTGAAATTTCCTTATAGCTCTCTAATACAGACCTGACAAGAGAATTAGCAAAGGCTAAGAATGATTGAAGAATTAAGTGCCTGTCTACACGACAGGTAAAACTAGAATACAGAATCTAGGAGAAAGGGCTTCCTGAACTTGAGTCAAGGTGGGATTCAGAATTAAAGTTCCATAAAATATAAACATCGTAGAAAAAAGAGACAGTGTGTCATTAGCAAACCCAAAGCCACCTCTTTGAAGGCCTTTTGTTACAGATGTCAGATTCAGGAGCTAATGGTTATGGTAAGGACCAGAATAGGAGGCTCAAAACCCCCAAACTTTATAAGCATAAATCAGATACACTTCTGTTTTTGAAATCCATCCAATAGCTCTCAACTGCATTTAGATTAAAATCTAAATTCCTTTCTGTAGTCTCTAAGATTCTTCTGGATCTAGCTCTTCCTGTCTCTAATACAGCAACTCTCAACCTTTAAACATGCTCCAACATCACCTGTTAACTTTCTAACTCCCATACCTATCAAGCTTGTTCCATCCACAGAGACCTTGAAAGTGTTCCGTCTGTCCCTCTCTCTAAAGTTCTCTTCCCCCAGATACTCCCATTGGCAGTTCCTTCCTATAGATCAGGTCTTAGTTTATTATCACTTCCTAAGGGAATTTGCTCACTTGCCCTTTACTTTGTTTTATTTTTATCATAGCCCACATCCTTATCTCAAATATAGTTATACGTTGTGTTATAGTGTGCTAAGTTATTATTTTCTATATCTGACTACTAGAACATATACATCATGCGATCTAACAAAAAGCGTCTGTCTTCTTGGCCTCTGTATCCATGTATGCCTGACATATAGTTGATATTCAATAGTTCTTTGCTGAAAGGGCTACCTGAACAAATGAGCATACATTGAACTAGTCATGTCTCCAAGCAGAATAACAGAGGAGTTTTGGAGCAGGTGAAGGTCCAGGAAGTCACTCAACATCTGGAAGGTTTGGCAGAAGTCTGTCAGGGCAGAATCATGACTGGGAGGCCGAATCTTTCATAAATAGAAATTCATGAAACTGGACAATTCTGGAATCCAGCTCTAGGAGCAAAACTCCAAGCCCTAAGAGGCTCCCAAATTATTCCTAAACAGCATAGGTGCTTCAGTTAATAAACTACTCCTTAGGTCAATGCATTTGGATATTGCATTAGCTCTTTTAGAATAGTAAGCTTCAGTCTTCATAGCTTTAGATTGCTCTTGCCCATAACTTGGCTTATTTAATGCTTGTAGTAACTCTCTTAGGCTAGTAACCTTTTGTCCTGTTACTGAAGATTCATTTTAATAAAGTCTATAGGCTGTAACATAGCACATTTAGAATTTATATTAACTCTTTGAGTTCAACAGTTAAACATCATTAAGTGCACCGAAGCAGGATTATTCTTTCTTGATTTAGAGAGGATCTTAAACTCTTAAACATCTTCTGAAAAATAAGTGTATTAATCAGGTAGTGCCCCCTACAATTTATAGACATGATCTATGAAAATATAACTTTCGGTTATCCTTTTGGCAAAGATATAAAACGTTTATTTCAAAAATAGATTATGGGATGTGAAGGCAAATTTGTACTTTAACGGGAAACAAATGGAACCAAGCAGAGTTTGGATTGAAACAGAGCAGATCAGTTGTTCTCAGGCTTTTACACTCTACAATTCTCTCTTAAGTGGCACAATCCCAGTACACACAGGTACACAAACACAGACAACATGCCACTAATTTGGTCATTCATTCAACTAACTTGTATTAAGAAGTGTTTGCTGTGTGTGGGAACTGTGTAAGGTATGGGGACACTGAGGTTAAACCAACATTATAATACATATTTCTGCAGGAGCTCACAGTCTTCCAGGGGAGAAGGGTTGGTAAAGGTAATTACAGTAGTGTATGCTATAACAAATATATGAATAGGGCAGAGAAAAGCAAGGGCTCATCTGCTTAATGTGATCAGGGAATGCATCCAGGAGATGAAGAGATTTGTACTAAATCCTAAAGAGAGAGTTGGAAGCGTTGCCAAGGTGAAGAAGGCACTGCAGTCAGAAGGAAGATTTGTGGAAGGTGAAGGACTAGGATTTTATAGGGAACTGTGAGAAGCCAGGTATGAATAGAGCCAGGTGTGTGCATGTAGGAAAAGACAGTATATACAAAGTGTAGAAGAACTATTTGGCAACACTCTTGGCAGTTTGGTAAGGGGCTATAATTCTTTCCTGTACAAGATTTTAGTATCCTTGGTCTTTGCCCATGTTAATAAGTAAACTCCAGTCACTACGACAAACCAAAAGTATTCTTACTTTTGGCAGCCAGCCTCCAAGATGGTCCCCAATCATCCAGACTCTTCCTATTCACACCCTTGTATAGTCTCCTCCCACATTGTACCGAAGTTTGTCTGTGTGACCAATAGCATAAAGAAGAAGTGATAAATTGCCCTTCTGAGATGAGATTGGGTCATAAAAGATTGTGGATCGGGTCTTGGTCTCTCTCTCTCTCTCTCTCTCACACACACACACACACACACACACACATATCACATCACTTAATCAATCCATCACTCAATCACTCATCTTGCTCAGGGGAAAGCCAGCTGCCATGTCCTCTGAACAGCCCCTTGAACTGAAGCTTCCTGCCAACAGCCATGTAAGTGAGCATGAACTCGATACCCCTGCCCATTGGCATGATCATAGTTCTGACCAACAGACCACCTGGCTACCACTTGATTAGAGCCAGAACCACTCAGCTAACTAATTCATCCTGATTCCAGATCCAGAGAAGCTCATATGAGATAATAAATATCTGTTGTTTTAAGCTGCTCAGTTAGGGAATAATTTATTAGACAGCAATAGATAATAGTACACTACTCATTTCTAAATGCCCTCTAGGGGAGCAGAATAGATCCCAAGTGAAACCGGCAGGTCTATGCTAAAGACTTTGGGCTTTGGACTTCTCACCACAGGCAGGTGGGAAGCCACTGACAGATTTTAGGCAAGATGGTGATACAACTGATTTATGTTTTAGAATGATTACTTTAATCCTAGGGTCTTCCATTCCATTTTTGGGTCCTCCACTATTGCTTTTTCATCTGCCTCTAAAGGGCCTAACAAACCATATGGCACTTGCTGACGTGTTTTCTTCCTGACTAGACTGTGAGCTACTTAGGAACAGAGATGGATTTATTAGTACCTCTTAGTCATTTATAAACAATTCTTTGTGTTCCGAGAATCCTGCTGAGCATGGGGAGGGAGAGGCACTCAGTAAACACCTATGAATTAATTGAGTGATAGGAGATAGTTGAACCTGCAGAAAAGGAGTTGGGCTAGCAGGGTACTAGATTAGCTTGCTGAAGGAGTGACGAAGGAATGGACTTTAGACACGTCAAAGGAGAAGAAAGCAGAAATTAGTCATTTCACACACACATACATTTTTAGTTAGTTTTGCAGGTGCAATCGTCTATCAAAAAACCTAAATCTTTATACTGTCTCCTGGGGTTGTCACAGCAGAGATGAAAGGAGGAGATTCCCAGCAACATTACTTGAAGTTCGTAGGTATGAAACAATGTTACTAAAAAAATGATAAAAAATAAAAATACCAATAACAGTTTTCTTACTCTTTCAAAACTGATAAGTTGGTTTATACTAGGCTAATAAAAGTTTCAGTGGGAAGAAGCAATATAATGTTATAGAGAAACTCTATATCCACATACAGTTATAAGTATATAGATATAAAGAGGCAAACTTTTTATTCATACCAAGTTATAAGAATATCTGGATTAAGCAAAAAAAAAAAAAGCAAGTGTAAGCAAATAACAAAGAGAAGTCCACTGAAATCCTTTTTATACACAAAATATCTCCACTGGGAATTCTGAACACACTCTAGAGCTCTAAATATTCAGGTGTTCAATTCTAGAAACAGGTAGGGATTTGTATTAACAGGTAAAACAGAAAAGTATCACAAGAGTCATCTGAAGTCTCATCATTCAGAATGATGGTTGGAAAAAGTGTCCAAATACTTTATAATTTTGTTATGCATGTAAATGAGATCTCTTTTTTCACGATCTACTTAAAGTAAGCAATTTCTTTGCCTCCATATTTTCTTCAATTTTAAAATAGCTTCATTTGAAAGACTTGTGTTGTCTTTAAAACCCCCAAATGATTACCCACTTCCTTGTTACATAAGAGCAGCTCTTGTTTTGGTTAACTGGACTTGTTTTTCATTTTCTAGTTTAATTTTACATCTTCTTAACACACACACACACACACACACACACAGGTAACCCAAAGTAATGTTAGGTAATCAACTACACTTTATGAACAATTTTATTATAAAGGATATTTTTCCTTTTCATCATTTGTTCCCTGAAAATGAGATCATTTCTTACATATTTAAAGTATTATTACAAAAAATTGAGTAACAAGCAGTGGCTTTGGTTTAAGAATATAAAACAGAAACAGAATACTTTCTTAGGAATAATCTGTGAAGAAGAATTAAAATGACCTCTCAAGGATTTCGGTGATCTGATTAAAATATTAGCCATTTTTACTGGATTTTCCATCACAACTGCATTGATGAGATTTCCCCCCCTCAACTGGAAATTGCTATACAGATAAAAACAAAAACAAACAAAACAATGAAAAAAAAACCCTAAGAACTTGAAAAATATGATTGGAAATATTTGCCTAGGTCGTTCCTTCTCCAGTTTTTCTCAGATAAAAACAACTACATTTTTATTACCTTTTACTAATTAACACTAAATTTTAGGATCTTTTTAAGAAATAAAAATAAGGCTGGTGGATGAATCCCATAACTTATATTTGGTTGCTAGAATGAACTGAAGTTGTAGAGTTCTTCCCATCCACTGGAATGTTATTTGTTTTAAAACAATTCTTTCATCCGCTTTTTTCTCCTTGCCTTTATTGCAATTACTATGTGGGCAAAAAGAAGAAAGTTTCAAAATAGGAGTCTATAATTACATTACTATGAGTCATTTCACTTTAGAAGTTTTAAAAATATTTACTAAGCCATGAAAGTCAGCATATATTCCAGAAATTTTCTGCTAAATCAGAATAAATCTGCAATGTTTCTGCAGGCTCAAATTTCAGCTCAGCATGTACCTGCTGCAGAGATAAAGTAATTTTTGCAAATGATTCCATGTGTACTTGCCAAGTTTTCATAATATCCAGGAAATTCAATATATAACATTTTTGCTTTTGTCATAAGTGAAAATCTTAGTAGTTCTAATACTTACCCAAAGTTAGACATTTAACTCTTAACAAATTTATGCAAAAAGTTGAATTGTGTGGTCAGCAGAATACATGACCAGGGTAGCCTACACTTACTTTTCAATTGTGTACTCTTTAATCCCTTTTACTCTCTCTGCAAAAAAAGTTAGTCTGTACTAAGAACGACTGATCCTAGGCAGAAATTGTAATCCTAAGAAAAATTAAGTTGTAGGATTCCTGTATCTTTTTTCTCTTTTAATTCTAATTCCACTCTGCTCTTCTAATTTTCAGCAACTTTTTCTTAGGCATTAAGTATTTCAATTCCAATTTCCTCCCTTCCGCTCATTCCTTCTTGAGCAGTGTTTCACACTTTTTGATTCTCTTCACTCTTTCCTTCATTATTATGCTTTTCCCATTTACTAGAAAGTTTCTCTCAGATAATCTGATCAATTAATCTTTGTTTAAGATTTCTTTAAAATGTCATCTTGAATAGCATATTAAATATACCATTTATTGCCATACAATGAAATAAATATTGTACTTATAAAAAGCTGGAATTTTAGAGGGCTGGAACACTGAAAAGATCGCAACTACCTTGTCTCCAAATTAGTCAAAAATCTTATTTTAGTTTTTGAAGCAGTATGGAATGTACATGCATGTTTCAATCAAAATAATTTCTTGCAAAAAATTCTAACTGTAAAATTTTAAGGGTGTTAATGAAGCTGGAGGTTTGGGGGTTGATTGTTTGGAGTGGCTGTTTGTTCACAGGCTTTAAATTACCTTCGTTTGCTACTGCCTTGGTGCTAAGCAATTTACACATATTTAAATCTTGCAACAATCCTGTGAGGTAAGGATCACCAGCCTCAAAATACAGATACTGAAATTACAGTGTAGGGAAATTCGCTCATTTTCCTGGTTTTCCCACCTAATTACAGGCAGTACTAGGATTCAAACCGGGTCTCAATGGCTAATGATTTTAAGCTTTTCACATGCTTAGCGATAGTCAACAGGTTTTTAGTGTCAAAGGTGAATGGTCTCAAACTCAGGTCCTGGCCTGCATTTGACGCTATTTTGCAGCTCTGCATCTGGCTCTAGTTTCTAGTCTTACTGCCCACTCCTGTTCTGCCTGTCCACTACACTCCTCCTGTGCTGTACTGTATGCTCTTCCCTTGGCTTGAAATGGAACTTACATTCACAATCTGTTCCGTAAAATTACTTAAAACATGACAATGTACTGCAAGGTCCAGAGAAAATGGTTCCACCCAGCAGTGTGTGTGAGGGGGTTTAATTTCATCTCACACAATCTTTTAATTAGGCCTTTGGTTTTTAAGCCCTTAACCTTCATTCTGAACCTCCAGGGGAACCCAGGGCCTCCAAATCCTGAGGCATTTCAGGTGTGTGATGAGGAAATCCATTTTCTCCATCCAGGCACCTCCCCCTGCCCCCACCCCAGTCACATACCATAAATTCATTTTCTTTCCATTCTCTCACTTGTTTTCTTGTCCTCTCCTGTTCTCTTTGTTCTTCTGGGTGTTTACCATCACCACCACCGCCACCACCACCGTACTTTCTTTTTCAGTGAGGTTTCTAGAAGAAGAGGAATGGATGTGGGTATTCACCTTGTCATATTTTATTGGAAGTCTAAAATCTTTCTTCTTTTTAATAATCATCCTGGTATGAAAATTATGGACTTTGGAGTCAGATTCTCCACCTTTCTCAAGTTGGGGCACAGAAAGAAAATGGTCTTTGTATAGTATGCTGGGGTGGGTGGCAGGACTAACCTGAGGAGCCTGTGCACCTTGAATTACTGGTGTGCCAGGATATCCATCACACAGCCTCAAGGTGGTAAACACTGGGATTATACTTCCCGTTTCTTAGTTGGGAAATACAGGAGCTAACATATTTGAAAGTGCCAGCACAATGTGGATACACAGTAAGAGCCAGTAGAGATCTGCCTGCTTCCTTCATATCCCCCCCCCCACCCCGTAACAAGTCACAACTTACACAATGCAGGGGCTCACATATCTGTTGAGCAAACGACTAAGATGGATGGACATCACTGTAATACAATAGGGGATGATTTGGGGTCAGAGGATCTTGTAGACCAGACAGCAGCATTAGATGGCTGGGCAGAGGAAAGGAGGAGGACAGGAGGTTATCGGGCTTCCTAACTCTCTCTGCATTCAAATAGTGACAAGTGCCTTTTGCTATTGGAAATCATTTGCTGTGAGGCCTTTGGTAGAGAGTAGGCTGCAGGTGTTAGGGAAAAGTCTAGCGCCTTCTTAGTTGAAAGGGAATAGCTGAGGTGATTATTTAAAGAAATGATCTTTGTTTTGCATTAGATTTATCTCTGTTCTGTTTAACCTTTATCTTCACATTATTCTTTTCCTGCAGAAAAAAAAATCTGTTTACAATCTTCCTAGGCTCGGGGCATTCATTATTTCCCACTTCAGATTTGGGAATACACATCTTTACATTTAAAACTGCAAACACCGTCACACCAAACAGCATATGTTTGGCGTAACAGAGGCAAACGCGACCGCATCTGAAATTCACTAACAGGTAGAAAAAACAGTGAAGGAATCTGAAAAATGTTAAACCCAGACGGTAATCTATACCGCCTTTCTCTTTTAATTTTCCTCAGCTTCCTCTTTTTCTCTTTTGATTCATCTTGACTTTGCTCTTCCTTTGTGCTTAAATCTTTTTGCGGGGGGGGGAGCGTGGGGTCTCATCCAAAAAAAAAGGGCAAAGAAACTCCAAAGAGGCAAATGGGCAGGGAGGAAAAGCAACAAGTCACTCTGCTTTCTGCCTAGATCCTGCGGGGAGTCCAGTTGGCAAGTGAATCCCCATTCCAACGGCGTAACCTTCCCCAGCGCCAGTCACCCCCAAAGCACTTCCCAACTCGGTTGGGCAACCTCCCTCCACTTCTCCTCCTCTCACAGCTGTCGGGAAATCCTGGAGCAGCCCTTACCCAGGAGCCACCTGTTTTCTAAATAGCCGAGGTTGGAGCTTTGTTTTAAAGAGAAAGAAACAAAACTCGACGCTTCAGGGGCTGGGCCGCAGAGCCCAGCTTGGCGGATTTCCGCTGCGGGCCGAGGCACGGCCGCTCCACCGGCTGGCTCTCCAGAGACCAACCCCGAGAAGCTGCGCACTGCTTGTTTGCTGGAAAACAGTGAATTGGGTCCGTCGGCCTCACCTTAGGGGTACCTGTGCGTCGGAGAAGGGAGGCCGCTCTGCAGCCTGAGGGCGGTTTTCCAGGCGAAGTCGCGGCGCTGGAGACGCGCAGAGGCGTCGGGTTTCGCGCGGCGCCTCTCTCGCCCGGCGCTGGGACGCTGTGCGCCCCCCTCCCCGCCCCCGCTGCAGGCTGTGGCTTCCCCC
>NW_020185339.1:3685305-3692020 GCF_003031525.2 Neophocaena asiaeorientalis asiaeorientalis | reverse complement strand
CCCCCGCCGCTCCAGGTCGGTTTTTCCCGGCGGCTCCAGTGTGACTTCCAAACTCCCGGGCTCTGGGCACACCTCGGAATTTGCCCCCGCCTCCCGCCTGCTCCCCTCGGGCCCCAGGAAGTCGCGAGCGCCCCAGGGGTCGCCCGAGGAGTTGGCTCGGGACCGCGGGCAGCGCAGCCTGCAGGGGGGCGCCGCCGGCAGCGATGAAGCCATCTTGGCTGCAGTGTCGCAAAGTCACCGGCGCCGGGGGACTCGGGGGGTCCCTGCCCGCGTCCTCTTCCGCCCGGGGAGCCGGCCCGGCCCGCAGGGCGTACGTGGCCCCCGGCCAACGGGGCGCTCTCGGGGGCCGGGGCTGCCGGGCGCTGTCCTCGGGCGGCTGCGAGTACAAGACTCACTTCGCGGCCTCGGTGGCCGACCCCGAGAGGTTCTGGGGCAAAGCCGCGGAGCAGATCAGCTGGTACAAGCCCTGGACCAAAACGCTGGAGAACAGACATTCGCCTTCCACCAGTTGGTAAGTGACGCCTTCGCCCACCCCCCTCTCTTGGGTGCCAAGGCTTGGCGTCCCCTGCACCGGAACCTGGAGTTCTTTTGGGAAAGACAATGCGACTGGAGATATGCTCAGACCTTTTAATTTGTGTTTACTTTCAATTTCGTAGTCAGCTCTTTTGCCTTGTCCTGAAGGATTAGGTTACCTATTGTGATTCCCGCTTCCTATAGACCAGAAATTTACCTGTATGGCAGGGCTCTGCTTAGTTGAGCAAGAGCCAGCCTCCAGGGACAGCACAGTCTAGTATGGGAAGCAGCCACGGGGAAACAAGTGCAAGAAGAGGGATAAACTAGGGGAGTGTTACTAAGTATCCACACACTCGGAGGAAGAACGACTTCAATAAGATTACACCTAAGTAGGGTTTGGAAGGGTGGATATGTCTTCTCAAAGTCCACAAGGTCCTAATTATTAAAGTCCACGAGGTGGAACACAGGTTGAAATTTGACTGTTGATATGGTTGCAACTAATTGTGTTGGCTGGAGAGGTGGGAAAGGGGGCTGGTGAGTCAGGGGTTGGTTTGGGAAGGGATTTAGGTATCATGCCAAGTAGCTCGGATTAGGTCCACAGCCCTGTCCTGTATATGAAGCTGCAGTACCTGGTACCCAGAAAGAATTTGCATACAGGTAGGTGGTGCTAGAAATCATGGTAGGAATGAAGTTTTTTGTTTTCCTCCCAGAGTTGCAGTTATAAGTAGTTATAAACATTGTTTTTATATTGTAACAAACAGAGATACATTTGTAGAATAAATCTCAAACTTGCCAGAGTATTAAGGGTGAGTCACACAGTCAGAACTCAAGAGTTGTGGCTGTTCTTTGGGCCATGGGCCTTAAGAGTGTGGTTGCTGTCATCAGCAAGCCATTAGGGAGAGATGTTTCCTGTAAAAGTTTGCAAAACACTGCAGTGGGATTTCCCACTACCATTTCCAAGTTCCCAGCAGTGAGATGGGGGAATGACATGGTCAGGTTTGCATTTGACAAATGTCTCCACACCCTCTCCAGCATTTATTGTTTGTAGATTTTTTGATGATGGTGACAAATGCCTTCTTGTTGAAAGTAGGAACCTGAAATGGAGAAAGACATCTTGACCAGAGACTGTTCTCTGTCACCACCATGCTCTGTCTTCTGTCGATTATTTGGAGCTGTTTAGGTGGTTTTATCTTTAGAATCTGAGCATATTTCCCCATCCAGTCAATTTTTTTAGTAGTGTTTCAGAGGATTTTTCAGATCCTCTCTTATGTGCTGGACAGTGGCCCAAGCACTTGGTATGCATGCGGCAAAGCAGTAGGGGTAGGAGTCATGATGGTCAACAGCGTGGTATCTGGTGCTGGAATTTTGAGTTTGAGTTCTGGCCCTTACAGTTACTGGCTGTGTGTTCATAGGCAAGTTGCTTAATGTCTCTGTGCTTCAGTTTTCTCGTATATAAATGTAGAACTAGTAAGAAGATTAATTTATTAAAGGGTTAAGACCAAGTCTTAATGAAATAGACCCTATAAATGTTAGAGGAAGAATAGTTGTGTTTGTACTTTCATACCACAATTATTTAAGAACAGGAAATCCTAGTGTTTCTCAGATCAGAACACAGAATTATTGTCTCGCCTAAGAATGTGTTCTCAAAAAGTTCTGTGTACATATATATGTCATAAAGTATGGAACTGAGATTATTTACGTGAGCATCCTTTGCATAAAACTGTGTGCAGAGAACCCAATTAAGAAGTCACTGGGATATTCCAAGTAAAAACCAATGAGGGCCAGACCTAAGGCAATGGTCAGACCATTGCCAATGGTGGCAATGGAAAGGAAAGGACAGGTTTCTAGAGGATTAGTTGAAGTTGGTGAGGGCTCAAGGGAGTGCAGAGAATGTGGAAATCAAAGTGGCCATCAGATAGACATTTAAGATCTGGAGATTTTCTCTCTGATGTTTTTTTCTCTTTTTAATTTCTAGTTGCTTGCCTAAATTAAAAAAAAATTGTACGCAGGCTTCCCTGGTGGTGCACTGGTTGGGAGTCCGCCTGCCAATGAGGGGGACGTGGGTTTGGGCCCTGGTCCGGGGGGGATACCACATGCCACGAAGCAGCTGGGCCCTGTGTGCCACAACTACTGAGCCTGTGCTGTAGAGAGCCCGCGAGCCACAGCTACTGAGCCCGTGTGCTGCAACTGCTGGGGTCCGCGCGCCTGGAGCCTGTGTTCCACGATGGGAGAGGCCACAGCAGTGAGAAGCCCACACACAGCAGCACGGAGTGGCCCCCCTCTTGCTGCAACTAGAGAAAGCCCGCGTGCAGTGACAAAGACCCAACACAGCCCAAAATAAAAACAAATAAATTAATTAATTAAAAAAAATTTTGTATGCATAAAATGTTCCTTTTTTTTTTTTTTGCGGTACGCGGGCCTCTCACCGTTGTGGCCTCCCGCTGTGGAGCAGAGGCTCCAGATGCGCAGGCTCAGCAGCCATGTCTTACGGGCCCAGCCACTCCGTGGCATGTGGGATCCTCCCGGACCAGGGCACGAACCCGTGTCCCCTGCATCGGCAGGCAGACTCTCAACCACTGCACCACCAGGGAAGCCCCAAAATGTTCCTTTCTTAATGAGGATTTTTGTCAAAGGGTCCTTGTAGGTATTTTAAAAAATTCAGTACATTGTAGATCACTGACATTTGACAATATTGTATCTGAATTCTTTGTCTTTGTACTCTTGGAATCACGTGGCTGTACCTGTTTTTTTTTTTTTTTTTTTTTTTTTTTTTTTTTTTTTTTGCGGTACGCGGGCCTCTCACTGCTGGGGCCTCTCCCGTTGCGGAGCACAGGCTCCGGACGCGCAGGCCCAGCAGCCATGGCTCACGGGCCCAGCCGTTCCACGGCATGTGGGAGCCTCCCGGACTGGGGCGCGAACCCGTGTCTCCTGCATCGGCAGGCGGACTCTCAACCACTGCGCCACCAGGGAAGCCCTGTACCTGTTTTATAGCAGCCCAACAGATCAAAGTGAATAACAGATAAGTCTTTGAGTCTGTATTTATTTTAGCAGTGTGATTCCGTCTTACTAAGGAGCTTGGTTGGCAGAGCAGAGTTGGGGAGGCAAGTAGACACAGCAGACCATACATCTAATCTGAAACTTCATTCAATATGTGGTTTCAATCTGAATCCTATTTGCAGATATTTCTCATTGGTTAACATTTTTTTGCAAAGGTAAACTCAAGGGCAGGACAAATGTCATTTTTTTTTTTTTTAAATTTATGTCCGTAGATTCTAGGACAGAACAGACATATGAGTTTGAAAAGTGATAGTCAGATAACAGGTTACATAGATCTGATGATTTTTGATTCTGTATGTCTTGGGAGGTGGTAAGTGGATACAGGCACAATTTGATGTGAAGGTGCTTTGCTTCTTTTTGAAGCTGGGATGGGGGAAGGGAGATGTTGACTGCCAAGTTCTTAAGTAAAATGAGGAGGGGTTGCTACAGCTAATTGTTCTCTTCTAGTTGGAGCTGACATAGGTGTAGTCAAGATCTCTGATGCCCTTTGGCTTCCAAGAGGCAAGAGGGATTCTCTTTCCTCATTATAAGCTTGTCTGTTCATTTTTCATGAAAGTAAACTCCCCTCCGAATCTACAGGCCTACCAAAAGCCCCAATGCATAAATAGTAATGCATATTAGCTTTCATAACGGCGTACACTACCCAATAGTAGTTTACGAATGCAGTAGTGTGAGCATGGAATAGAAATCTTTAAGGGTGATATACTAGGGACTTTCTATTGTAGGCAATAGCCCTGTAAAATACATTTCTGGGACTGTAATCGCTGAGATCTTTGAAAGACAAATTACATGTACGTGCTTTAGGAACATGTGAAGAACCACCTTTCCTCACAGTTTGTTGGTTAATTCACATTGTTGACACCTAGCTTTGGGGGGACTAAATATTATAGAGACTTCAGTAGAGAACTGCAATATAAGGTGAAGCAATTAGAACTCCTAGTAATTTCTCTAATCCTGGAACAACAGAATGGATGTTTTGGTTATTTTCTCCTGATGAATTAGACATCCTGCTGCCTTTCCTGAAAATGAAATCCAGCTGCCACTCTGAAAAATTAGGCAATTCACTTTTGTGTGCATTGTGGTTAACTCTTCAGTCTGCGTCATCCCTTATCCCTTTCTTTGGAAGCATTGCAATTCTATTTTTTTTAAACAACATTTTCTATTTATTTAAACAACATTCAATGATCGGACTCTCACATACTGTTTGGTTTAGAATTTAATATGCATTAACAGTGACTATAACCTGAAAAGGAAAAGTCTCTGACTAAATGCAGATTATTAGAAAATGATTTCTGCTTGGTTAACATCTCTATGATGGAAGTTGTTTAGGTTAACATGCAAGATCTCAGTTTCTTACTAGCTATGAGATAAAGGTTGTTTAATCCCTCTAGGTCTTAAAATGGCTCATAAGTGATAAAGACACCAATCATTCACTCACTGTGTGTATAGCACAGAGAAAATGATGAAAGAGATAGTGGAGAAACTCACTACACAGCGGTAGGGGAGACATACATTAAATTATTACAAACCTATTTATTTAGAGTTGCAGTAGATGCTATGAAATAATAGGGGGATTTAAAATAATCTTTTCTGGAAGGATCATGGTAGGAGTCTTGAAGAAATGATGGTTAAACTGAGATCACAATGAGTAGAGATTAGAATCAGAAGGAGAGAGGAACATTGCAGACAAAGAAAACAGCACGTGCGAAGTCCGTGAGGTGTGAAGTAGCTCAGTAAATTCTAGAAACTGAAAGAAGGCTAATGAGGCAGAGAAATTATCAAGAAATAATAGAAGAAGAAGAGAGCCATATTGTAAATGGTCTGGTGAGTCTCGTTAAGCATTTAAAAATTTCCTGGCACAAAACACATGTCACATAGTAGATGATCAAAACTTGAATTTACTCTTCTTTCTGCACTGGAACAAGAAATGTTTGTGTTCAACCCCAGGTCCGCCGCTTGCTTTGGACAGGCTTCATTATCCTTATTGAGTAAGAATAAAATAAGAATGATGATAGTATCAATTTCTTAGGATTATAGTGGTGGTGGGGAGCATGTAAAACGTCTAGGACTGTGCCTGATACACAGTACTAGGTACTAATGTCTTTGGAATATATAAGCTAATATGGTCCAGGAAGTTTTCAGGGAAATGATAGCATTTAAATTCAATCTTAAAGTAGGACTTAGAAAGAAAAACACTTCTGTGTGCAGAACAAACATGACAGAGGGATAGCGGTGAGAAAGAACCAAATACACTTGTAGGATAGAATGAACAGTAGACCAGTTGGCTTCTCGTGGTTATTTTGAGTTACTGGTACTCGAATTCAGAAGGTAGTTTCAGGATGGTTTTGGAAGGCTTGGAATAGAAGCTAAGGCATTTGCCTTCACTTCTTAGGCTGTAAGTCACAACCTGATTGTAATCCTGCAGATAGGTTTTGTGTGACCCAGGTGCTTTTTGTTTGTTTGCTTTTTAAAGTAGTTGTCAGTATTTAAACATTGGAAGATTTCATCTAAAATCTAAATTTCCTTTAATGATTCAGTTTTTGGGGGCTTCTCTTAAAAAAACAAAAAAAGCAGAATATCTGTCCGCAGTGAGTCAGCATTCCTGCATTGCAACACTTGGCCGGAACTGAGTGACTGCTGTTCCAAGCTATTTAGACATAGTGACTTCCTGGCAGTGGGGTGTAGGGAAGTAAAGAAGTTATGGTAAACGTGACAGATTGACTTAGATATCCAAGTGGAGGAATTGATTGTGAAATTAAAGATAATGAGTTGAAAACTTGGCGAGGACTTGTAGAATTATAGATTTGACTGAAATTTGTAAAGAGGTGAGAGCTGAAGCTTGGTGAATGCCAAGTGGGGAGAGAGAGAGAGAGCAATTTAGAGGGAGAAAGAGGAGAGGGAGAGAGAGAAAGAAAAAAAATACTAAAAACTGAACTTGGAAGACAAGTGAAAGGGGAAAAAAAAACCTATGAGAGTGAATGAGACTTGTTCAAAGAAGTAGGAGAAGGAACAGCAGGATGTTTTTGTGCCATGGAGTAAGAGGGAGAGAAGAGATAAAAATAGGGCAAATCAATAGCGGTAAAGGGCTCCAGAGATGTTTTGAGGCTATTGAGGATTGAAAGATAGCAGTTTTTTTTTTTTTTTT
>NW_020185339.1:3653970-3685277 GCF_003031525.2 Neophocaena asiaeorientalis asiaeorientalis | reverse complement strand
TTTTTTTTTTTTGTGGTACGCGGGCCTCTCACCGTTGTGGCCTCTCCCGTTGCGGAGTACAGGCTCCGGATGCGCAGGCTCGCGGCCATGGCTCACAGGCCCAGCCGCTCCGCGGCACGAATCCGTGTCTCCCGCATTGGCAGGCGGACTCTCAACCACTGCGCCACCAGGGAAGCCCTCCTCAGTGACTTTTAATAATGCGATGTCAATGGAGAGATGAAAGCCAAAGCCAGAATCCTGCATTACAGGGTGAACTGATGGTAGGGAAAAAGAGTCCATGGAGATGTTTGACAGTGACAGGAAGGGGAGACAAGATGATAGCATGTGGAGGTGTCTGGGTTACCAGAAAAATAGTTTCCTCACTATCTTTACTTTCCCCTCCTCCCCCTTTAGGGGAATCCTTTGTTTAAAGGCAGAAGTGAAGAAACCTGTGAAATAGGAATCAAGGAAATTTTGCTTATTTTGAAACCTGTTCCCCATCAACAGGACTCCGTGTTTTTACAAGTTGAACTTTGTGTGGTTTCTTTTTTATTTTTCTTTAGATACCACAAGTTCATGGAAGAAACAAAATGGAAAAGTCTAAAAGACGGAGTAAAAAGCTACTCAGCAGATCTATATGTTCTTGTTGTATATTGCAGAGATTCTAGTGAGCTAGATATCTAAGCATTTGATTGTAAGTTTGACAGAGAAGATAAGGAGACAGTTAAAAAAGGTGAAAGAACTAAGATTTGTTGATTTGTTAAATTATTCTGGGGTTTCAGACATCATGTCAATAAGTGGTTCAGAGGGAAGGAAGTTCTTTATCTTGTACTTGCAACTTTTCTGAGTTTGACATTCTTTCAAAAGAAAACAAATAAGGAAATATAATGCGGATTTTATATAACCAGAAAGTAATTTAATTCCTCTACTGAATTTTGATTCTTTGGCAAACAATTAGTCAGCCACGTTAAGCTGTTTCAGAAATTTAATCTCTCTCTCTCTTTCTTTCTTTCCTGTAAAACTTCCTTCGTATTTATCAGGTATTATTAAAATTATACTTAATTCTGGTTTGAAGGTGAGAGTTTTACCTAGAGATGAAAAATGTGTCCCCTTTTGACAAACTCTAAATGAAATGTATTTATTCATAATATTGTGCATAGTACAGGTATATTTAATATTTAAATTATCATTTTTTATAAATAAAAAATATTTTATGAAGGTATCTGGTCAGCATGAAAAATGGCCTGTTAGAAATACTGTCCCTCAGATAACCTCACAAAGACCAATTTCAAAAGATCGGCCTTATTTTATATTCTAAAGGTCAGCGGCTTGGTGCTGTTCTGTGTGTAATTTTCTCTGTCATGCTGCTGAACGTTCAGGACAGAACAGAGTGAACAACTGGAATGCTATGATTACATAAGCAAGGATGGATTGCCTGACAAATGGCACAATCAATGAACAATGGAAATTCAATCAGCTGTGACCAAGTGTGGGAGAAAGTCCAAACTCTTATCACCTCCTGGAAGGTGGCTTACTTTTCCTTTGTTCATGCTATATACTGTTAGTTGAGGAAAAAAAATGCAGTGGTTGAAATTATTTGTTTCTCCTTCTCCTCCTCCTTCTTCTTTTCCTTTTCTTTCTTCTTCTTCTTTTTTTTTTTTTTAAATAATTTCTGCTTAAGCAGCAACTCCATGAGGGAGATCATTGCTTTCCATTGTGGTGTGACATTTGTGAGAGAAATGTGTGGGAGGCTAATGAATCTTTGTGATAATATATATGAGTGTAATATCTTCTTTAAATTACAGTTTTAGGAAGCACATCTGAATGTAGAAATTATTTAAACCATGTGGTTAGAGAACTTGTAAAAAGTATGAATTATATAAACTTTTGCTGATATTATGGCCAAATGAGGTAAGCGACAGTGCATAGAAAGGAGAAGTATTATTCTTATACTATCTAGGAAAATTGAAGTTTAAGAGTTTCCAGTATGAAATAGTCCAATTGAAAATCTTAGAATAGCTGAAAACAGGTTTTTCAAATACATTGTTTGGATAGCGTTTGATTTATAACTTGTAGGTAAGTAGTGAATTTTACTGATTTAACATATAAGTTGCTCTCAGTGGAAGAAACGCATCTGAAGTCTGTAGGTCTTTGATTTAAGAGATAACTCTGGACAATAGGAATATGTTCTCCTTAGGTTTTGATGTTAGAATAACAACATTTCCCAAGTATAATTTTTAAGATGTCTCCCAAGAGACATCAGTTAAGTAAAAGAAATTTGGGAAGATTAAGGGAAAAGAAAGAATACTCAGTATCTGCTGTAGACATGATCAATATAGATATTTGTGCAAAAAAAAAATTAGTACAATAAAATGGTAAAAAAATTTAGTAGTCGAAGGGACATAAAATCATTATTATTGACTGTTTGCTAAAATAACCATAGGCAAATGCAACGGAGTTTAGAAAAATCTACTTTTGCACTAATCTCACTTTGCTTTCTCTCCACACTTTTTTAAAGTTTTCTTAGAGATTCATCAATTCTCAGTTGAGAATTTAGCGCTTTTCTAAACCACAAATGCCCTGACATTGCCTTCTTCCCAACTCTCCCTGCTTAATCAAGGCCGAATGAAGTTTGTCACTGTTACTAATGGGAATTTGTACGATAAGCCAGCGGTCCCCAACCTTCTGGCACCAGGGACCAGTTTTGTGGAAGACAGTTTTACCACGGACGGTGAGGGCTGTGGGGGGATGGTTCAGGCGGTAACGCAAGCAATGGGGAGCGGCGGGGAGCGGCAGATGAGGCTGAGCTCACTAGCCCACTGCTCACCTCCTGCTCTGTGGCCTGGTTCCCAACAGGCAGTGGACCGCTACTGGTCCTTGGCCTGGGGGTTAGGGACCCCTGCGATAAGCTATCTTGGTCGGTAGGAGAAAAAAACTATTGATGATTATTTTATTTTATTTTTTTTGGTGGTACGCGGACCTCTCACTGTTGTGGCCTCTCCCGTTGCGGAGCACAGGCTCCGGACGCGCAGGCTCAGCGGCCATTTCTCACGGGCCCAGGCGCTCCGCGGCATGTGGGATCCTCCCGGACCAGGGCACGAACCTGCATCCCCTGCATCGGCAGGTGGACTCTCAACCACTGCGCCACCAGGGAAGCCCCGAGGATCATTATTAGTGGAGAAAAACAAGCTGATCTGGGTTAAAACTTAGGCCCCACTCTTTGAACAATACATTGTCCCAAATAATTATAAAATGGGGACTGTGATGGGTATTATTGTTCAGCAATGTCTGTTCTCTACTTTTGAGCACACAGGAGGATTGGATTTCCCCACCCAGGCGTGGTTATGTGATTAGCTTTGGCTAATGCAACCAGACTGAGGCGTGTCACTTCCTGGTGAAACATTTAGTGGCCATTGCTTCAATCCTTAGTCCCCTCTGGTCTGTCAGATCCATCGTGGAAGCACCTGTAGCCTGGATTGCTGAGCAAAAATGCATAGATAACAATGCTTCAGGGAGTCCATTTGAAGCCTGAGTAAAGTTGCATGAGTGAGAAGTAAACGTTTTTTCAAGTTGAGAGTTTGCCATTGTTACCGTGTGTAATCCAGCCTATCTTTATTGATTGTGAAATCAACAATATATATATAATCTATAATAATAACTTCTAGGACTGTTAGAAGGGGTAAGTTTGCTCATGTACATGAATAGTGAGTGTCCAGCATACAGTGAGAACAGCTAAGCTTTATGGTATCCATGCTATGAGCCAGGTACAATACTAAGTACTTAAATTTATTTAAATGTTTGAATTTATTTAATATTTCTAACAACCCTGTGACGTAGGGTACTTTTTATTCTCGTTTAGTGGGTATGGAAATGGAGATACAGAGAGTTTAAGAAACTTGCCTAAACATATAAAACTAGTAAATAGCAGATCTAGGATTTGAACCCAGGCAGTCTGAATTTAGTGTCTGTACTCTATCTAAATATATACTACATTATATTGTTTCTATAATAATTGTCTTAGTTAATTTTAGGTTTTTTTTTTTTTCTTTTCTTACCCCTTCTCCACTGAAACCACTAAAAGTAATTTTAAAAATCTGGATCGGGCTTCCCTGGTGGCGCAGTGGTTGAGAGTCCGCCTGCCGATGCAGGGGACATGGGATCGTGCCCTGGTTCGGGAGATCCCACATGCCGTGGACCAGCTAGGCCCTGAGCCATGGCTGCTGAGCCTATGTGTCCGGAGCCTGTGCTCCGCAGTGGGAGAGGCCACAACAGTGAGAGGCCCGTGTAATGCAAAAAAAAAAAAAAAAAAAAAATCTGGATCTACATGTCAGAAACATTTGGAAAATATCCCTATTATATCTGGAATAATAGATTGATGTTCTTTGAAAAAATAAACTGTTTTTTTAATATAAAATATTTAAGATGTGTACAACAGTCCCAAAAGTGGTGGGAGAGGGGCTCTATATTAATTGTTACCTACTTTAGAAATGTTTCCTGGACAGTAGAAAACAATATTAAGCCCTTCTCTTAAAAATGCTGTGTTGGGCTTCCCTGGTGGCGCGGCGGTTGAGAGTCCGCCTGCCGATGCAGGAAGCGCGGGTTCGTGCCCCGGTCCGGGAAGATCCCGCGTGCCACGGAGCGGCTGGGCCCGTGAGCCATGGCCGCTGGGCCTGCGCGTCCGGAGCCTGTGCTCCGCGGCGGGAGGGGCCCCAGCAGTGAGAGGCCTGCGTGCCGCAAAAAAAAAAAAAAAATGCTGTGTTGGTTTTCTGGCTTAAGGAAAATCTATAATGACCACATTACTCATTGCTTGTAGTATGCTTTAACATTATTTTTATGAGAACATGGTAATAAGTAGCCTAATTAATTCATATAATTATGAATATTTGAAAATTTTCCTTTGCTCCAACTTCTCAGTAAAAGAAAATACTAGGACTTGTTGTATGTTTGTAATTATGGAAGTTGTTGATTTTGATTACTTTTTTAATACATTCAAGTATAGTATTCTTTGCTGTTTTGCTTTCATTGCTTTTCATCTTGATCCTAGTGCAGGTGGACAGGCCTTGATAAATGGCGTATGTTAAGTGCAGAGATGAGTTTTTTTAGGAATCATATTGCATCTGTCTCTCTTGGTTCTAATATGAATATCTTATTTTTGAAATCCAGTACAAGGACCATGAGTTGTGGACTGTCTCACTTACCTGTGTTATACCATAGGTGTTGCAAAACTTTGGGGAACAAATGATCTAAAAATGTTAAATTTTCCTTTGAATGTTTAGGGTGTGAAACACAATATTTGGAGAGTCTGTAATAGATTGAGAAGGAAACACACATGTGATATTCTCTAGCTCATGACCGAGCTCTTCATTCCTTTCTTTAAAACTGAGGCATGCCTATCAATAATGATAATAATAACAGTAATAACACCCATGGCAATACAACAGCCGTCACTAATTATGGAGCACTTGCTCTGGGTCAGATGCTATGCTAAGACTGTATGTATTTTTTGAATCCTTCTGACGCCTTGTGAGATAGGTTTAGTTATAATGCGTTTTTATGACGGTGTAAACTAAAGGACAGAGAGATTAAGTGACCTGTAATATAGCGGTAGACTTAATTTTTCACACCCATTGGGTCACATGGTAAAAGCCTAATATTGGTAATGAGTTGTGACTACACTCTTTAACTTCTGTCTGGCTGTCATATGACTGTACCTAGAAAGTACAAAGGGATGAAAACAATGTTAAAATTAAAAAAAAATTTTAATCAGAGATGCAACTTCCTTTCTCCCATTTGTCTCCTAGGTTTCTATGTGTCTTCCACTCTCCTCTCATTTTAGTGGAATGTAAATCTTCACTGTTTTCCCAGAGTCAACTTACACATGTCTTCTTGACAAATGGTTCTTTCCTAAAAAGCCCATCACCTTGAATCTTATTTCCCTTTAAGCTAGTTTGGCAAAGAATGCTCAATTCCCATCTCCATTTAGTCACTATACACCCACTATATAAGCTCATACTCCACTGATACTTTTCTCTTACCAGTAATTAAAAAAATCACAACTAGGTGATAGAAGGGCAGGGGTCAGATCTCAGTCACCTTTGTTGTTATCTCTGCAGTGGAATGCACATAACCTTGTATATATCCATCAAACTGATTTTAAAACTTCACCACATAGAGATTAACCTTCTTAATCCATCTTCTAAATCTAGGTTCTTATATAAATTACAGGTAGATATTACCTGAATCATCCATCCCACCAAGACCCAAAATGATCCATGAATCTTCTTTCTACCTAGGCATCAGAGGGTCTGAAATTTTCTTGTCTTCATGAGTCTAAGTTTTACTACGAGGCAGTTGGCTCCTTTTGCTTCTCTTCAACATATTGAGTCCTCAAGCCAAAGACACACATACTGCAAGGAGGGAAATACTTTACTTATATGGTACAGACCAAGTTCTCTTGTGAGTATGGACTGGGAAAGTTGTCTCGGCACATATCAGGTTCCAAGAATTTCAGATTTAAGAGTTGTATCAGTATCATGTTACCAGATTATCATTTTTTAGTCTTTTTTTTCTTTTTAGTAAATATCTTAACCAGATAAACCAAATTTTATTTAACAAAGAAAACCCACTGGTTAAAAGTAATAAAAGACAAATATTATATGATTTCACTTATATGTGGATTCTAAAAACCAAAACAAATAACAAAACAAAACAAAAACTAAGCTCATAGATGCAGAGAACAGACTGGTGGTTGCCAAAGGGGAGGGGGTTGGGGGTAGGTGAAATGAGTGAAGGTGGTCAAAAGGTACAGACCTCCAGTTGCAAGATAAATAAGTCCTGGAATGTAATGGACAGCGTGGTGACTACAGTTAATAACGCTGAATTGCATACTTGAAAGTTGCTAAGAGAGTAAATTTTAAAAGTCCTCATCATAAGAAAAGAAAAGAAATTTGTATACCGTGTACTCAAATATTGAATCATTATGTTATATACTGAAATTAATATAATATATATGGATTATACCTCCATTTAAAAAACAAAACGAAAGAAAGAAAAAAAGTGACAGCTATGAGATAACATAAAAATATTATTTCTCTAGGATACATTTATGGTATTGCCACAAATGATAAAAATGTTAATATTTACATTGTTGGGAATAAAAGCTGATCTTAATCTGATAAAAGCTTGAATTTTAGAAAAATGCAAAACTGATTTTATTATTATTTTAAAATGTTGAGTTCTGACTGCTCAAGATCTTCAACACATATCTACTCTAAACATCTCATTTCACCTGAATATTTCAAGAACTGTTTGAAATGTAATTTGTTGTTACAGCCTTAGATCTTACAGCCTAAGATCCAACTTAATGAAATTTCCTTTCCTTAGTTTAATTTATAAAAGGATTAATTTAAAAATTTATAATTAGAAAAAAATTTTTTTTAACATCTTTATTGGGGTATAATTGCTTTACAATGGTGGGTTAGTTTCTGCTTTATAACAAAGTGAATCAGTTATACATATACATATGTTCCCATATCTCTTCCCTCTTGCGTCTCCCTCCCTCCCACCCTCCCTATCCCACCCCTCCAGGCAGTCACAAAGCACCGAGCTGATATCCCTGTGCCATGCGGCTGCTTCCCACTAGCTATCTACCTTACGTTTGTCAGTGTGTATATTTAATATTTCTTATTAAATATCTAGTTATTTCAAATATTGTATTTGATGGAAATGATAATACTCAAATCAAAATCTTAAATCCTAAAAGATGATTTTACTCTGTACATGTGTACTTGTATGAGTGTGTGTGCATGCACATATGTGAGTGTGTTTGTGAGTGTGTGTTGAAGTGTCACACAATACAAAATATATTATCACAGTAAGAATAGCACCAGTAATACTCCTTACCATAGTTTTTTTAACTTCTCAAGAGAATACGTTCTTAAAGAAGAATTTAGGGAAAGTTAAGTAACTAGCTCATGTTCACTTAGAATGCAGGTGGCAGATCTTGGATGAAAAACCAAATCTGTTAGACTTTAGAGTGTATCAGCTTCTCATTGTGTCATATTTCCTCTCCAGTTAATCCTGTTTTATCCTCATACTACTGGTGTTAACAGATTTAAAAGCAAGTCAGGTGTGCACACACAGACACACACACACACACACACATTTGTTGACCTGTTAAAAGTGGAGTTTTTTGGCTCTAGAACTTATCCATTCCTAACTCAATTGTTCCTTCATTTATTCTCTCATTCTTTCTCTTGTTGACTCATCAAATGTTTGAATGCCTCCTACATGCCAGGCACTATTCCAGGTGCTGAATGAGAGTCTAGGTAGAGTATAACTTTGAGGTATGATTTCATACATCAAAGAAAAAAAGTGTTTTTGCTTGTAATGAGATAGCTTTCATTTTCCTGTTTAATAAAAGGAGAGTAATCATGAGTGATATCTAGTTATTATTTTCTGAAAATATGGGTAATAAGATTTGCTTTTATTTTACAATCTACTCTGAATTACCTTTGACTGTTGAGGTGTGAGTAACTAGAACACTCAGGCTTACATTTTGATGAACAGTGGTCATTTTGTAACCAATGAATCCTTTAATAGATAAAAGAGTCAACCAATTTTAATTTTATCCCTTTGTGCAACCTCTCATTTTCTGCTAGAGGGGCTAACACACAGGAAGGTGAAGAAAAGACAAGTAACAAAAAAGAGAATAAAGAGACATAATGGGCTTGGTTAGCACCAGCTGGATAATGAACTCTTGGATAATTGAGCAGGCTGCACTGTGTCCAAGTTTCAAATTATCGAAATGTGAGTGGAAAATGTTTTATCTATGATATGATATGTAGATAGTGGGAGAATTGGCAAGGATAGAGCAAAGATGTAGTTTGTGACCTTGTTCTTAGATTTTTTGATGATAAAACTAGGGAAAAAAGACAAAAAATTTGTCTACTTTTCTTTTTTTATTAGTTTTTATTGGAGTATAGCTGCTTTACAGTGTTGTGTTAATTTCTACTGTACAGCAAAGTGAATCAGCTATACGTATACATATATCCCCTCTTTTTTGAATTTCCTTCCCATTTAGGTCACCACAGAGCACTGAGTAGAGTTCCCTGTGCTGTACAGTAGGTTACTTTTCTTAATGTTTTAACTTACACTCAGTGGTTTCTGGTTAGTTAAGTTGGATTTAGTTTCTGTCTATGTGTAAAGTTGTTTTGGTGAGAGTGAAGGTGGGAAATTGGAGGGGATATAATCTGGCTTAGGTAAAGGAGCAGCAGTTTTATAATCATAAAGCCTAGGTTTGAGATCTAAGTTTTGAACTACTTTTCATTGACATTTGTTATTCAAAAGTAATTCTGATTGAAATTTAGGTTTATGCTTTTCCCCCACAAAGTTGCAGTATTACTTTAAGTTTTAATTAGATGAACTGAGGAAAGCCAAAATAGGTGGAGTATCAATTATAGTTCAATATGTAAATAATTCTTAGTATATATCTTGGTATAGTTGGTATATTTCCCTTCAGTCTTTTATTTTCTTTTAAAATTTTTATTTTGGAATTATTGTAGACTCATAAGAAGTTGCAAAAATAGTAGAAAGAGGTCATTTGTACCCATCACTCAGCTTTCCCCAATGGTAACATCTTACATGACTATAGTACATTATCAAAACCAAAACTGACATTTGTACGATAGTTAGTTAGACTGCAAACCTTATTCAGATTCACCACCAGTTTTTGTACACACATATTTTTGTATGTGTATGTGTTGTGCCTTTTAAAAATCTATTATCTCTGTCTGTTTGTCAGTCTGTTTGACTCTCTGGGTCTCTATTTTTGTTCTTACAGAAAAATAGAATTATACTGTTCATATTGTTTGATAACTCATTTTCCCACTTGGAATAAGTTGTGATGTTTCCATTCCTCTATTCTTCTATTTCATGATTTTTAGTGTATGCAGAATATTTAAACATATTGGGTGAATGTAAGATTATTTATTTCACAATCCCTTCCTGTTGATTTTTGGGTGGTTTCTCTTTACTTGCAGAAATACTTGCTTTTTTGGATGCAGCGTTACAAAGATTTCTCTATCCCTGTGTCTGACTGTCCATCTGTCTCTCTCTGTTTCTTTCTTTCCTTCTTTCTTGCTGATGAATTCTTAGAAGATTTCTGGGTCAAAGAGAAATTATACACTTTCTGATGTATACTGTCAAAATATTTCTCCAAAAATATTAAGAAATATTGTGAATAAGACTCCACAGTCTTTTTCCTTACGAAACATTTAGAGAATAAATAAAGGTAATAATTTAGTGGACCCTGAACATTGTGCGTTGTAAACTCTTAACATTGTGTCACATTTGCTTCAGATCATTTTATTTTAAGCAATAAAACAAACAAAATTGATGCTCCCTGTGTATCTCCCTCAATTACATAGTCTTTGTAGAAACAATCTCAGAATAATTTACAAGGCTCAATGGGAAGAAAAAGTTCTTTTTAGACCTTCTAAAATGATTGATTGTATCCTTCCACTTTAATAAGAGCTTGTATAGGACATCTCTCTGTGGACATGAGCTAAGTGTGCAGAATGAGTTAATGAATGTGGTGTCTGCCTTCTAGGAGCATCAGCTGTAGAGGACAGTTTCATCAGAACATTGCAGCGTATCATTCTGCCTGAGTTATAGCCTTAAAGAGAGAGAAATGGATAGTTAAGATGAAGATGTAATATGAACACAGAAAAAATATGCAGTCCTAAAGTCCTAAGGTTTAGAGCACATTAGTTTCAATCCTTACCTATTTCTCCCCTTTCTTCCCATTCCTCCTTAACCAGAGCAAGATGACACTATGTCAACAAATTGGCTTTCTCCTGCCCTGCATGGTGCTGGGGCTGCTCTCTCTTCTCCTTTCTCCCTCTCCCCCTTTCCTTTTTGTTCCTTCTTCATCACGTTGTCATGGCTATCATTAGGATTAAATGCTAAAAGGCATCTTCTCTCCCTTCCAACAAATATCGGTTCACATTGGAGAGTGTACCTCCTCTTCTGCCCCCTCCTGATTCCCTGGATGGTTCTGAGATTTCAGGGTTACCTGCTTAGGGTCCCCGTGGGCATCCTGGTCTCTGTCTGGTTTTCTAGGAACCTGCTCCGATTTGGAGTTTGGTTCCTTATGAGCTCATTATGACCTGTTTCTGAGTTGGCTGGTTGAGGACCACTGCTCCAAAGAGTGTTCTAAGTAGCTCTCTTGAACAGGGCTGACTGATGAAGTTTACTTTCCTTTAGAATGTACTTTTAAACATATATTTATTGGGGATTATATTTAAATTTTAATAAATTTATGCTTTGAAATTTAAACATCTCTATCTTCACTTTTACATTTGACCTTTAGTTTTAATTATAATTTTATCTTTTCCTCATTTGAATTAAGCTGAATCCTATTTCCTTTTGCTTCAATTCTTTGTTTTTCCTGCATTTCCTCTAGAATAAAAATAAAACAAGCAAGATAAAATTGTGTCCTCATCTTCTGCTTTGAATTTAGCTGCCAAGCATGACTCACAACCTGGGGATCTTTAGGATCATTCATTCATGCCTTCTCTCTCTGTTGACAGTGGATCCAGTTCAGATAACAGGTATTGATTTCTTGAAAGCCTTTCTTTTTATTCTTTTTCCTGTTGGCTGCATTTCTCACTGACAATTCACTCAGTTTTAATCCGAGATGATCTGGCAGAGGTGTAGATGCCTGGGCTGTCCTTTCATGCTGAGATGAGGGCAATCTGTGGCGAAAGCTAGTGGGATGGGTCCAGGTTCTGAGTGTACTCATGTGGAAAGTATCAGTAGGGCTAAAGAACAGATTTCTCTTTGCGTTATGTTTCTCTGTTAAAATATTGTCCTATAGAGAGATGTGCTTTCCAACTACTTTTACAAAAACAATATCCTAGTGGTTCAATTAACATGAGGTTATTATGCTGCCCCAAGTAAGCAGTTACCCAATTTGGAGGGTTTCCCGGAACAGTCAGTTCATACTGCCCAAGGCCAAGTACCTGTAATTTAGATGGGATGTCACAGTGTGAACAAAGCAATATGATGCTCTCTTAAAAATGCTTAAAGCCTTCTCTGTTTGTGTGCAATAGTAGTCTTTTGAGCGCGTCATTGTTTTTGCTGAGCAGTTACCTCATGAGACTCTTTTACTTATTTGTGTTAATGTGTCAGAAGAGTACTACTTCAATTCACATTCATTCACACTTGTAACATATATTTAAAAATAATTATTGAGGGACTTCCCTGGTGGCACAGTGGTTACGAATCCGCTGCCAGTGCAGGGGACACAGGTTCGAGCCGTGGTCCGGGAGGATCCCACGTGCCGCGGAGCAACTAAGCCCGCGAGCCACAGCTACTGAGCCCGCATGCCACAACTACTGAAGCCCACGTGCCTAGGGCCCATGCTCTGCAACGAGAAGTCACCACAATGAGAAACCCATACACCACAACGAAGAGTAGCCCCTGCTCACTGCAACTAGAGAAAGCCCGCGTGCAGCAACGAAGACCCAACACAGCCAAAAATAAAATTAATTAATTAAAAAATGTTAAAAAAGATAAAAATAATTATTGAGAACTTGTTGTGTGCCATTAATGAGCTAGCACATGGTCTTTGCCCACAGGAAACAGTGTCTAGTGAGGATATAAGAATTACTCAAATTAGCACACAGACATGGAAAATTGGAAATTCATCATATTTTCCCCGGAGTGGGAAAGCACTGGGTTCCAGTGTGCCATGTGTTAGTTTGATAATTCTGGGAAGTTATTTGACCTCTCTAAGCCTCATTTCTTGTCTGTAAAATAGGAATAACACTGTCTTCCTGAAGGGGTAGTGCATGGATTAAATGATTTACCAAACTCAGAACCTGGCACATTATTGGTAATTAACAAAATGTTATTCCCTCTCTTACTTCAAAATTATGTATTTTTCTTTCTTATTTCAGGTGTCCCTTAAAGAGAACATAAACCTGATACACAGAGATGATGTGACCTCAGTTTTCTTTGATACACCCTTCTTCCTACTTCTAGCTCCTTTGATTTGTTTCTATACCTCCCCACATTTTTTTTTTTTTAACTTCCTGTTACTTTCTAGGCTAGTCAATAGATCCTCACTGATTCTGTTTCCTCATTTGCCTCCCAAGAGTGACCTGAAATCCCTTTCTGAAGAGGGCATTCCCCTTTAATGGCCTCCCCTTTCATAACGAGGTATTCAGGGCTTTTAAGGTAAGGTTTGCACTGCTCTTTCTTGCCTTAGCTCTTGTTATGCTCCCACCCCAAAACACACATCTCTTCTTTCAGTGGCACTGATGCACTTGGACTTCCAAAACAGAACCTGAACTTTGCCCTGTTTTTTACTTTCCCATTTGCCAATGCCATTAAAAAACAAACAGTATTTCCATTAGTTTTCAGTCCCTGTCCCCTCAGCTACCTTCATGTTTCACCCTTCTCTTTTAATAAAATTCAGTTGAAAGATTTGCACAAGATAAGAGGAGCTAGAACATTCCCCTTCTCTTTACATGCTAACTTCTTGGCCATGTTGTCTATTCTCCAGGTCCTCCTCTCCCTTGTACTCTTGCATCCACATCCACTGAAAGGTGGCCTCAGGCCTTGTCACTCTACCCAGATTACTCTCCCAAAGTTCATCAGTGCCTATTTGTTGCTTAATTCTATGGACTGATTTGAAGTCCTTACCTTGCTTGGTCTCTCTATAGTATTTAACTCTGGGGACCACATCTACCTCTTTGAAATTCCCCACAACTGTGTTGTTCAATATAGTAGTCAGTAAGCCATCTGTGGTTATTTAAATTTAAGTTTAATTTAATTAGAATTAAATAAAATTTAATTTACGTTAGCTAATGATGCTATTGAGTATTTGAAAGGTGGCTAGTGCAATTGAAGAACTAAATTTTATTTACTTTTAATTAGTTTGAATTTAAATTTAGCCAGCCACTTGTGGCTAGTGGCTACCCTGTTGAGCAGTGGAGATATGAAACACTTCCATCATCACAGAAATTTCTGTTGGACAGGGCTTCTCTGGAGCAAGGATTGGCAGAGTTTTTCTTTAAGGTGCAAAATGGTAAATATGTTTGGCTATGCAGGCCAGATAGCTTCCATTGCAACCACTCAGCTCTGCTGTTGTCAAGCAAAAGCAGCCACAGAGAATATATAAGCAACTGAGTGTGGCTGTGTTTCAATAAAACTTTATTTACACAAACAGGTGGTGGTCCAGATTTGGCGTGAGGCTAGGGTTGCTGACCCTTCTAGAGTCCCGGTTTCTTTGATAGATACTTTTTGCATTCTCTTCCTGTTTTTACTCTAAAAATTTTCTTTTCATTCTTCTGTATTTCTCAGATCTCTCCCTCATTTCCATCTTTATCATCACACTTGATTATGGCAAAATATCTCTATCAGTCCTCTCTCCTCTTGTCCTGCTCCAGCTCATTGTACCCATTGCCACAAAAGTGTTCTTTCATAATTCATCTAAGCCAGATGCTCGTTTGTAGATGTATGTAGTGATAGTAATCACCTCATAGCATTACTGAAAGGAGTCAATGAAATGTGTATAAAATTGTGCTCATGGTGGGTGTAGAGTTCTCTCACATTAACTCATCCACACAGAATAGTGGTTGTGACTCAGAGCCTGACAGCCTGACATCCAGTCCCAGCTTGTCACGCTCCAGTGTGGACCTCAGATAGGCCACCTAACTTCTCTATACCTCAGTTTCCTCATCTGTAAAATGAGGGTGATATTAGTATACACACAGAGTTGTTAAGAGAATTAAATGAATTAATTTGTATTAAATGCTCATAGTATTGTCTTGGTAAGTGCTATGTAGTTGGTTTTTATTTTATTTTCCTAGTTTCACAGATGAGGGAAGAAAGGCCTAGACATGTTAATTTGCCTACAGTCATACAGCTAGTAAACAACATGTCTGAGATTTGAACTCTGGCCTTTTGACTTGAAAGCCCAAGCTGTTAACTACTGATGCATTCCTTACAACATCCAGCCCTCTCCTTACCACATATCTGCAGTTGGAATTAAACTCTTTTTTATTGCGCTTTCATCATACTTAGTTTGTACTTCTGTCAGGAAATTTGCCACGTTTTGCTTCTTCTTATAGTTATTGCAAATGAGTCTGCCTTTCAGAGTGGAGAACATGTACCCAGTTATATTTTTTCCCCTTCCTTCACAGTCTCAGTTCTAATCAACAACAAATTATTTACTGTTAAATTTGTTGAACAAAAAAATGTTTTAAAAGGATTATTGACAGTTAATACTGGGGATTATAATCTGCCATAGTCTTCTTATAAAATAATGAATTATCAATTATAAAGATTATATGTTCATCACTATTTTAGTATATAGATTTAGTGTTTTAGTATACAAATAACCAAATGTATTCATCATCTTTGAATTGTTCTCAGTATGTTGGCTTCAGGTTTATTTAACTTTTGAAAAAGAGCTTGGAGTTTGTTTTCTTTTTCTGAAACTGTGATGAAATGAAGACCCACATAGGTCATCAAGGAAGGAAATTATAATCTGATCTGAAGGAAGTAAACTCATATCAGAAGGTCTATTGTAAGTTAGACTTTCCAGTTATTTAATAATGAAAATTTGCAGAGTACAGAGCAGCTGAGAATACAGAGAGGGTTACAACATTGTCACCACTAAATATGGTTGTGCTGGAGGAAGCTTTCAACAGTTATTTTACGCAAATCAAAATATGACAGTTTGTGAAAGAGTTTCATAGGCTACACTGTTGAAAGTATATTAAATCAATTTTATTCTTGGCAAAGGAGGCAGTGGTGGAATTGAGAGGAACATTTTAGACTTTACCAATTTAACTTTACATTGCTGGGTAATCAAATCCACAGAGTAAATGCTATCAATTTTCCCCTCTGACACGAGGATTATTTTTTTTTTGATTGTCAGCGTTTTATTTCCTTTTGTAATGTTTGAAAACTGACAATAAATACATGCTTAAAAAAGAAAATGTAGCCCTGAACAGAGGGGAAGTTGATGGTTATAGGAATTGATGGGAACAAAAGAATCATGTGAAAATTTGCCAGTAGCTTTTTCTGGTATCCAGAGATCAAGACCATGGCGCTTGTCAGGCTCCCTACCTCTTAAAAATCTTTCAGACATCCACCCACATTCACTGACTTAGCCCAATGTGTGGGCCAAGTACACACTCCAGTCTAACTCATTTGATGAAGAAAGCCAAAGTCAAATGCAGGGTAGGCTAGAATCAAATATTAGGAAAGACAGAGAAGACTTAGGGTCAGCTAAAGTGAAGAACAGAAGAAATACAACTCAAGGCAGATTTTTTCCAAAGAGCTGAGTCCAAGGTTTTATGCTAGATGTAAGCTAGCAGGGCTTGATGAGAAAAAGGCAAAGGAAAATAGAAAATTATATTCAGGACATCTAGAACGAATTTCAGAACCTTTCTTTTTTTCTGAGCCCCTTCTGAAGACCTTCAAGCCCCGCCTCTGTGAACTCAGACACTGATGATGATGGCTTATCTCTGACTCCTTTTCAAGGAATCTAACATTACTGTAGTGACTATAGAATTACACTAGCTGAGATTCCTCCTGTTTCGTTTGTCCTGGAATGCATCCCTTTGCCTTTTAAATTATGAAATACGACAATTTTAAAGCTTGTTTGAATTTGTGAGAATTTATGGATCTTAAGACTTTTGTGTCAGGATAGATTAAGTTATGCTGCAGGAATAGACAACACTCAAATCTCCCCGTTTTAAAATAGCCCAGGAGTATCTCACTTATACTACAGGTTTATCTTGGGTTACCCAAGAGATTTGTTCCATGTCATCCATCCTCACTCAAGGATATAAGCTAATAGTGCAGTTGCCATTTGGAGTATCCTTGTGGCAGGGAGAAGGAGAAGTTGTCAGCATGCATTTGCTCTTGAAGACTCCTTGCATTACTTCTGTTGCCATTGCACGGGCCAGAGAAAGCCACATGGCCACACCTCATTTCAAGTGGATATGAAAGTGCAGTCTTACAAGTGCCTGGAATGAGGACAACCAAAATGATATGGACAGCAGGAACGATGACCACAGATTTATGACAGATCTCTCTGTGATTTGAAGATTCTGTCTAGCTATTTATTATTGACTGTTCAGCTGCTTGAAGTTAATACTAGTGAGAACAATAAAAAGAAGGAAGTTTTTATTGTCCAAATTTTAGTTCTTAAAACTGAGTTTAGATGTTATCATAAGTGTAAGAAATGCTTCTTTTTACCAGAAGAATATTCAAGAAGATGTTTTTATTAAATTAGAGTGTTTTTCATTAATGGTAGTTATACTGATTATAGAGTTGATGATTGAGTCACATCAGGAGACAAGCCATCTAGACTGTTAAAGCTTTTAATGTTATTTAAATATATTTAAATCATGTATTCAACATTTAAATACATGCTCATAAAAATTAAATAACAGAGAAAGTACGTGTCATATAAAAATATAGACCATCCCTTCTCCATACTGTCTCCCAACTTTCTCTTACCCGGAGTTTACTACTGTTAATATTTTCTTGTCCATTTTTCTAGACTCCTTCTTGTGCTTTTATGCAACAGAGGTGAACATGTAAGCAACTTGCTTTGGTTAAGTTAAAAGTACATTTTGGAGATAAGTATATGTATCCACTCCTAAATTGCTGAACTAATTTATTTGCTTACCAACTTTACTTGAGAATGCCAGGTTCTCTTTTCTTTCACCAACAGTGTGTATATATTTTTATACCAATCCAGTTTAGAAAAATGGCATCTCATTATTGTTTTAATGTTCATTTTCCTGATGTTTGTAAGACTGAGCACTGTTTTTATGCTTATTGGCCATTATCATTTTTTTTCCTCTATGGGTAGTGTGCTGAAATTCTTTGCCTATTGGATTTAAAATTTTTTTCTTATTGACTTGTAGGAACACTTTAAATATTATTGAAGTTGCAAATATACCTTTCTCTTTGTTATTTATATTGAGAATATGCCCTCCCCACACCTCGGCTTTATTTTGTCTTCTAACTCATATACACACACATACATGCACACACATACACATAATACACACACACACACACACACATACACATATGCTCATCTGAGTGTCAAGATTCAGAAGGTAGCTGAGTACATTTCAAAACCCAAGTAAGGATCCTTGTTCACATGTCAATGAATACAGGTTTTGATTGCTAGAGTCATTCTTCCTATAATTGTTTGAGGGAGAAGAGGCGATTTCCATGTGGCAATCGTATGTAGAGTTTCTAGGCCTCTTAGAAGTTGTACAGAGCCTTGTTCCTATTTTACAGGTCCTGAATCTTTGGGACGACCATCCATGCAGAAATTATACTTAGTTTAGAAAGACTTTAGACAGGTTAAATATTGTATGATGTGTGTGTGTTTGATTATGTCTTAATTTTCCATCGAAACATCAATGCCCATTCTTTATTCCTACCTCCCTCTGATCTGGGAGTTATTTCAGAGTTTTATTGAGAGAGTTTTTTTTTTTTTTTTCTGTACGTGGGCCTCTCACTGTTGTGGCCTCTCCCGTTGCGGAGCACAGGCTCCGGACGCGCAGGCTCAGCGGCCATGGCTCACGGGCCCAGCCGCTCAGCGGCATGTGGGATCTTCCCGGACCGGGGCACGAACCCGTGTCCCCTGCATCGGCAGGTGGACTCTCAACCACTGTGCCACCAGGGAAGCCCGAGAGAGGTTTTTTGGTGAGCCTTTGTATTTCCTTCTTAGGGTTTATAGGTTCCTCATGAATGTAGAGTATTCTGTGGTATGGCTCTGTAAATTTTTCTACACCTTCCTTTTCTTTCTTTTAACTTAGCAGTATATAAAGTGTCACGGAAATCTTTCAGTATCATACCCTTGGATCTGTCATGTTTCTCATGATTTCTGGATTGAGCAGTCACTTTGCTCCTATCTGTTTTATATGTTAAAAATTGTTTCCACTGTTCTGATCTGGGGCTAGCACCATTTCTAGTGGCTCCATATTGCTTTCAATTTTATTTCAGGTTTATATCTTTTTCTGTTATTCAAGTAGGTTATGGGGTACATTCAGGTTGCTTCCAGTTTTCTGCAGAAGGAATTCAGGGCAGGGGTTGGGTAGGATAAAGAGTATGAAATTTTTCCTTTCTAAAACAGAATTAAATCTTACTGAGTTTAAAAAGAGAGCTAGTCAAAGACCCTATTGGTAGAATATTCCAGTAGTTATATCTAGTAGCTATATAGCCCTGACAAAGTTGCTGATATATGTGTGTGTGTGTGTGTGTGTGTGTGTGTGTGTGTGTGTGTGTGTATAAAATACTAATACGTATGGGAAGAATGCAGCATCACAGATGAATGAGGACAGTAAGGATTAGTCAAAAAATGATGCTTGGCAAATTGACTACTGATAAATAAATATAATTGTACTGCCACATCATAATATATATATCTATATATACACACATATCATAGTACATGTATATAATATATAACAGATTTTACATACAGATTATATACATATATGAATAATTTAATGGTACACTTAAGGCATCAGTATAAAAAGTTAAATCAGAAGAGAGTAGTATGAATTATCTTAGAGGGAAAAATTGTGAAGGAATATTATGAGTTTATTTGACTATATACAAATTTAAAATATCTTCATATCAGGAAACACTATGAATTAAAATCAGTGAATAAGCTGAGAATATAACTTGTAAGAATGTCAGACTTAATTCAATGTCCTATATAAAGAACTTTTAAAAATTGGTAAGACATTGTGTTTAATACTGGTAATCACATAAACCAAAATTAAAACTTCTAAAACTGCTGCTAAAATTGAAGAAGATTGAGAAGAATCTGTGTTTAGAGGAGTGTGATAAAATGAACTTTCAGGTAATGCTGACGGTAATATAAATTGATTCAATATTTCCGGAAAGCAGTTTGGTTGTTTGATGTGTGAAAGTGTGTGTGTGCTTGATTGTAGGAATCTTGCTGGCTTATCTAATAAAAAGCAATGTGACCAGTATTTCTCTACAAGAAACATCATCCTGGGATCATTTAAAATTACGAAAATATTGTGAAAAGGAATTTGCAACAATGCAGGATAACTTTGTGCTTAAATAGTGCTGCGGAGGCTATTACTGAACAGCAGTTGAATGGAATATTATGCCTTCATCAAACGCATTCTGAGAATTGTTCAGATCATTGGAAAAAACTCATAATGTACTCTTAAACATAGAGGCAGCATATTTACATATAGAAAATATAAAATACTCCAAAGTATATTTTCTCAGTTTTCTGCAGTGAGCATTAGTTATTTTAATAATCTGGGGAGACAAACCATTTAAAACCTTCTCATAAATTTAGAAGGGGTACTGAAGAGACAGCACATAGAAGGCATTCAGTTGACCTTTACTGAAATGATTTGATTTTAAATGAAATAAGAATCTTCTCATAGTAGAAAAATCAAATCTTTGAGCCAGGAGGCCCTTTGCAGGTCACTTGGTCCAGTCATCCGCAGTAAACCAGTCCTTAAATTTAGCTAGTTTATAGCGGTATACTCATTACCTATAACCATTTCTGGAGCCATGCCAATGTGTTACTTTCTCCAACAGTTCTTGCTTAACACTGCTTGCAGGGCTTTCCCTCTGCTTGAATTTCCTTCCTGTCTGTCCCAAAGGGTACCCTTAAAATTCTTTAAGTTTCTTTAAGGGCATCCTTCAAAAAGAAAATGCTAGGGTACAAGTAATTTAAATATTAAACCACCCAAAATTTGCAAATAATTGGAAAGAAAATCTGAAGTTCTTTGAGTATTGCCTGTAGAGTTACTGCTGTTTGATGTTCATGGGGTTGGTTCCGTAATATGCTGCCTTTAGCAAGTTGCTGTCAGATGAGTTTCCTCATACATAAAATGGGGTTTACAATAGTACCTACCTCATAGGTAGTTTTTTTTAAAGTTGAAGTACAGTTGATGTACGATATTGTGTTATTTTTCAGCTGTACAACAGAGTGATCTGACAATAAAATACGTTATGAAATGATCATCATGATAAGTCTAGTAACTGTCTGGCTCCATACAAAATTACTGCAGTATTATTGACTATATTACATCCTTGTGTAGTATACTACATCCCTGTGACTTATTTATTCTATAACTGGAAGTTTGTATCTCTTAATTCCCCTTCACATATTTTGCCCAAACCCCTATCCACCTCCCCTCTGGCAACTACCGATTTGTTCCCTGTATCTGTATGTCTCTTTCTCTTTTGTTTTGTTTGTTAATTTGTTTTGTTTTTTTATATTCCATATATAAGTGAGAATATATGGTATTTGTCTTTCTTTGATGTATTTCACTTAGCATAATACCCTCTACGTCCAATAGCACAATTTCATTCTTTTTTATGGTTGAGTAATATTCCAGTGTGTGTGTGTGTGTGTGTGTGTGTGTGTGTGTGTGTGTGTGTGTATCTTCTTGATCAACTCAACACATCTATTGATGGACATTTAGGTCGCTTCTGCATTTTGACTATTGTAAATAATGCTGCAGTGAACATAAGCGTGCATATATCATTTTGAATTAATGTTTTTATTTTCTTCAGGTAAATACCCAGAAATGGAATTGCTGGATTTTATGGTAGTTCTGTTTTTAAGTTTTTGAGGAACCTCCATACTGTTTTCCATAGTGGCTGCACCAATTCACATTCCCATCAACAGTGCGCAAGTGTCCCTAGGGTTGTTTTTTGATTAGATGATTTCATACACATGAAATATTGGTCTAGAATAAGGGATCAATAAATATTACTTAGAAACTTTCGGGACAAGTTGGACAAAATGCACTTTTTCCTATTCATCCTGTTAAATATAGCTAAAAACATAGGACATTATATATAAAATACACATAAGAAGACTCTGAAAGGAGGAGAGAAGAAACCAAATCATCTAGGAACTTTGGGACATGAGAAATGACATGGCACTGAGTTCCTTGGGTTTTCTTTCTTGTCTTATATATCCTATACTGAGTGCTGGAGAAGGTGGCAACCTAGAAACACCAATGGGTGCAGAAAAAAAGTTCCAACAAAAACTTCTTTGGACCTTCCCCCGCAAAGATAAAAGGGGTGGGGAGGGACAGCCTGCCAAGACAGGACATTTTTGGCCAGTAACTTCCCTAATACAGTCAAACACTATGGATAGCTCTGTGGCTCCCATCCCATCTTCACCAGTGAAAAGGTGATAGAGAACCTAGACTTCTACTCTTACCAGGCTGTGACAAGGTGTCCTAAACATCGCCACCTCCCCTGGTGGTGTTAGAGAAAGTTATATCAGGAATTGGAACTTTCATTATGGCTAAGATAAAGAGGTAAGAAGGATCTTGCCCCTGGCATTGTCAGTGGAGTCCATGTGGGGAGTCAAAATGAGGTGCCATTCCCCACTATCAGCCAAGATGATGTAATGGAAGCCTAGTGGGATCCTGAACTTTTACCCTAGCTCAGCAGTAATGAGGTACCCCTTACTCTCATGAGTGTCAGTGGAGGCCTAATGGGGAGCTGGAACTTACACCTGAACCTGGTGGTAATGAGTTGTCTCCCTCCCCCACTGACCCAGTATCAGAGGAGGCCTGATAAAACAGAAGATTTAAATACGATCTTTAAATAAGCTCCAGAATCTCCTAATAAAATACCTATAATGTCCAGGATACAAACAAAAATCACTTGTCATACCAAGAACCAGGAAAATATCAACTTGAATGAGAAAAGCAATCAGTAGATGCTAACACTGAGGTGACAGAGACTGGAATTATTGGACAAGGATTTTTAAAGCAGCCATCATAAAAAAATGCTTAAACGAGCAACTACGAACACATTTGAAACATTTTTTAAAAAGCCTCAATTAAATAGACTCAGCGAAGAAATAAAAGATGTAAAGAAAAAAACAAATGGAAATTTTAGAACTGAAAAATATGATAATGAAAATAAAAACTCACTGAATTGGTTCAACAGCAGAATGAAAATCACAAAGGAAAGGATCAGTGAACTCTAGGATAGAAAAAATATATATTTATAAATGAATGAATTAATAGGATATTGTGGACTAGGACACCAGTCAGGTTGTCCAGAGACTTGGGTTGCAGGTATGGCTTTTTCCAATTCTTAGCCAAATGTCCTGTGCATTATTCTTTTTAAGACTCCATTCACTCAACTTTAAAATAAAATAGTAAAAACTACCCTGGCTACTGTACATGGATCCTAAATCCAAAGTGTCTTGAAGGTTTACTAATATTTTCATTCTTCATTTATCAAATATTTATTGGGTGCCTAATATATAGATCCTCAGACTATAAGGAAAATATAGTCTTTGCTGTCAGGTTATAGTAAAATGAGGGAAACATTTAAGTAAGTGGACTAATTGTTAATGTAATATGATAAGTAGTATTGTACAGATATGTGCACAGGTCTTTGGAACTACTTGGGAGAGGGCGGTGGTAAAGGAGAAGGACAGCCACAGAAAAAACAGCCACACAAATTCTTTGAATAATGTGAACTCTAGGAATTGCACATTTTGTAATTCAATATAGCTGGAGAATGGGAAGTTGCATGAGGGGAAATGAAGCTGAGTAGATGAAGGGTCTTTTATATCATCTAAAGATATATACTTTTTATCCTGAGCTTTATGGAAAGGTATTAAATGAGTTTGAGTGCCATTTGATGTGATAATATTTAATTTGAGGAAAGACATTCTAGTAGCAAAGGAAGATGACTTGAGAGGATGGGGTAAGACCTAGGGCAAAGAGATTAATTAAGAGAAAGGAATTGTAACCCAGGTTATCAATGAGAGAACTGAACAATTGCAAAGACAGATGTGACAGTACATACAATCGATAGAATGTGGAGAATGAGGGATCAAATTTAACTTTTGAGTTTCTACACCTTGCAGTGGGTGCAAGGTGGTTCCTTGAAATATGGAAAACAGGAGGAGGAACAAGTTTGCAGTTGAGATGGGCTGTGAGTTGGAGGTGGGGTGAAAATGATTATCGTTTTGGACATATTATTATTTCCAAGGAGAGATGTCCAGCAGGCTGTCGGCTATAAGGGAATGGAGTTCAGAAAGGGGATCAGAGCTGGAGCTAAAGATGGAAGTTGAAACCATAAAAGTATAGAGATCACCTAGGGAATGTACGTAGAGTGAGCAAAGGGATGGATATAGAATGTTAGAAATTACTGTCAATTAAATATTTGGCAAAGGAAGGAGATTTCATGAAAAATATTGTTGGTTCGCAAACTGGCCCCCATTCATGGAGGGCAAGGAGAGCCCAAAGAAAGGGGCAGGCCCCTCCAGAATGGTAGGTCGGTGGCAGATTTAATAAGCAAGGTAACTTGCGTCTGAGGCATGTCGTGGGTGGCCAGGAGATGAGTAGATCTCCGCACCCACCCACAGGAATCTTGAAAATAATGTCCTTATCTGGGTTCAGACACATATTCAGTCCAGATGGACTTAACAACACATTGCTTTCTCAAGGCTATGTCCTTGAAACAGCTACTAGTATGGGAATAGTAGGTGACACACATGTTCCAAGGATGGGGGGATCCTCTGATTGCCTGAGTCCAGCTGACAGGTCAACCTGGGGTCACATCCTCTCTGTGAACTCCTTCAACAGATATCTAGAAGGAACAAGTAGGAAGTAGAACAATAAGGCAAATGACAAAGTGAGTCCTCCATGAATCTTTGGAATTGAGAGGGCTCCTTGTTTTGTGAAATGTTATGGGCATAATTCAATACTGAGCACAAAGAGTGGTAGAGTAGAAGTGGTAGATAGAGGATAATGACATCATCTAGAAGTGTTCCAGTGAGTCAGTCTTTCATGTGTCTGAAACGTATTCTTTTCAGAAATAAAAGCAGAAACACAAAAATATGAATAAGTATTTTGTGGGAAAATTCTATAAAGTATCTTTCCTTATTTCTGCCAAAATATTGAGTAAATATTTTTTCTTTTTCTTAGTGCATTAGTTAATTGTGGCCACAGTTATGCTGCATATCACCATAAAAATCTCTGAGCCATAAGGTATTTATTCATCAGTTAATTTGTATTTGTCATGGGATCAACACAACTGGAAATGTTATTCTAAGACAGGGGTCCTCAACCCCTGGGCTGCAGACCAGTACCGGTCTGCGGCCTGTTAGGAACCGGGCCGCACAGCAAGAGATGAGTGGCAGGCAAGTGAGCGAAGCTTCATCTGCCGCTCCCCGTCGCTCCCCATCACTCACTGGCACACCTAACCCATCGCTCCCATTACCGCCTGAACCATCCACCCCCCACCAACCCCCCTCCACATCCGTGGAAAAATTGCCTTCCCTGAAACCGGTCCCTGGTGCTGAAAAGGTTGGGGGCCGCTGTTCTAAGACATGTGTCTGGCTGGGTTGGGCTCCTTGCTTCTTTTGGGCTCTGCTCCCATCTGCAAATACTCATTCTTGGCACCAGGCTGAGGAGGAGGCAGCAGTAATACCTGGAGGCTCTTCTCCTGGAGAGGGTGTAGGTGCAGGAGAGCAAGCCCAGTCGTATCAGGCGCTTTCAAGCAAGTGCATGCTTCATGACTGCTTATTAGCCAGAGCTGACATCACATGGATGACCCCAAAGTCAAGGGAAGTACTCTCCACTGATGAAGATGGAGGCAAGAGGAAGAGACAAAATATTTTTAATAGAAGTAAGGGTGAGGAGAAGAGACAATGTTTTTGAGCAAACATCAAATCTATTGCACTTGGCAATTCAGAATCATTGTATTAATTACTCATTGTGCTGTACTGTAAGGTCATCATATTCACCGTTACTGATGTATACAGAGTCATCCGACGCTGAGTAAATGATTCCTCCTCCTACTGCCTTCTGTATCTGTTATTTCTTATTGCTGCCACTGTATCTATAGGCATTCTTAATTCCCTGCTTCATTTCACACAGGGCTCTTTAAGACCTGACAGTGATACTCAGCTATTTAATGGGACTTTTCCTTGTTGCTTCAATATTTTCCTCCTGTTATTTTGCATTTTTATAATATTTGCTAGTCTGACATTGGAACAAATGGACCATTACTATACTTGTATTTTTTTATCTAATACTCTCCTTCTAAAAAAGTGGCAAATTCCATGCTCAGGAAAATGAGCTATATTTTCTTTAAAATTTTCTCCATCTATCTACATTATGTCTTTATTTTCAAAGGCACGCACTCAGTAATTGAGATAAAGAGTGGTGAATTGAAAAGTTTTTAAAAAGCTATTAACGTTTTATGTGCATTTTGATTGTTTATTCAGATTATGAAGCATTTCACACATGCAGAAAAGAACTAACCTATTCTTTGTGAAATTGGGGGTATTGCATTTAATTGAAACAAATATGTGTGTGTGTATATATACGCACACACACACACACACATATATATATATATATACATCTTTCAAAGAAGAATTGATTTTTCCAGTAAGTCTGTCTTTTTACAGCAGGTACCCAAACTTCAGTCATGCATCTCCTATTTGCCCTCTCAGCTTAATGCATCTGTGCTGCACTTCTATACAATTCATTTCATCCATGTAAAGTAGCTTATTTTGGTGCTGTGTACTCTAGTTTCATCCTAAGCAATAAAATCCACAAAATTGTCACCTTGAAGTGTGAGGTATATTTTCTTCTTGTGCACATGAAAATAAATACATGTTTATTAAAAGTGTCACTTCTGTACCATCTTAAATAGTTTACAGCCATCATTACCTGACATAACATGCATGGGGAAACACTGTTTGAAGGGCAGCTCTGCCAAACTAGGACTATAGAAACCTAGTTAAGTAACAATATATATTTTGAAGTCATTCACTTTTACTTTCCAATTATTTTTCAGGTTTGTGGAAGGGATGCTTAACATTTGTTACAATGCCATCGACCGTCATATTGAAAATGGTAAAGGAGATAAGATTGCTATCATTTATGACAGTCCTGTTACAAATACTAAAGCCACTATTACCTATAAAGAAGTCCTGGAGCAGGTAATATTATAAACTTTCTGTACATGTTGTTTGGAAATCATACAGAAATGATTTAAGTAGCATACATTCTCATTGCATAACTTTAATTCATTGACATGTTACTGTACTTTTGGTGCACACTGGAAATAGAGGTGTGTTAATGCATTGAAAGTATTTTTATTCCTTAATTATACTTTACAGTACTGGAAGATACTTATTTTAAAGGAAGACGTTAACAAATCTCTAAGAACATGCTTATAATCTCTCTGGCCTTCGTTTTCCGTCCACATTGCCATCACCTTTGCTCAGCTGTTCTCTTCAGCTCTTGTACTATTGAAGTAGTCTCCTAACCTCCTAACTTCCCTACTACCAGGCTCTGCTCCTGTCAGATTGTCACCTGAAGTGACACTAGGATTTTCTTCCTAAGAAACAACATATTTCTCTACCCCACTTAGAAATCTTTTCTTTAAAAATTATCATTATTCAGAGAGCAAAATCGGGACTTCTGTGATGTACAAGACACTTTGGAGTCTGATCACATCATCCCTCCAAGCTTCATTTCCCGACATTCTTGGCCATGAACGCAACCGTTTTTCAACCCGTATTTCCTGCCACTCCCTCAGGCTTCCTGGCCCTTTAAAGCTCTTTGCACATACTCATTACTTTCCCTTATTTGCTCGCTCTTTAGTTTTTTCCCTTTTGGGTAGTTCTCAGATGGATCATGATATTGACAGATAAGTTATGAGATTTTTTTTTTTTCTTTTAATATTGGGGTAGAAATGGGATTGCATAAGTAACTATAAAAGTATTTGGGTATTATGAATTGTGGGAGAGTTATTCTAGCTCTGGGGGAGGGCATTTATTTATTTATGATTTGAAGGGAGGTAGAGTGGAGGGCAGGGTTTCTCGGCCTTGACGCTATTGACATTTTAGGCCAGGTAATTCTTTATTGTGGGGAGCTGTTATGTACACTGTAGGATTTTTAGCAGCATTCCTGGTCTCCCCGTTAGATGCACCCCTTCCCCAGTTGTGATAACCAAAAATGTCTACAAACATTGCTGAAATGTCCCTGGAGTGGCAAAATCACCACTAGTTGAGAACTTCTGGTTGAGCAGAGTCTGTCATGCTAGGTTTTGGAGGCCTTTGCTTTTTTTTTTGTGGTATGCGGGCCTCTCACTGTTGTGGCCTTTCCCATTGTGGAGCACAGGCTCCGGACGCACAGGCCCAGCGTCCACGGCTCATGGGCCCAGCCGCTCCACGGCATGTGGGATCCTCGCAGACCGGTGCATGAACCCGTGTCCCCCGCGTCGGCAGGCGGACTCTCAACCACGGCGCCACCAGGGAAGCCCAGCCTTTGCTTTTTTTAATGGAAGCTTTTTGAGTCACATTCTCTTACTTTGCCTTTTTTTTTTTTTTAAGCCTCATTTAGAATTTTCATGCAATTTTTAGAGTATTCAGTCAACTCCCCCTGGCTCTCTGAAATAATATCCTTTTGCATCAGCAATATTTGTGTTTAGTTTTCTAAGAGATTTCAAGAAAGGCAACTGAGACAAAACAATTACTGCCCCAATCCTGAGTTGCTACAAACAATAAAGAGAGAAAAGGTGGTTTTTGCACAGGCTGGGTATCAGCCTGGCTGCAGCAACAAATTCTACCTTCAGCTGATTTGAACATAAGAGGAATTTATGAAAAGTGAGGACTTAAAAACTAGGCTCAGAAAAATGGCACACCCCAAGGGAGAAGGGGAGCAGTGAAAAGTTAAGAATCCACAAATTGTCTAGTAAGTAGACTTGCTGACCTGACTTCTAGATTGACAGAGTAGGTACATCTGGTTGGCCAAATTTAGGTTACATGCCCAAAGTCCTAGGCAGTTGGGAGGAACTGTCTTGTTGTCTTTTTATTTCTTAGTAGGAATGGGGCCCTGCCTCTCTCTAGAACTCATACTAGGGGAATTCCAATCTAATAAGAAGGGAGTTTAAATAGTGGGCAACTGAATACAGAACAGAAATAAATAATGCTGCAAATATACTGTTGGATATATTTCATTGGTCTGTAAGTGGGAACTGTGTATTTTCAGAATGAAGTGTACAGAGACAGAGCTCACGCTGGGGCTGAGGATTTAAGGCACTCTGTTACCAAATGACCTTGTTTTTCATCTGAGGCTGTGTTTTATTATGAGATAACAGAAATTTCCTGATAACCTGTTATATTCTGTTTTATTTTAGGTTTGCATTTTCAGCTTTTAGATAAAGTTTAGTCTATGTTTAAAAACTTAATTCTGTGATTTGGGCATATTGCCATAGTCTCATTTTATTAAGACTTAGGTTAATATTAAGATACTGGTTAATCTTAATTGCTATACTGATTAGGAAGCTTATTTATACATTATAAATATATTATCTGTATCTGTATATTGAATTTGACACATGACCAAGCATCAAAGAAAAACTTTAGAAACATAAAATTGGAAGAGTTAAGTAATGGTTATTTCTATTTGCATTTTCTGTTGTTTTCTTTTTAATCAATAAGTGTATATGATAAGTATACACACACATTTTGCTTAGAAGCCGTTCTGCTAACTCATCTTGATTTTCTAATATTGAGTCTAGACTCTTAGACCCTTTTGAGATTTGTACTGGTTCATTGGTTTCAGTTTAGCCTGACATCAGAGTACTTAAAAGGCCTGTTTCTCTCACCTGCTGACAGCTTCTGATTCCCCAGGCTTTTCTTCTCTAAAGTACTAAAGGAAGGACTGTTAGGAAAGACAGAGGCATTGTGCTCCACTTTGATTACCTGTTCCTGGTTCTCTGTGGCTTTTATTTTATTAAGTAGAGAAGTTATTAAGTTCATGAATAGAACATTCAATAGTTCTACTTTCATTCAAAAAGTAAAAAAAAACCTCTAATTCTTGTCTAAGAGAAATGATTATTTCCAATAATATCACTTGTCTCTTCCACACCATAATTTTTTTTTACATTGGGAAATTTTAATTTTTTAATAGGATGAAAATCTTCTTTATTTTAATACATTGCCTAGCTGTGAAGGTTTATATCTTTCTGCATCCAAAGCTCTGCTTAAAACATTTACCTTACTTGGCCATTTTGGAAACCTGGAAGTCTGGTCTGTAGTAGTTTTTATTCTTACATTTGCTTAATGAATTTATTTATCATTCATTAGTAGGTCCTTATTAGATGAGTTGTCTTATCTTCAGGGTGGTTAAACTCTGACCTTTTTGAAAGTAAACTCAATAAAATCAGTAGGCAGTCTGCTTTGAATTTATTTTCTTGGATTGGAATGGTGATGGAGCCAAATTTATTTATTTATTCAAAACATACTTTTAGAATACCTAATATATTTTTGGCACTTCTGTGGACACCGTGTATTACAGTAGTGAAAGATAAGTCTTTATCTACAGGAAAATTGCATTCTAATTGGGGAGATACGTTATGAATAAAAAGATAATACAATACAAGTGAAAAGATAGCACGATATAAGGGAAGAAAAGTGTAAGGCTAGCGAGTAACTTGGGCTGCCCTTTTATATAGATTTGTCAGAGAAAACTACGTATCATTGAGGAGATGCCCCAGTGACATAGACTCAAATAAAGGCTGGGAGAAACCATGTGAACATTTGGAGGAAATTATATCAGGCAAAGACTTGAAGTAAGAATAGACTTGGAGAGCCAGAAGGCTGGTGATGAGAGAAGAGTGGTTGAAGGTGAGGATGGGGGAGTATCTAGGAGTCAGGGCATGTAGGACCTCGCAGGCCACGGTAAAGACTATATTTTATTCTGAGTATGACAGGAAGCTCCATATTGTTAAAGGAATCACTTTGGCATCTCTGAAGAAGCAGAGAACATGGTGGGCAAGATTGGAAACCAGGAGATGACAAATGATCCAGGAAAGAAATGAATGGACACCATTTGGGCTTAAATCCCCTTAACAATAGCAACATGTGGGCAGTTAAAGGATAGGATATGGTTTGTGCCATGGGATTCTGGAAGCTGTTCCACATATGTATCTTATCTTGGATCTCTGGCTTCATCTAATGGAAGCTGTTCCACATATGTATCTTATCTTGGATCTCTGGCTTCATCTAATGGGTTTGCAAAAAGTCTCATTAAGTCTATTATAGGGCAGCCACCTATAGATGCCCTGCCACTCTCCATCTTTTGAGGTGTTTTTGTGTAATGCCCCAAGGGAAAGTTTCTGTATAGTTTTCAAGCAGAATCCTAGGAAAAGAAGACTATTAGTTAGAAGCGCTTTAGTTTTCTTTCTTTCTGTTTTATATATATATATATATA